>NW_024704784.1:0-540000 GCF_018977255.1 Callorhinchus milii | reverse complement strand
GATTAGATTAGCTGCACTGAAGATCGTAGGCAAATAAAATTCAAAATAACTATTATTTATTAAAACATGCTACGTTTCACAGTCTCTTCCTTCACTACTTTTAATACTGGTCTCTTCACAGTCTAGTTCAGCAGGCTGTGTGTCTTCCTGTTTCAAAGCTCCTGACACTCGTGTTCCATCCTCTGTGGAGTCAGCAAAGTCCGAGTTAGCTTCGGGCTCTTTTTGCTCTTCACTTCTCGATGCAGGCCCACAACTGCTGGTCTGGTCTGCAGGGACAGCTCCTTTCCTCTGGGGCAGGATAGTAAAGAAGGCTTCCTGCCAGTTCCCCTTTTCTAAATATGTCAGGATTATCTCAAATACTGTAGAATGGAAAACAATCCTTGTGTCAGTAATGATGAAAAAAAACATTTAGAGACAAATATTTTGAGTTGCAAATTGCTTTTTTTTAAAAGGTGTTATCTAATTGCCTTAAACCCTATTCCCCCAGTATTCTTTTCTATTCTGCTTTCATCAGGCCACGTTCTCAGACATCAAGCCTGCAGCTATATCCATCTTAAGACAACTATAAAAATAACCAACATACCCTAATTCTCCAAATTCAAAGTGGGCGGACCTTTTTTTTTGAAAAAAATGTTTTAAATATTTTTTTTTTAAATGTGTTCATGACTAGAGGGATCTAAAAGAGGATTTAGGAGGAACTACTTCACACAGAAGGTAGTGAGATTGTGGAACTCGCTGCCTGAAGCAGTTGGTACAAATGAATTCAAGAGGAATCAGAGGAGTAGAAATGTATGGGAAGGAGGATGGAATGGGTGAAGAATTGTGTGGTGTATAAACAATAACATGGACTGAGTGGGCTGGGTGACCTGTTTCTTTGCTGTACATTCTTTGTCATCCTGTTTTACAGCCAATTGAAAGCCAGGTTTGGATGATTGAAATAATAATAATAATCCTTGCAGAATATATTGTAAAGTGAATGACTGTGCATTTTGTGGGCAAAATGCATGACTGTTGCCTAGATGTCATCAGGTTAATCTCAATCATTTACACATCAACCCCACAATGGCAGATTGGAGAGATTGTTGGCAGAGCCTGCATCCTAATGACATGTACATTTCACCTCACTCTGAGGTTTCATTTTTTTTAAAAGCAGCTGAAATATTTTCAATTCACATTCCAAACCAATCCAAACAAGGATTGGGACTTTATTCAATGTTATAAAAAGGTTTGCCCCATCATACATTAAGAGTAAGCATTCACAGCAATAAAAACTTGTCAGATCAGAAATATATTGTGTATGTTTTGTTGTATATTCTACAAATTAAAAATATAAATACAATGGTACAATATATCAAGTTACTAGTAATAAGAAATATTTTGTATCAGGCCTTCCAACAGGACAACACCTTTCAGTGTGATTAATAATAAATAATCCTTGCGTTTGATATAACCCATAAAGGCAAATTATATTTTTATCATTATAGATTACCATTATGAACAAGTATAAAGTCTGCCATTTTAGAATGAAAGCCAGCTGGCATGCGGGAAGGAAGCTTCGTGCATTTGCTGTGAATGAGGTACGCTGCAAGAGCATTATAAATGGCTTGCAGTATCAAGTGGCTCATTATATTGTTTACCATGATTTACAGTCAATACTTTGCGACTTTCCATTTTCACATAGTTTCCAAGAGGAAGCTGGGCATGTTCAATTTCCAACTCCAATGCTTTTTTGTAGGTTATACCCTGAAATATAAAGTGGGAAAGGTGAAAATAATACTTTTAACAGCCAAATCACAGACCATGAACAAAAACCAGTGGTGAAGTATAAATTGATAAGGGTTAGTCAGGATAGTTAATGAAGGAGAGGTCCCATTGAACCAATTTTACAGAAAACTTTACAAAATTACTGAGATGGTAGAGCAGGATCCATGGATGTCATCCACATGGATTTTCAGAAGGTATCTGATAAAGTTACACTCTGAGATTAAGACACATGGAATTGAAGGCAAATTACTGAACTGGAAACAGCTTGGCAAATAAAGAGGCAGAAAGCTGGGATACAAGTAATATTATTTGGTTGGCATAATGCTCTGATATAGATTGGTACTGCGGCTTCAGCTCTTCACTATATACATATAAATGACCCAGATACAGGAATAGAGAGGTGTATATCCAAGTTTACAGAAGACACTAAACTGGTAAGTGCACTTTAAATGGAAAACCGTTTTCAATTAGTAAATGCAGGTAGCTTTATCATCCTCTAGAGGGAATAAGAAACTGCTGTTAAGTGAGATCGCCAATGTAGTGCCAGTTTGTAGTAGCTTTGTACTATACTAGAGACAGTTTAACATTCTTCCGATCTGCTTAGGTGCCGTTTGCCCTAAGATTGTTGCCTCATCACTTGGGGTGGAAAGCAGTTATCCTTCATCGATCAGGACAACAACAAAGCAGTAATTTAAGTTAATTCAAAAGAAATACAGTGTTATGATAATCGGTGTATGAACTCCCTTCCTCACTCCCTTCGCCTCGTCCCCTCTTCCTATTTTCAGGTCTCGGCTGAAGACCTTTCTTTTCGACCGCGCCTTTGGTCACCTTCCTCCCCCTCCCTGTGGCTCGGCCCTGGGACCCGTTACTGTGAAGCGCTCTGAGACGCCGTTCGGCGTGGAGGGCGCTATATAAATACAAGTCGTCATCGTTCTTGTTGTTGATCTAGGCACTACATCAATTGTAAGGATTATTATTAAATCTCTTTTCATAATTAAAATTCTTTATCCTTGGTAATAATGAACTGAGCTTCATCTGTCAAACAGATGGCTTTCTGCATGCACGGAGTCCTGAAGCTCAGTGGTTAGAGCATTTGCCTTGCAAGCGAGAGACCTGGGTTCGATTCTAAGCAGGGCGAAACTTTGGGCAAGTTTCCTTACTCCACACGCCTAATAATAATCCTTAAAAAAAATAATAAAATTGGTCATTTCAATCCACGACTGTTTGTGGGACACTGCTGTGCACAATTGGCTGCCGTGTTTCACCCACAAATATACAGTCAATTCACTTTACAGTCTATTCTGTGAAGCGCTTTGAGACGTCGAGAAGACGTGAAAAGCGCTATATCAAATGCAAGGATTATTATTATTATTCAGGGACGTCACAAAGAGGAAACACTGACCGGCAGCTAATTTAGATCCTGCCCTATTATAAGACCGACTAGAATTTTATGGACCCTGCTTATAGGTGGGCCACCCTGCAGTAACCTAACACACAGAGTTGGGCCCCAAACTCTTGACTCATCAACCTGTGCCTAAAACTTTCCAGGATTTGGTAAGCAGGGTGCATCACTCTAGGAAGAGAGCACACTCTATTCCAGACAAAGGGAAATTTCCATGCATGTGTGAAACTCTGCCTGATTTGGATACTTTAAAGCATAATTTAATTGTGCGTGTCCGAGTGATAGAGTGCCGACCAAAGCCAGAAGGTGAAAAAATGATCATTTTGTGAAGGTAATCGAAAAGGACTGCAGATGGTGAGGATGGAGTATAAATATCCGTGTGAAATAGTTGGGTCAAGTGGCCTGTTTCCATGTCATATCACTTTATGCACCTCTATATCCATGCCTTTTAGTTTCATTATCAGAGAACACAGTCATTTTCCTACGTGGAATACATATAAAATACCTTGTGGTGATTGTGATCCACCAAGCCACCAATGATGTAAGCCTTGGTCTCATCCAACTCATTCAGCATATTAGGAGAATCAGAGGTGAGATAAACCAGATCTTCTTTCTGTATTGCTTCACTGAAGTGCTCTGAGGTAACAACGATTCCCTAGTGGACAAATTCAAAGAACAAAAATATGTGTAGACTGACCAGAATTTTTGAAGTGATTAACTGAAGTGATATTCTGATGTTTTCTACAAAGAGGTGATTAGATTTTTGATGTTCTCATTCTTTTTGAGGAGATAATTCATATTTACTCACCTACTAATTCTTTAAAGTAGATGGCAACATAGTTGAGAAAGTGAACATATTACAAGCATTTATTACGTATAGTAATATTACAAGTGTAGTAACAGTTACCTTTCCTTAGTCTTACTTTCAAAATAGACTATGCATTTTTCTACAAACATTTTCAATGGTTAGTTACATAATTCAGTGTACCAGCATTTTCTCGATCCATATGCATTCACACAGGATATTCAATAGACCCACAGATATGTCCATACCTGACATCTTTGCTAGTCTGAGCACTTAATGACGCAGATATTCTCTCCTAATAACAGTATTCTCAGTATATTATTTAACAGTGGATTAACAGTAGGTTATTATTTTTTATTTTAGAGTCCCATTTCCCATTATCATTGCCTCACAAACACTACAGAAATGGAAATCTTAGGCCAGTTGTTGTTAGTTTCAGAAACAGTTCTTGCTATCTTAAATTAAAAAAAAATTCACTTTCAATCCTTCAAGAACTGCCAAACGTGGGAAGTTATTTTAACGAAACATTCTTAGATGAAGTTTTATCCTGGAATATTTCTTGAAGTGTTAATTCATATTCCACATTAAACCAAGGAAGAAAAATTTTAGCAACACAATTACCAGTGGATAGAAAGATTCCATCAAACTCATCTACATCTGAAAAATGAATGAGTTCCATCTGGATCTAGATTTACTTTTTAAGTAGAATATTAGAACATCCAAACTTGGCAAATTGTTGAATTCTGTTAATGTATAATTGCTTTTCTATAGCTTTTTTAAAAATAACTTTCAAAATTAAAGCTGTATTAAGAATTTGCCAAATTTGGGATGCTCTGAAATGGTACATTAATAGAACACATCTAGATGCAGGTAGAATTTCTCCCCAACAGTGTTTTGTGTGAAGGTCTTTCCTACCTTCCAGTTGACCCATCCTTTTTCATTCTCATCCATATTCTTCTTCAGTTGCCCATTATGGCTGGTCAAAATCAGCTGGCGAGGAAAGAGAAACTCTAACTAGCCTTTATTCAAAGTCTAGCATTCTTCTTAATAGCTAGCTTTACCATTACTACCTTGTCCCTTTTTTTAAATATATCTGTGGACTATTGTTTTAATTCCCAAGATGTTTAGGAGTAATCCATGTGATAATTTTCACATTACAAGCGTTTAATTTTTACTTAGATAATGGCAGCCTCGTCTTTGCAACTTTTGTTCTTAACTGTGAACATAAAACAAATCAATTAAGACTCACCTTTACAGGATGTGCTGCTTTACGATTCTCTGCATAGCACCTATGAACTTGCTTATGCAATTTTTTGATATCCTAGTTTGAAAAAAAGCAACATTAAATATATTTATCTTGCTGCTTCTGCTGAATCAGTGATACATTCTCAAGACTTTCACAGTGGAGTAGGAAGGAGAAAAAAACACAATTGTTTAAAATAAACATTTCTACACCATTGTTAGTGGTACAACACTATCCAGTTCCACAATGCATCAGACAAAGAAACCATTAACTAAAGCCGCGGTAAAAGTTAGCCCTAAATACTGATACAGTGCAATGTGTACATCAAACTTCCACAATTTCTTAACAATAATAATCCTTGCATTTGATATAGCATCTTATCACGTATTCAAGACGTCTCAAATTGCTTCACAGAATAAACTTTGAAGTGAATTAGCTGTATATTTTGTGGGCCAAATGCAGCATCCAATTTTTTTTTGGAGGAATTATTACCCCCAGAAAAGCGATTCGCCAATCGACTAACAACCAGGTTCCTACTTACTGCTAGGTAAACAGAGGCATGTGGAGTAAGGAAACTTGCCCAATATTTTGCCCTGCCGGCATAATACCCATAACAGGAATGGAACTTTAAGAAGGGGCATTTAATACTACTACACAGGAATAAAATTCAAAGAAATCATTCTTGTTCAGATGGATATTAAAGATCCCACTATTATTTGAAAAGAGAAGGGAGTTTCTCCCGGTGTCCTAACCAACCATCCCCCAAATAAAATTGGTCACTCATTTCATGGATGTTTGTGGTCACTGCTGTGTACTAATTGAGTGTCGTGTTTGCCCAAAATACAAAGTCACTACACTTTACAGTGTATCCTATGAAGCGCTTCGGGATGTCCTTCGGACATGAAAGACGCTACACCAAAGTAAGGAGTATTATTGTTATTATTCTCTGCCCAATAAATCACCCATTATTGCTTCGCTGAACTCCATGGCCTTGCCATGACCTTGCATCCATGGCCATGGCCTTGCCCCCTTCTATCTCGCTGATCTGCTGACTCCCTATCAACCTGCCCGCTCCCTCCGTTCATCGGGCTCCCGTCTGCTCCATGTCTCCCGCCTGACCCGCCCTACCATCGGTGGCTGAGCTTTCAGCCTCTCTGCCCCCACTCTGGAACTCCATCCCACAGTCCCTTCCCCTCGCTTCCTCCTTTGCCTCCTTCAAGGCCGGTCTCAAGACCCTTCTCTTCGACCGTGCCTTTGGTCGCCCACCCACCTCTCTGCCTTCCCTCACCCCTACCCCACCCCTCCCCCATGCTCAGGTCCCAACATCTGACTGTTCAGCGCTTTGGGTCATCCTCCCGACGTGAAAGGGGCTCTATAAATGTAATTTTATTGTTGTTGTTGCTGAGTGACACTCTTACCTTTAACACCATTAAACTATCAAAGCTGCAATCTAGCACAACGCGAACACTGCTTGGGATGATGTCTTTCTTGAAGTGTTTTCTGGCAGAATCTTTATTATCTTCCTCATTCTGAGACTGACGTTCTAGTTTTCGTTTAAGCTTCTTCTCTTTACGCTTTTGCCTAGGAAAATTAGGGATTGAAGGACAGAGAGGTAAACAAGGAATTTTCTTTTAGAATATTAATGCTTATGTTCATATCAATATTTGAAAGTGAACCTTATAATAATAATAATCCTTGCATTGATGGTATTGCCTTATCACACATTAAGACATCTCAAAACGCTTCACAGAATATGCTGTAAAGTGAATTCACTATGTATTTTGTGGGCGATATGTAGCAGCCAATTATGCACAGCAGTGTCCCACAAACAGTCGTGGATTGTGTGACCAAGTTATTATTATTTTTTAAAATTTTATTTTGAAGGGATTTGATATCACAATGGAACTGCTCTAAACAGAGGTTTGATGGGCGGAGTATGTTGTAAGGATTATTATTATGCATACGATTATAATGGGGCTGAAAGAGACCTAATTGTAATTCCTTGAGGTGTCAAGTTATAAAACATACCAAGGTTTTTACCAGAGTACTAGTTTACTAGCTGGTTGCATTAGTCTGCAGCCCTTGTCCTCTCCTGCACTAGGCTCTGTGACCCTATCACCCCCATTCTTGCCTAACTCCATTGGCTTCGCATCTCACAGAAGATACAGTTCAAGATTCTGGTCCTCACTTTCAAAGCCCTCCATGGTCTTGCTCCCCCTACCTCTGCGACCTCCTAAACCCCTACCATTCTGCTCGCTCCCTCCCCTCAGCAGGCTCCAGTCTGCTTCACGTCCCCGCCTCGCTCACCCCACTATTGGCGGGCGGGTGAGCCTTCTGCCATTCTGCCCCCACCCTCTGGCACTCCATCCCGCAGTCCTCCACCTCTCCCTTGCTACCTTCAACACTCATCTCAAGACCCTCCTTTTCGACTGTGCTTTCAATCTCCCTGCGTCCCCCCCTGACCCTGACCCCAGCTCGAGTCTGAAATTCTGTCTGTCCAGCGCCTTGGGATGTCCTCCCGATGTGAAAAGTGCTTTACAAATGTAATGTTGTTGTTGTTATGCCTATCCTGTGATTATCTACCAACTTGTGAACTCAACCAAACAACAACAACTTACATTTATATAGCGCCCTTCACATGGGGCAGCATCCCGGAGTGCTTGATCAAGTTGTATGGATTAATTCACGATACAATGAAGAAACTGCATGAAATTAATACAAAGTCAATTATACATACTCTACTACCCATACTTACTTCCGTAATTCTTTTTGTTCCTGCCACAGTTTCTCTCTCATTAATCGCTTCCTCTGCCTTTTCGATATATTCTCATTTTCTCCTAAAGTCCAACCATTATCCTTTTGCTGTTTGTTTTCATCTCTTGATTTTAACTCGCTCATTTCATCATGTTTCATTTTTTTAGTGCATGAATTCACATCTCCCTCAAAAGCCTCTGTCTCTGATTCAGATGTCATGATGAATTGAATCTTTATATCACTTCAAAAGCTGAAAAAGATAATATAATTATTTAGAATTTTTAGAAAAACATTTGATATTTACTGTCAATGCTGAATAATTATTATATAATCATTATTATAATTTTATAATTATGGATATATTTATTTATAATGTTATTTATAAGTATAATTATATAATTATTATAATAATTATTACACATAATTATTACTGAATAATAATAATTAATAATAATCACTGCATTTGTTATGTTGACTTTCATGTCAGGAGAATGTCCCAAAGCACTTCACTGCATTTACTATGGAGTGGCTGTGTATTTGTACATAGAATCATTGAATTATACAGCACAGGAGGAGGCCATTCGGCCCATCGTTGCTGTGCCATCTCTTTGAAAAGAGCCATCCAATTCCACTCCCCCGTGCTCTCCTCATAACCCTGCAAACTTGTCCTCCCCAACTGAACTCGGTATCCCGATTGCATACAGCAATGTCCCACACGCAGCAATAAAACAAATGACCCAATTTTATTTTGGGGGAAATGTTAGCCAGAATACCGGGAGAAACTCCCTTCTCTTTTGGAAAAGTGCCATGGGATCTTTAACATAATAATAATAATCCTTGCATTTGATATAGCGCTTTTCATGTTTTCTAGATGTCTCAAAGCGCTTCACAGAATAGACTGTAAAGTGAATTGACTGTATATTGTGGGCGAAACGCGGCAGCCAATTGCGCACAGCAATGTCCCACAAACAGTCGTGGATTGAAATGACCAATTTTTTTTTGAGGGATTATTATCAGACGTGTGGAGTAAGGAAACTTGCCCAAGGTTTCACCCTGCTGGGAATCGAACCCGGGTCTCTCGCTTGCAAAGTAAGTGCTCTAACCACTGAGCTACATGACTCCACCTGAACAGGTAGACGGGACCTCCAACAATGCACCACACCCCCAGCACTGCTTTGGAGTGTCACCTTAAGATTATATTGAGCTCATGACTATATAAACCCAATGTAGGGCTTGAACCAACAACCTTGTGACTCAGAGGTGAGCATGTTGCTGAGCCAGACTGACACACAATGAATGAAGATACCGGTAACTATCCCGAATAGATTTTTCAAAACAATGTTTGTTATCATTTTCCTCTTCTGCCATCTTCATCTCTGCAGTAAAGTCAACACTCTTGAAGATAAATATGGCATCTTTAATAACAGGCATTTTAACAGGATGTAATTTCCTCACTCCTACAACAACTCTAAGCAGGTGCTCCACAGGGAGATGCCATTCCTTGGATGAGACGTTAAAACGAGGCCCTGTCTGCCTGTCCAGGAGGACGTTAAACACCCCATGGCACGACTTGAACCGAGAAGAGAATTTCTCCCAGTGTCCTTCATTCCCCCTCAGGTTCCCTCGTTCCCCCGTCCGCTCTCGCTCCCTCGCCCTCCCCCTCCCCGTCCCCCCTCACTCCTTCCCCCTCCCCGTCCCCCCTCGTTCCCCCCTCCCCGTCCCCCCTCGCCCTCCCCGTCCCTCCTCGCTCCCTCGCCCTCCCCGTCCCCCTCGCTCTCCCCTCCCCTCCCCTCCCCGTCCCCCCTCCCCTCCCCGTCCCCCTCGCCCTCCCCGTCCCCCCCTCCCCGCTCCCGTCCCCCCTCGCCCTCCCCCCGTCCCCCTCGCCCTCCCCGTCCCCGTCCCCCCTCGCCCTCCCCGTCCCCCCTCGCTCCCTCCCCTCCTCCCCGTCCCCCTCCCCTCCCCTCGCCCTCCCGCCCCCCTCCCCCCTCCCCCCCCCCCGCTCCCTCGCCCTCCCCGTCCCCCCTCCCCTCGCCTCCCCGTCCCCCTCGCCCTCCCCGTCCCCCCTCGCTCCCTCGCCCCCCGTCCCCCCTCGCCCCTCGCCCTCCCCGTCCCCCTCGCTCCCTCGCCCCTCCCCCTCCCCGTCCCCCCTCGCTCCCTCGCCCTCCCCGTCCCCCCTCGCTCCCCTCCCCTCCCGTCCCTCCCCTCCCCTCCCCCCTCGCCCTCCCCGTCCCCCTCGCTCCCTCGCCCCTCCCCCTCGTCCCCCTCCCCCCCGCCCTCCCCTCGCCCTCCCCGTCCCCCCTCGCCCTCCCCGTCCCCCCTCGCTCCCTCGCCCTCCTCGTCCCCCCCTCCCTCCCCTCGCCCTCCCGTCCCCCTCGCCCCTCGCCCTCGCCCTCCCCTCCCCTCCCCTCGCCCTCCCCGTCCCCCCTCCCTCCCCTCGCCCTCCCCCCGTCCCCCTCGCCCTCCCCGTCCCCCCTCGCCCTCGCCCTCCCCCTCGCTCCCTCGCCCTCCCCTCCCCCCTCGCCCTCCCCGTCCCCCTCCCCTCCCCCCCTCGCTCCCTCGCCCTCGCCCGTCCCCCCTCGCTCCCTCGCCCTCCCGTCCCCCTCGCCCTCCCCGTCCCCCCTCGCTCCTCCCCCCCCCTCCCTCCCTCGCCCTCCCCGTCCCCCTCGCTCCCTCGCCCTCCCCGTCCCCCTCGCCCTCCCCGTCCCCCCTCGCCTCCCCGTCCCCCCTCGCTCCCTCGCCCTCCCCGTCCCCCTCGCCCTCCCCGTCCCCCTCGCTCCCTCGCCCTCCCCGTCCCCCTCGCCCTCCCCCGTCCCCCCTCGCCTCCCTCGCCCTCCCCTCCCTCCCCTCGCCCTCCCGTCCCCCTCGCCCTCCCCGTCCCCCTCGCCCTCCCCGTCCCCCCCTCCCCTCCCCCCCCCCCTCGCCCTCCCCGTCCCCCTCGCCCTCCCCGTCCCCCCTCGCTCCCTCGCCCTCCCCGTCCCCCCTCGCCCTCCCCGTCCCCCCCCCGTCCCCCTCGCCCTCCCCGTCCCCCCTCGCCCCTCCCCGTCCCCCCTCGCTCCCTCGCCCTCGCCCTCCCCCTCGCCCTCCCCGTCCCCCCCCTCCCTCGCCTCGCCCTCGCCCTCGCCCTCCCCCCGCCCCTCGCCCTCCCCTCCCCCCCCGTCCCCCTCGCCTCCCCGTCCCTCGCCCTCCCCGTCCCCGCCCCTCGCCCTCCCCGTCCCCCCTCGCCCTCCCCGTCCCCCTCGCTCCCTCGCCCTCCCCGTCCCCCCTCGCCCCTCGCCCTCCCCGTCCCCCCTCGCCCTCCCTCGCCCTCCCCGTCCCCCTCGCTCCCTCGCCCTCCCGTCCCCCTCGCCCTCCCCGTCCCCCCTCGCCCTCCCCGTCCCCCCTCGCCTCCCCGTCCCCCCTCGCTCCCTCGCCCTCCCCGCCCCTCCCCGTCCCCCCCTCGCCCTCCCGTCCCCCTCGCCCTCCCCGTCCCCCCCCCTCCCTCGCCCTCCCCTCCCCCCTCGCCCTCCCCGTCCCCCCTCGCCCTCCCCGTCCCCCCTCGCCCTCCCCTCCCCCTCCCCCCGTCCCCCTCGCCCTCCCCTCCCCCCTCCCCCCTCGCTCCCTCGCCCTCCCCGTCCCCCCTCGCCCTCCCCGTCCCCCCTCGCTCCCTCGCCCTCCCCGTCCCCCCTCGCCCTCCCCGTCCCCCCTCGCTCCCTCGCCCTCCCCGTCCCCCTCGCTCCCTCGCCCTCCCCGTCCCCCTCGCCCTCCCCGTCCCCCCTCGCCCTCCTCGTCCCCCCTCCCTCGCCTCCCCGTCCCCCCTCGCCCTCCCCGTCCCCCCTCGCCCTCCCCGTCCCCCCTCGCCCTCCTCGTCCCCCCTCCCTCCCTCGCCCTCCCCGTCCCCCCTCGCCCTCCCCGTCCCCCCTCGCCTCCCCGTCCCCCCTCCCCTCGACTGTTTGCGGGACACTGCTGTGCCGGGCGCAATCGGCTGCAAAACACACAGTCACTACGCTTTACAGCGGATCATTATCCGGGGAGGACGCGTTTGCAGGGCTGCGAGGAGAGCGCGCGGTGGGGGGGTGGGGGGGGGGAGAGCGGGGATTCATTCGGAAGGTCCTTTCGAAGAGCCGGCGCAGACAGGATGGGCTGAATGGCCTCCTTCTGCCCCGCCATGACTCCGTGATGTCCTGGGAAGCGCTTCGAGGCGTCTCGATGAACGTGCTGAGGCGCCATAGCAAATGCAAAGACTATTCTTCTGAGTTTGGATGACTCTCGGCGTTGGGCTTTACACATGGCTCAAGACACCAAACAAAAATACTCTTACTCTCTCCCTCCTCCAGTCTCTCCCTCGCCCTCTGTCTGTCGCTTTCAAATCTCGGAGCCGTTAAACGGTCCGGGCTCGAGCTGGTCGCTCGGCCGTTGATGACGCAGCCGGGAAAGCGCGAGCCTCACTTGCGTACACGGCGAGGGTCCGGCGCCGGCGCGTCCTCACTGACGTCACCAGACGCCGCTGGCTGCTCCGGAGCCGCTGGCGTCCCTGCCCGTCCGCCATGTTGGTGAGGGCAAGTCGCAGGCAGCACAAGGGATGGGGAAGTCGTCCAGGTTTGGGCGGCTTCACGCCCAATTGGGCGGGGTTTTGTTGTCACTTAATTTAATATTTTTGAATTTAAACCTGCAAAACTGTTCTTTTTTTTGTCCTTTGAGGATCTGTTCTTAGCACAGTTTCAAAAACAATCAACCTTATTCGGCCGCTCTGCAAACCCATTGGAGGCAACGAGTGACATTGGGCTATTTTTTGGGCTGGTGTTTGGTTGACTTTGGCCATGAAGGTATTTTAATTTCTGGCAAACCCCTGGCCAGAGGAATCTGCCCCTCACAGTGCCTGGCAATGCCACCACAAACTCCTAATGTTAGAGCCGTCCGTTGCTTGCCCACCTCTCTTTCCAAGTTGGCCGCGTTTTTAATAAGGCCATGGATGCTGTCTTCATCTGAACCAACCTTGTGCTCCTCGCAGCAACCAAAGCCAGAGCCAGAGGGCAGCTGTAAACCAATCATTAGGGTAGTTGGTCAACAGGACTCAAGAGAGATGTGAAGCGCTATCAAATCATGAGAGGTTTTTGGATGAAGAAGACCCTTCCACTCATTGGAACTCATCCTTCCACAATACCTACCCAACTGTTTCCCATTACAGCTTCAAGCCATTTCTTCAATGAGTCCAGCATCCCAACCCATACAAGTGGACTACAACCCATACAAGTGGACTGATTGGCAACAGATCTGACTGAAGCTTGTTTCTTTTCGACCGCGCCTTCAGTCACCTTCCCCCCCCCCTCCGGCTCTGTCCCGGGATCCGTCACTGTAAAGCGCTCTGAGACGCCGTCCAGCTTGGAGGGCGCTATATAAATCCAAGTTGTTGTTGTTTACATTCATGAGAAGAATACCTGACGACGATAGCGGCCTTAGAAGTTCCTTAACTCCACGCAGACATTTTCCCCCACCCCTCCATTTACTTTCTCCGTGAGTTGATGATACCAGAGTGTATTGACAGTTTAGAATATTAACTTTCATGTGTTTTAGTTACTGGTTCATATTGTTCATAACTTGCCCCTGGGAGTTTTTAATGTGTCAAAGCACTTCATAGCATACACTGCAAAGCGAATTGACTGTATATTTTGTGGGTGAAACCCAGCAGCCAATCGAGCACAGCACTGTCCCACAAACAGTCGTGGATTGAGTGGCCAAATTTTTAAATTTTTTTATTTGAGGCATTATTACCCCGGGAAAGGAATCCGCCAATCGACTATCAACCGGATTCCTACTTATGCTGTGAATTGGAAAATGGCAGGGTTCGAATTTTGGAAGACTGGATTAAATGAGCGAAGGGCCTTTTCGAAGAGTAAAAGGGCATCTAGTGACGAAAAGTGAGTTTACAGAGAATGTTTTCAATACCATAGGAAGGCTAACATTATTAGTAGTTGATGTTTAAGATGAAAGTTTCTCTGCTGTAACCAGGCACTATATTAAGCAATTTTGTTGTTGTTGTTGATTTGTGTTGATCAACAATTAAGCAATCTGCTTCCACAAGCACAAAGAGAGCTGGTTGAACAAGGAACCCAAAATGAAATAATTTAAAGTACAGTACCCCATACTTTTTAATCATCTCATTCGTAGTATTTCATGACTTATATTTCCATAGCTCTGTGATGATTAGAGTATTGCATTGCACTGGTACTTTGACCTTAATGTACCTGTAACACTACTTGATCATGTCAGAATTAGGTAAGAGGTTAAAACTACCCATTGAAAATAGGATGTACCTTGTACTATAGAAATTACAAAAGGAACACACTGAAATGACTTGACAATTGACTAAGAAACTTTTCTGCTTCTAACGTAATTAGCAAATCTTAAATAAAAGAGTTTAGAAGCAAAATATTTTTTAAAAATTCAACTTCATGAATAAATCAACACCATTCTATGGCTTTCATATGTTACCTTTTTGTGGCTTATTCATTCTGCCTAATAGAAAATATTTTCCATTTCATCCAATATCTCAATCTCTTCTGAAATGGATAAGCTTGTCAGTCTCACATAACAGGCCCAACCATTCTGGGATGTCTGTACTGGTCTGCGTACTCGTTTTTTTATATAAAGTTCTGTAAAATTGATGGAAAGGTATATTTTAAAAAGGTGAAATGAATAAGAATGCTGCAAGTTCCCTATTTTTTTCTTCCGAGTGAAATGTTTCTTGTCCAAAAAAAACCCAATAGTGATGTGGCATTTGCCTTTTGCTCTGATAGGTGAAATTTCACACACGTGATTTAGGCCAGGCTGATATCAGTGTAAAATCACGGTTGTTTAAAGTTTAATATTTAACCATTGATTTGGAACCAATGCTTGGAGTTTGGAATCTGACCTCTATGCAACACAGATAAACCATCAAACCTTCAACATTGAGTCTTTTTTTTCTCGAGCTACCTTGTCAGAGCGAGTGTACCCATCTCTCTCTGTCTCTCTTTTTTGTTCTGCTGACCTGAGCCTGCCATACAATTTCATTCATTGGGGTAGAGCTCTCTACTTTGGACAATGACCAAAATTTGGGCGCTGTTGATCTTAATAGTTACTTCATCATCAGCTTCTATCAAAAGTAAGTATTTATTGGATGCATCTCTATGACCATGTCTCAGCTCTTGTTTTGGGTGCAGTTTAAAGGAGGGAACGATTGCAGCTTGCCTTTTATCTATAATTATTTAAGAGAAAAGTAGCACAACACTGATTCAATCCTGTATTACTTTATTTGCTTAACCCCATTTGTTTTCCCAGTCCTCCTGTACATGACATTTCACTGTCTATTTGTTTCCTGTCAAATGTATGAGAGCCGAGAAGAGAGGCAAGAATTTGGTGATGGGGGCGAGAGAGACAAAATGACCTATGAATAGTCCTAACCATAGACTGATCTAAGTGTAAATATGGTATTTTCTCATTCTTTTATTCCTCTTTCATTCACTCTATTTTAAGACTGTCAATTTAACTGCACTGGAGCTTAAACTGAAGAAGAGAACGTTGATAATACTGAAATAACTTTTTTTTAGGTCTGTGTGTGTATGTGTGGGGGGTGGGGGTTGTATGGGTGGGGGGATGTTGTGTGGGGGGACGGTGTGGTGGGAGGGGGAAGAGACAATGATTTGTGTGGGACGTCGTGAACTGTAACGAAGGAGGGGGATAGTAATTACAGCATTCTGTATCCACAGAATAATCTATTCAAACCGAAACTGAATATAGTAAATTGTTTTATTGTATCCCTTTCCACTGTATTTTGTATACTTTCGTGAACCCTCATTCTAAATAATGCTGTTGTTCTCAGTATTGCTAGTTTGAGTCTATCCTATAAGATATTCAAATCAAGTATATGATTACAGTGATAGTTTTGGGAGATGTTGGAGGATATTTTATTGCAAAATATGAAATGGATTTAAATCTGTCTGAAAGCAATCAAGAAGGTTCAAAATCATCTAAAAGTACTGCTGTGGCTCCAACCAAGGCCACTTGAATGTAAAGATTGTTTCTCTTTGCCTATTTGATTTGAATGGGGTCTTTATTACAGTGGTGATTTGGGTGCTGTATTCATTATAAGATCAATTTGGGGCAGCAAGATCACTGGTTTGCGGATTTTGTAAAATATGTGAATGATTTTTTAGTTTGAAAGCCTATCTTGCGTACGGTGAGACCTGAATTATTGATTCTAACAGCCAATAATTTGAATGACTATTATGGTGGTAGCTGGTAAACCCTCAACATTGCACTGGTGCATCAATATGTGCCCGGAGGTTTAAAAGTCATAAAACCTTCATGAAGGTGTGACCTATGTACCAACCTCCAAGCGGAGTAATTAGATTATGTTTTAATAGTTAGATGATGAATGGGGGTGAATTGTTTCATTGTATTCATTGAGTCTTTTAATACAATCACATGCAAAGAAATGCATAGATATATGAGATGACTTCTTGCTCATGTGTTCCACAAAGGACAACATCACTAAGTTGCTGACCAAGGCATCTACTAGTGCTACAGAAGAGTATGTACAGAGAAAGGAATGCAACGTGTCCTTCCCAATTGTACAATTGGCCAAAAGGCCATTCCACTTAATTGCATGCAGCAGATTCATCTGCTCGATTCCCTAACTTATCTTTTCCAATTGATAATGTCGAGTAGATTTCCATAGAATGATACAGTATAGAAACAGGCCATTAGGCCCAATTAGTCTGTGCTGGTAAAATGCTCTGAGGTCCAGGTATATGTTCTGTATCATATTCCTGTTCCCTTTTCCTCCCCTCTGGTCCCCACGTGCCATGCACTGTTCTTCGGTTGCCCGGGAACTTCGTCCCAGATCTCTACAAATGTCTCTCTGCAAAAGGCCACTTGTACGTTCTTGAGGCAGGTTATCTGATGTTGGGCTTCTGCTGAATCTGCTGCAATTTAAAGGTCAAATTGAGCATAACTAGATGTGTAATTAAAATATTTAAAAAANTAGTTTTTAACAATAATCTATTTCATATAGCACCTTATCACATTGTTGAGATATCTCAAAGCACTTCACACAATATATTGTAACGTATATTTTGTGGTCGAAAATATGTTTATGAACTAACACATCCTACACAAATCATTCTTTTCTCCAAAAAAGTGGCGGCTCTTAGCAGTATCATTGTTGTCTTCTTTAGTTTAAGCTTCAACCAGTAAGGGAAGGTAAGCACCGTTTCACCTTTAGGCTGCTACATGAAATGGAAGAATGTTGTTAATGCGAATAGCTGCTGTTATCTTGGCTCTCTCTGCATGAAATCAATACTTTAGGATGCACTAAAAAAGTATCTGTGTTGAGAATGATCCCCAATGTTAGAGGAATGAGCTATGGGATTGAAAGTAGTTTCTTGTATTCAAAATGGAATTGAAAAACTATAACCATTAGAGCAAGAGGACATATGGTTAGAGTTGTAAAGGGCAATTTCAAGACAGACACTAGGACTTTTTTCTTTACAGAGGGTAATCAATGACTGGAACAGGTTACCAGGAAGGATGGTTGAGGCTAGGACACTGAACTTATTTAAAAAGCAACTTGATGCTGTGATGGCAGTACAATAGGGTGGGTGTTCAGAAAGAAAGAGATTGGAACAGCCAAAAGAATTTCTTTATCCAAACCAATCTTGTGATCGTTTGAGAACAAGAAGACACAGGTTTGGACTTTCAAAGGGCAATTCCAAGACAGACAGCAGGAAGTTTTTCTTTACCCAAAGGATAATCAATGAGTGGAACCAGTTACCAGGATGGGTGGTTGAAGCTAAGACGTTTAAAAAACAACTTGATCCTTTACGGGAAGACAAGAGGGTGGGTATTGTGGAAGGATGAAATCAAATGGGCTGAAATACTCTCTTCATCCGAATCTTTCTTGTGATCTTGTGAACAGTCATCATCTTAGTCAATTGGTGTGATGCTGATTGGGAGAAATGGGAGGAATCATACACGGGCCCCATTATAAGCTGTCTTGCGAGAGAGAGAGACTGCTTTTAATACAGGATTCCTGAGAACTCACAGTTACCAGAAATGTGGTACAACTTGTGGTTTCTAATGCCGATTTACTGGCTTCCTGGGTAGACTTGCTGCTCTCATGAGCATCTCTAGTGCTGTGTGCATTGCTTGGAAGTCAAGCAGAGGTGACGTCAGCAGTCACCAGATGACCAGCCCCATTATAATGCCAGTGTAAATCTTACGGAGCCAAGACACTGCGTTATAACAGAATCACTCTGTACCATATCACAAGGTGCATCTATCTATTCAGTTATTCTAGCTGCTTATAAGTAGCTGGTATTCTTCTATAATGAGGTGGTCAATGATTTTATTGGCACATCTGGAGTTAATGGGTCAGTTCTGAATTTTCCTTACACCCAATGTGTACATGAAACCATAAAATCTCATCTGCCACAAACAAAGTCTGAGAATCTGTCTACAAGCAGCCAGAGCTCACCTGGGGTAACAATTGTGAACCCTGAAGACTACAGTGAAATAAATGTTAAAATACAATAATGCAGAGAAAGGAATCTGAGTGAAACCCACTTTAATGAATTATTTTTGTCCCTCATTTTAATATCCATTTTCTCCACTGTTTTAATTCTTCTCATATGCTACTACCAGGCCGTGAAACTTCCACAGGTTTCCATATCAATTCTTCTCTGATAAGCTTCAGCCCCACTTTCCTGTATCAGCCTGGCTCAGTTAGTAACACTTCCATGTAACTATTCGAAAAAAGAAGAGTTTCTCCTGGTGTCCTGGCCAACATTCCCCCAAATTAAATTGATCATTAACTTCATTGTTGTGGGACATTGCTATGCACAACTTGGCGGCCTGTTCACTCACAGAACACACAATCACTGCATTTTATAATATATCCTGTGAAGCCTTTGGGACATCCTTTAACATGAAAGGAACTATACCAAATGTAAAGACTATTATTATTTAGGTTGTTTCCTTTTAATTCTCTGAATCTCCTACCATCGCTGGTGTTTTCTCTTTACTTCGCAAAGGGTAACTTGACATGTCTAGTGACCAATGTCAGAGTAGCTTAGCAAAGCAAATTTACCCTGGGCTTTCTGACAAGTCTAGATTATAGATATGAGTGTCTGAGTCTGGTACCGAATTGTTTCTGATAGCCTGTGTGTGTGTTCAACAAAGGCATGTTAACTCAGAAAGATGGTGCTTGTAAATCAGCCCATTTATAATTGTTATATCTATCTGATTCTTATCTGATTATTCTCTTCAAAGGAGCAAAACAGCCTGAACTGAGGTTCAACAATGAGAAGACATACAAGTACACTTATACAATGGAGGTGCTGCTGGACAGAGGGGGCAGAATTGTTGAAGAGAGCACAGGATATAGGATTATATCCAACGTGAACCTTGATATCCTATGGACAAACCCTAGCAATGATAAAGACCATCTTATTAGGGTTGCGGTAGGTCTTTTAATACTAACCATTTTAATTGTGTTTGGGGGGAAGGGAGGAGAACGATAGCTTATCTCAGATGATTTTCTGCATTTTGTTCTCTCTTCTTCCAATGTTTTGCGCTTCCTCACTCCTCACTGTCTTCCCTCAGTCATGGAGCTCCAATTAACAAGCGTTTCTCAAATAGCTACATGGGTTATCCATTACGAAGCTCGCTTGAGCAATGTGGAAAGAACACCCACCACAGCCAAATGGTTTCCTTGCTTTGAGAGATAACAAGGCTGAAACCTGTGGTATTACCCAGAGCCAAATCCTTTTAATGTTGTGATGGGACAGTAGCTCTCAGATGAGCAGAGTGGGGTAGGTTCAATTGGTTTCAAATTGACACCTGGAATGTCCATTCCCCTTCCCAAGCTCAAGCTTACACTTACACACAGCAAGTCAAGGCACTCCAGAAGGATGCTTTAACACCTGAATGGATATTAAACGCACTACAATATGTGGTATTTGATCCACTCACAACCATAAGGTTCTAGGTTTCACCCCAAGTTAGCTGATCTGAGCTGGGGTAGTGGTCAATGGTTTGGTGTTTTGCTCTGTTACCTTTGCTTTACACTTTGCTAGCTTTCAAAAACCGCAGCTACTAATTTTGCAACTATCACAAATTGAGCAGCTTTAAATATTTGCAAATAGAAAACGCAAAAACTCTTCAAGTCCATTTTGCGATTAATGCAAATTAGACCCACAGCTATTTCACTTTACTCTTTAATATTATAAACATTTGCATGGAAATTTGAAACTCATGCAAGTCATGGGAGCTCAAGCATTTGAGAGCTGGTCTGTTAAATACAATACAAATCCTGTTCACTTTTTATTTATTGATTGTGTTTGTTTGAATGGATATTGTTTCTGCACAATTCCATAGAAACCACTGGCATCTTAATGTCAGTCCAAAAAAAGTATCCAAGCTAGGATTCCAATTTATAAAGAAAATTGATGGGGTCTATCATGCTGATCACTAAAAATAGCAGTCTATTTGTTATACCTTTACATTGGGAGTGTTATTTTAGAACTCAGGATATTGATGGACACGTGTTTCTATTTCCTCAATCTCGGAGTACAGTGAAGCCTTAACCCAACGATGTCGTAAAACAATTACTTCAAGGTAATTGTTTTTGTCGGAAGTTATTGCAGTGATTTTTATGTAACTTTATATATATAACGTTATATGTCATTTTCCAGATATCCGATGTCAAATTTGAAACTGTGGCCAATCGTTCTGATGATGAAAACATCTTTAAAGATACATCTGGTGAGGGGATCTTGGGCAAGAATTACCTGTCAACCTTGCAGAGTCCAGTACTTATCCACTGGATCAATGGGAAGGTAAGACAGTCTCCTGCCATGTCAAGATGTTGCAAAGTGTTATGTGGTGGTTTTGACACCAAATACTTTTACAGAATCTTTGATAACAACAACAACAATTTGGATTTATATAGCGCCCTCCATGCCAGATGGCGTCTCAGAGTGCTTCACAGTAAAGAATCCCGGGGCCGAGCCAAGGGGAGGGGGAGGAAGGTGACCAAATGGCGCGGTCGAAAAGAAAGGTCTGCAGAAGATAGATATATACATATAAAGATTGATAGATTATAAAATGCAGCTCTTTCTAAAGGGATTCTTAATGACGATACCAAATCACAAACGGAAATAGCTTCTGATGACCTAGAGAATGTCGCAACAAACCATTAGGAAACCATATTAATAATAATTCTTGCACTTGACATAATGCCTTTCATGTCATCATGAAGTCTCAAAGCTCTTCACAGGATATACTGTAAAATGTATTGACTGTGTATTTTGTGAGTGAAGTGCACAACCAGTTGTGCACAGCAGTGTCTCACAAACAGCCATGGAGTGAATGATCCATTTTATTTGGGAGATTGTTGGCCACGAGAAACTCTCATCTCTTTTTGAATAGTACCATCGGATCTTTAACGTCCACCTGAACAGGGACCTCGGTTTAACGTCTCATCCGAAGGGTGGCACCTCTGACAATGCAACACACCCCCACCACTGCATTGGAGTGTCAAGGCTACAAGTGTTGCATTGAGTGAATTGTTTTGAAATTGAGTTTCCACAGGCCGGCATGACATACTTCTGGTCACCAGAGAGAATCACCATTTGCAACTTGGGTTTTTATCAAGGAATCCAATTAGAAATTGCCATGTTTTAATCCCCAAGTATGTGTTTATAAAGATATAGATCCTAATATTTGCTTGGTCCATCTCAAGGCCTTCCTTGTAAATTGGATATATGTAAATGCATATTGTATTGTGCCTTCCTTGTAAATTGGATATATGTAAATGTGTATTGTATTGTGTCTTGTATTGTAAAGAGTATAAAGCTGTATTTTCAGGAAGGGAAAAGCTCAGCCAGGTTTCCACCATCTGATCACTGTCCTTGTCCTTACCTGGGCATATGTAGTCACTGGGTGAGGCAACATCGGGCTCATTTATGGTGTGATTAAGCAGCCGTGCTGATGCTCACTGTCTCGATAACACATAAAAATAGTGGATCGTGTGAGTTCGTGGAGGGCTGTTGGTATCTGCAGAACTGAAGCCCCTTTAGTAAACTATTCTGATTGCCTAGCTGTAAATATTTTAAATTTCAGTTCTCCAGTTTAATTTGAAACAGTATGCTGAGACTGCCTATGCAATTTAATATTTTATACATCTGAATGATGAGCTCTCTTCTTCCCAGATTGTAAAGTTTAACCTTAACCTCCTCTAAAGTCTTCTCCCTCAACCTACCCTCGCCTGACTCACTGGCTCCCCATCCTTCAGAGGATCGAATTCAAGATCCTCGTCCTCACTTTCAAGGCCACCCATGGCCTTGCCCCCTCCTACCTCTCTGACCTGCTGACACCCTACCAACCTGCCCGCTCCCTCTGTTCAGCAGGCCTGCTCCGTGTCTCCCGCCCGACCCACCCCACCATCGGTGGCCGGATTTCAGCACTCTATAAATGTAATTTTGTTGTTGTTCTCTTTACGCTTAATATAAGTATTGTTACTTTTCCCTACAACCACTCCAATGCTAGTATTTACTCTATGTGATCACCAGAATCCCAAATCAGATCAGACTCATTGTTCCCCTATACCTCACTCACATTAATGTGTCAGCAGCTATTGCAACGATGTGTAAAAAATACTAGTTCAGAAGTAAACTTGTTTACTATTGCTCAGTTACCCGATACTCTGTAACCCGTGCGTATGATTTAAATAATCTGATTGAACAGTTAGAGGTCAAGAACAAGCCAATGGAAATGTGACACATGTAGTTTAGGTAACTTCATTGCTGTAGATAACACAGAGTTTGGTAGATTGCTGCTCAAGAATGCAATAATGCGAGTGGTGCATAGAGTTCAGGGTTCAGTTGTTAAACGTTAAGGGCGAGAAGATCTGAATTATGTTTTACTACCTTTCACATATTCCCAAAAGGAGATATCAGCACATTTAGCAGTGCCTCTTAACTACCCATTATTAGTGTACTTCAAGCTGCTTGTTGGACTCAGCATTTGAACAGTAATTTTGTGAAGAGCTCCTCCTCTCCCCTTTGACCATGTGAAAGGATCATGCATCTTACTCACAGGACGAAATGCATGAAACCACTGAATCCTTCTGAAGAGATAGCCAGTAACCCAGGGACTTCAACTGTAAATATAAATGTTGGGCTGAGTTCAGTGCCTCCTCCAAGTCACTTTTGGTAGATTTGGAGAAAGGAACACATTTTTTGAGAATGAACCCAAAATGTTTAACTTGTTTCACGGTTATACATAAAATGTAGTATTGTTGCACCCATAGATGTCCCCGGCTAAAAAGCCACCCCAATTGTATGCTAATCAACACCTGCAAAATTCTGCATTATAACTGGAATATAATTGCACAGGTCTCTAAATGGCATTGAAGAATATTAAGTCACCATTGCCCTTTCTCTGATGGAGGGTCCACTTTATTCACCCCTATCAAGTGTCGCTATGCCTGACTGAATAATAAATGTTGACTGCACACATTCCTTTGCAGGGTGACAGGAAACGTTCTGTGTCTCAGCATGGTTTAAAGTTCAAAGTCAGTAAGAAATAGAAATACTGATAGGGCATAATAAATAAATCAAAGCTAAATGTGTGGGTTTATATTCACTTGGATATTTTGTCAGCTTATAATTAACGTATATCCTTGCACCTCTCGCAATGGCTCAGTGAGTTACTTGGTGAATAGATGAACCATACAGGTCAACTGGGAAGATCCCAAGTTTGATTTACTCTGTTTCTTCTGAATTAGGTACTGTAGAACTGCAGTCAGGGACACTACAAATATATGCCCACAAAATACACAGTCAATTCACTTTACAATATATTCTATGAAGCCCTTTGGGACATCTCAACAATGTGATAAGGCACTGTATCAGATGCAAGGAAGATTATTCTTAATATTACAAATGATCTGAGCACTTCTGAGTTAGGGAGCTGCAATTCATTTAGGGTCTCCACTCTTCATCACTGTCCAGTGACCCCTGTTGGGTGGGCATTCATATTGATTTTGATTGACAACCAGATTGGGCATCACCTCCACAGTCAAACAGTCTGTTGACGTCTGCTGCCAAAGCTGACATGTGAGAATTAAGAGTGCTCGTCACCATGCTCTGCCACTGTCAAGCACTCTGGCACTCTATCCTGTGTGAGGGGCACTATATAAATGGAAGTTGTTGTTTTTGAAATCTGACAGTAGCACAAAGAACAACAACAACAAAATTACATTTATAGAGTGTCTTTCATGATAGGAGGACATCCCAAGGTGCTGGACAGTCAGGGCTCAGGACCTGAGCATGGGGGAGGGGTGGGGTAGGGGTGAGGGAAGTCAGAGAGGTGGGAGGGCGACCAAAGGCACGATCGAAGAGGAGGGTCTTGAGACCGGCCTTGAAGGAGGCAAGGGAGGAAGCGAGGCGAAGAGACCGTGGGATGGAGTTCCAGAGTGTGGGGGCAGAGAGGCTGAAAGCCTGGCCACCGATGGTAGGGCTTGTCGGGCGGGAGACATGGAGCAGACCGGAGCCCGCTGAATGGAGGGAGCGGGCAGGTTGGTGGGGAGTCAGCAGGTCAGAGAGATAGGAGGGGCAAAGCCATGGATAGCCTTGAAAGTGAGGATGAGGATCTTGAATTCGATCCTTTGAGGGACGGAGAGTCAGTGGAGTCAGGCAAGGTTGTGACCTGTTATTCTTTCCTCAGGTGGAGTCTTTCTACACCTATTCGAATGAGCCTCTGGTGATTCAGAACATAAAGAGAGGCCTTGCCAGTCTCTTCCAACTGCAGGTCAAGTCTGGAAGCGTGAGAGAGGTAATAATGTCCTTAATAAAGATAAACAGGGAAATCACTGCAATAGACAGAAAAAATGCATGATATGCACAGTGGGTCGATCAGCATCTGAGAGGGAATAACGTCCACTTGAGTGACCTTCCATCAGAACACATCTGTTTTGATTTCATGTTGAGTTCTGTGCATTATCATGACTATTGTTATTCATCACACATAGTAATAATTATATTTGTAACAAGTGTTTGATTTCACTGAATGAAAAGGCGAAGGCAAGTCTGGGTCAACTCATTTTGTGTTGGCAAAACAACCTTTTTTTAGGCAGCAGGTTGTTAGAATGTGGAATGCACTGTGTGAAAGGGGGGTGGAAGAGATGCAGTGATAACTTTGAAAAGGGAATTGGACATATACTTGAAAAGGAAAAAACTTTGCAAGGCTACGGGGAATGATCGGGGGAGTGGAACTAATGGATAACTCTTTCAAAGAGCCAGCACAAGCATGATGGGCCTCATTCTGTACTGTAAGATTCTATGATTTAAATACAGCAGGAGAACAGTGATCCTAGTGACTGCAGGAGAAATAGGCCACTGACCCATGCACCACAGAGTTACTCGGCTAATTCCTTATTGCAAAGTGCAACCTGTACCTTTGAGAACCAAGTAATACTCAACTGATTGAGTCTAAAGGATATGAGATTTCTCAGTCTTAGACTTAAGACCATTGTCTTAAAATTTAAAATTGTGCAGAATTTCGTAAAATTCTTAAATTCAATCTTAGTTTTCAAACCGAGTTTTCCTTAGTTCTTTGTAAAGAATTCCCCATTCTCCTTTCTAACTTGAAAGTTTCTCTCACGCTCTCTGTCTCATCTTCTCTTATATGCTATTTTTCTCCCCCGATCTCCAGGTCGATGTCTCTGGTGAGTGCAAAGTTAACTACAAGGCCCAAGAAAACCACGTGACTAAAGAGAAATTGCTGAACAGCTGCAAAGTGGCAAAGAAAGGCTTTGTCAACCACAATAAGGTCAGTGCAGTGGAGGCTTTATTCTAATATGCAGTAAGGAAACCAGTTCTTTCATGATTAAAAGGCACTCAGTATTTCAATAAATGAATAATATTATGCATGGAGTCCTGTAGCTTAGTGGTGAGAGCATTTGCCTCTCAAGTGAGAGGATCTGCGTTCGATTCCTGGCCAGGGCAAAGTGTTGGGCAAGTTTCCTTACTCCATACGCCTCTGTTTACCTGGCAGTAAGTAGGTGCCCGGTTGTTAGTCGATTGACAGATCGCTTTTCCGGGGATAGTAATTCCTTCAAATTTTTTTAAAAATTAATAATAATTTGGTCTCTCAATCCACGACTGTTTGTAGGACACTGCTGTGCACAATTGGCTGCTACATTTTGCCCACAAAATATAGTCAGTTCACTTTACAGTATATTCTGTGAAGCGCTTTGAGACGTCTCGAAGATGTGATAAGGCACTATATCAAATACAAGAATTATTATTAGGTGTCAATATGAAAATACTTCACGGGAAAAAGAATTCTGTCGCTTGCTCTAATAATGGGACAAACCACTTCAAGCAGCTTGTGTAAGAGCAGAGCAGCTGTCCTGCACATCAGTCACTTGGAGTATGTGGTTGGTGAAGCAGTTTCAGAAGATGCCTCAGCTTCAGTTAACACTTTGAGGGCTGCCCCCGAAATCAAAACAAAATAGGTGAAGAATTTCATGGCTGCTTTTCAAATTTGGTATCGATATATTGGTTTTGTGAGTTCTGGAATAGTCTCCATTACTGCCAATGTGTTCCTCAATGGGACCATCCAAGTATCCCTCCTCTGCCCCCTGCTGGCGGCCACAGTCAACCTGTCTCCCTCTTCTGGCACCATCCCTCTCCCCCTCATAAATGCTGATATCACCCGTCCCTCTAAAAAAAACATCCTTCATCCCTTGCCAACTATAGGCCCACCCCCAACTTGCCCTGCCTTTCTGAAGTTGTGGATTGCACTGTTGGTACCCAACTTCACTCACTCTTTTCTAACTCCCTGCTCAAATCCCTCCAGTCCGGTTTCCATCCTGCTACCAGCACTGAGACAGCCCTCGTCAAACTTACAAATGATGTTCTCTCTCTGCGACTAAGGCTTCTTCTGCCTCCTTGTCCTCCTGGGCTCCTCTGCTGCCATCAACATAGTCGGCATCAACACATGTCAAACTCCTCCACTGCCTCTCCTCCCTCATTCCTCTCAATGGACTGGACTCTCCTGGATCAAGACCTACTTGACCCACCACAATCATTTTTTCTCCTCCAACAGTTTCTTCTGCAGTCATCTACAGTGTACCCCAATCCGCTATGTTCAGCCCCCTCCTTTTTCTTATTTACGTGCTCTCTCTCGGGGATGATATCTTCAGATACATGGTCAACTTCCACATGAAAGCAGTTGACACCCAAATCTACTTTACTCCTCTATTCATGACCCCAGGTCCACCAATGTTCTGTCCACCTGCTTGTTACACATCAAGGCCTAGATGAGTACCAAGCTATCATCACTTCTCAACTCAATTTGTCCAATGCACTCCTTACCGGTCACCCCAGCTCCACCATTCATAATAATAATAATAATCCTTGCATTTGATATAGCGTTTTCCACTTCTCTAGATGTCTCAAAGTGCTTCACAGAATATACTGTGAAGTGAATTGACCGTATATTTGTGGGTGAAACGCAGCAGCCAATTGCGCACAGCAGTGTCCCACAAACAGTCGTGGATTGAAAATGACCAATTTATCATTGTTTTGTTTTGGAGGGATTATTATCAGGAATGTGGAGTAAGGAAACTTGCCCAACGTTTCGTCCTGCCTGGAATTGAACCCAGGTATCTCGCTTGCAAGGCGAGTGCTCTAACCACTGAGCTACAGGACTCAAAAGTACAACTGATTAAAAACTCAGTTGCCTGGAACCTTACCCATACCAACATCCACATCTCCATCACTCCAGTCCTTGGCAGGCTCCACTGGCTCTCCGTCGCAGAATGGAGTGATTTCAAATTGCTCACGAATCAGTACCTCTCCAATGTGCTCACACCCCACTCCTCTACCCTTTGCTTGTTCAACTTGGGCCTGCATGTCCGCCAACCTCTCCATTCCACAAATGACAAACGTGCCTTCAGACAATACGCCCAAACCTATGCAACTCCCTGCCTCGACCCCCTTCCCCTTGCCCCCTCTGTATCTGTCTTCAGATTTCCTTTTTCTTCTTTGACCATACTTACGGTCACTTGTAAAGGTGGGGTTGGGAAGAGAGGGAAGTACAGCTGAAAAGACGGATCTTATGGCAGGCCTTGGTTGTGTGTGGAGTGGGGGGAAGAAGAAGACGAGGTGAAGGAGGCGTCAGAACACTTAAAGCTCATCACCAAATCAGATACATTAATGGGCCAGAGCAGAAGAAACTTTACTCTGCATTTTACGTAACCTGGGAGTACATCGACAATTGGTAGCCAAAATGGAAAAGAAACCTAATTGACTGTTTTAGGTTGATTAAGGGCCAAACATATTCATTGGGAGGGGTGGGCAAGGAGAGGAAATTACATGGGGTAATTCCAACAGAGAAGATTGCAAGCCCGAGGCACCAGCCATTCTGCTTCATTGACACTTATTGGTGTTGACATGTTCCCAACCCTGTGAGCCAAGGTCTGAATGGGTCCTCACGGTTTGGTTACCATTTGTCCTATGATGTGGGGGCCATCACAAGGGATGTGGAGGAAGGTACTGCCATCCCTGGTGACTGAGACCAGCTGTTGTTTTATAGTTTCACTATTAATGGCAGCTACAGAACAACAACAGCTCAGTATTTAAAATTAGAAGCACTGACAGTAATCTGAAGAGCTGCACTTGAGGTCAGAATGTTTGAAGTCTTTTCCTTTATTCCAGGTATTAGGAGTCAGCACAAATGCAACATCAGGTGGCATTTTTGTGCTGAAAGGGAACTTCATTCACACCATACTCTATGAGGAGCATCGCCTGATTTCACTCAATCTTCAACAAGAACTGGCAGTCAAAATCATTTCAAAGTAAGACCGGGATTTTAATATTTGGGTAAGGGGAATTGAAACTTCCCATTAGGCACAAATCTTCCAAAAGCATGGTCGGAAGCCTGTTTGACCCCAGCTTTGGAATTTGCAACAAACTACAGAACTTCAAAACTGTAGAAATTAACAACAATTTTTACCCAGAGAGTTGTTACGGTCTGGAATGCACTACTTGAAAGGGTGGTGGAAGCAGATTCGATAATAGCTTTCAAAAAGGAATTGGATAGGTATTTAAAAAGGAAAAATTTGCAGGGTTATGGGGTAAACGTGGGTGAGTGGGACTAATTGGATAGCGCTTTCAAACAACCAGCACAGGCACAATGGACCGAATGGCCTTGTTCTATGCTATGAGGTTCTATGATTCTCTGATTTAGATACCACAGGAGAACAGTGATCCTAGTGACTGCTGGAGAAATAAGCCACTGACCCATATTCCAGAGTTACTGGTATGTTTAGTGGGATGTTAAAGAATCACATAGTATAATCACACTCTCCTGATCGCACACTGTATCCCCTAATATTCTTCTTTTTCAATCACCTATCTAATTCCCTTTTAAAACTATTCAAGGACTTTAATGCCAGGGAGTGTGAAAGTGTCTTACAGCCACTAGGGAAATAATCACCCCCAATGGTGCCAAAGGTAAATTACTGAATTACACAGTATATGAAGACCCTGAGCATATTGAAGGATGGTCCTCGAATACTAATGTATCCTTATCTAGGAACTGCAGAACACCAGTAACTGGCCATTGCTGTATCTCCAGTAAAACAATGTTTTTTTTCTTCAGTCAAAAGTTGGTGTTTCAAGCGACAAAGGCTGGCCCAAAGCAAATCACTGGAAAAGAAGTTAGCGACATTGTTAAATCTGTGAATCCCAAGTTTGTGGCTGTGTCCCTGGTCTCCGAAAATGTCAAAGCAGATTGCCAAAGCTGTCCTTCGGTGAGTGATCAAGCTGGTTTAGACATACTCTTTTATTTATCCTTGGAAGGGAATAGTATTTTGTGCTTGTGACGATGGTGTGCTGGTGCTTGGAATATCTTTCCAGGCATTTTTACCTAAGGGTCAAACAGTATGTGGGGTAAAATATAACAATAATAGTCCTTGCATTTGATATAGCGTTTTATCACATCTTCAAAGCGCTTCACAGAAAATACTATAAAGTGAATTGATTGTATATACTGTGGGCAAAACACAGCTACCACTTGCGCACAACAGCATCCCACAAACAGTTGTGGGTTGATGGGTAAAATTCCACCTAGGTTTTAAGTCTTTGGCTGTTGTTAGTTCAAGCCCACGTTGGGATATAATCTAAGGTGACACTCCAATGCAGGGCTGTAATGCTGCAATGTTGCTGGTGCCATCCTTTAGATGAGCTGCTAACCTTGAGCAGCCTAGTTCATAAGTTCTATTTAAGACCTGCTAAAGTTTTTGAACACACAGAGGTTTTATGTCGAATCAGCACCCCAAAAAAGTTCTTAAATGCATGGAGGTTTTATGCTGAATTAGCGGCCCACAACTCAGCGCTCCCACAAATAGGCCCCCCTTCATGACTCGGCGACCCCATTTTACCTGAAAATCCCAAGCCCTTTCGGGGAGCCAGTCTGCCACTGATCATTTGGGTATCAGTCAGGGAAGAGAAACAATAATTAGTTCAATATTTCCTGTTCTCTTAAAAACATTTGACTTCTGTTTTCCTTCTACCTAACCCTAACCCTAATTGGAAGTACAGCTATGTCATCTTCCAGTATCTCACCCAGGTGATAATTTTTTTACATATAACCTTTTACATTGTGAGCTGTCATGAATATTGACCACAGAGTTTATTCAGAAGCCAAGTCAGATTCTTTCCTCACTTGACATCCACACAAATGCGCCCTCTGGGAGGGGTTGGGGCGGGAAGGGAAAATTACTTTGCAGTAGTTAGTGGCAGCCTTGTCCTTAAGAAGTGTTTCTGAAAGCAACTAATTGCTCATAACCAGTGGTGGATGCCACTATCTATATGATTGTTGGTTCAGGCCAGTGACAAGCAGTTCATATTTCAGAGATGCTTAAGAAAAGTCTCCAATAGTGATTGACAATTTTATTTATTTTTTGTTGTGATTTGAAAACAGACAAATTCCACAGCACCAGAGGCTCTAAATCTGTAGCTCTACATCTCATTGATGTTGTTCTGTAATTTAAAGCAGACATAGGTTCTGTACTAATATGAATGGGTATTGTTAGACATCAGGTATTGTATCAATACCAATACCAATATGGATGTTGACTGCTTCCATTTAGGAGAGATTGTAACATGACTGAACTGTTACATGCAAAGATAACCAGCTGATAAATGAAAGCTAAAAGTATCACTTCCAGTTTGCATAGGTTGTAACCGAGGAAATGTGCTGTGCCACGATATTCTGATAGAGGACAATAATACCAAGGCAGCTGGTAGGTTAAACATGTTCTTCTTTCTTTTGGTAGCTTAAAGAACATTGGCAGAGTGTTCAAAAGGAGCTGGAGCCAGAGAAGCTCGTCAGAGCATCCGCTACTCGGAGCTTCTTGTCCCTGATTCAGACTTTGAGGAAAGCGAAAAAACAAGAGATACTGCAAGTCCTGCGAAGTGCAAAAAGCAGCTTACTGTGAGTCGCTGACAAGGCTATGCCTCTGCTTATGTTCTTCAGTTGCCAGTGACCATTAATGATGCTTTCTGATTCTTTACTCCCAAAATAGGACAAGTACTGTAAAAACACTCATGGACTATTCTGCAGTTTTTTTCTGATCTTCACCAGGCAGAAAATTGTTTTTTGGGCAGAAGCCTAACTTTTAATCCATTTTATCCAAAACGTTCATCCTATCATCAATAAACGACTGGAAAAGTTTCCCAAACATGAAAGTATTGGGAAAGTTTAGAAACTTGAGAGGTAAACTGATCGAGGTTTTCAAAGCAATAAAGGGATTCAATACAGTAGATACAGATAAACTATTTCCTCTGGTTGGGGAATCCAGAACAAGGGGACATAATCATAAAATTAGAGCCAAGCCATTCCTGTTTCTATGTTTCTATGAAAGGGCAGGTCGTTGGGTGACCCAGGGATTCCATTCGTGATTTGTGTCACTTAAGCTCTAAGAAGCAAGAGCAAAATACATTAGAATACATTAGAATATACAGCACAGAAACAGGCCATTCGGCCCAACTGGTCTATGCCAGTGTTTATGCTCCATATGAGCCTCCTCCTGCCCTTCCTCAACTAAGCCTTCAAGCATAACCTTCTATTCCTTTCTCCCTTGTGTACCTATCTAGCTTTCCCTTAAATACATCTATGCTATTTGCCTCAACAACTCCTTGTGGTAGCATGTTCCACATTCCCACTACTCTCTGTGTGAAGAAATTTATTCTAACTTATCTATTTGTGACTATTTTATGTTGATAGCCCCTGGTTTTGGTCTCCCCCATAAGTGGAAACAGCTTCCCTGTGTCTATCCTATCAAAACCTTTCATCATTTTAAAGACCTCTGTCAGGTTATCCTTTACCCTCCTGTTTTCAAGAGAAAAGAGTCCAAGTATGTTCAACCTTTCCTGATAGGTATAACCTCTCAGTTCTGGGATCATCCTTGTGAATCTCCTTTGCACCCTCTCCTGTGCCTCTACATCCCTTCTATAATGTGGGGACCAGAACTGCACACAGTATTCTAAGTGTGGTCTAACCACGGTTCTATGGAAGTTTACCATAATTTCCCTGCTTTTCATTCCTATGCCTCTAGAAATGAACCCCAATGCCTGGTTTGCCTTTTTATGACCTTATTAACCTGCGTTGCCACTTTTAGTGAATTGTGTATGTGTCCCCCTAGATCCCTTTGCTCCTCTACCCCATTTAGGTTTATATTTTCCAGGATGTATGTGACTTCCTTATTCCTTCTACCAAAACAACCAATGAAAAGGATTACAGGAGCCCTGTAATTCGTACAGAATTGCACATGGTTAGCACAATTTCTAAATTGGATCTCAGTGAGGGTCGGCAGCCTATTTAGCTTTGGAGCATCACACCTTAGTCTAAATTCCTCACCACTAGTATCCATATAAATGCATTTCTCGCAGTATCACTGGATTCAGGAGCAGAAATCCAGAAATCCTAGAATTTCTGAATTTCTTTTGGAATCTTTGATGTCAGTCTAAAGCTCTAAGATGAATTGCACTCATTCAGATGTGTCTGCCTTTTCTTCACAGCCCACAGTTGGTTGACGCTGTGACTTCTGCTCAGACTTCAGCTTCACTGAAGGCTATGCTGGAGTTCCTGGACTTTGGGAATGCGAGCACCGTCATCTTACAGGAACGCTTTCTGTATGCTTGTGGTTTTGCCTCTCACCCCAATGAAGAAATGCTTAAAGCATTAATGGTTAGTATTTGCAGCCTGGAACCAACATATTTTCAGATTGATATCTAACATAGATATGATTACAGATGACTTTAAGCTAGTTAGGAGGAACTGTGGAATCCAACAAGGCAGCCAAGGTCTTACATACAATTTGACAGGATTGCATCTGAACTCATCACTGGCAAATAGAAGTTCAATACAGATAAAAGCAAAGGGGTGCATACAGGATGCAAAAATATGAGGAGCAAGTTGAAAGAGATCTAGGGACGTTAGCTGACTAGCTGGTCATTGTGCCCAAACAGTGTGAGCCAGTAATAAGCAAGGCTACTGGGCTATACAGCTATATAAAATCCCCAGATGTTATGCTCAAATTGTGCAGGCCACACCCTGGAGTGATGCATATGGTATTGGTCACCTCAACCTAAGGGAGTTGCCAAGGTTCTTGAGGGAGCACATTGGAGAGCAGTTAGGCTGATCCCCAGTGTTACAGGGATGAGAAATGACTGGATAAGTTAGACTCCAGTAAAGAGTTCTCCCAGGGATCCTTAGGCAAGTTTCCTTACTCCACATGCCTCTGTTTATCTAGCAGTAAGTAGGAACCCGATTGTTAGTCAATCAGCAGATTGCTTTCCAGGGAAAATAATCTCTCCAAAAAAATAATAATAATAATTTGGTCACTTAATCCACAACTGTTTGTGGGACACTGCAATGCACAATTGGCTGCCGTGATTTGCCCACAAAAATAGACAGTCAATTCACTTTACAGTATATTTTGTGAAGCACTTTCAGACGTCTCAATGACGTGATAAAGCGCTATATCAAATGCAAGGACTATTTTTAATATTACATTCATAGCATTCCCTAACTCTCCTGTTAACGGAGTCTCTGTATGTAGCTAGTTTATTTTTTAACATTGGTAAGGTTTTTTTTGTGTCTAACAGGGTAAACTGAATGGAAAAATTGAGAGCAATGATATCCAGGAAACTGTTGTTATTATCATGGGAGCATTGATTAGAAAACTCTGCCAGAAGAAACTCTGTGAACTACCGGTGAGTGGAAATGACAGTAACTGTTGTGTGTGCCACACATCAATTACTTTTTTCTGAAAATATATATTTATTTATAAAGATAATATTTAGTACAACAGAAATCCAAAACAAACACAACATCTTTTGTTACAATTTTTCCCCTTTCTCCCGATACAAAAAACATGCTGCTGTTTACGGTACATTCCTTCACCACACATAGGTTGTGCACTTTTTTTTGGGACACTCCCTTTAACACAGTCGGGAGTTGCCCCTGTGTACACAACATCTATGCGCGTGCCCGCGCACACCCTGATAAGGCGTGCTTGCCGCTTTCAGAAGGTGCCCGATGTGCACTGTACGTACGTGGACATGTTTATCGTACATACATTTTCGGGACGCTCTTTGGTTAGATCTCAGGCGTCCTTCTGTACAACTATGTTTATTTCAGTCAGTTTTGGGTGCGCTCGTGGGCTTCCCGGTGGGTGCGCCCTGAGCGGGTTGGGACGGAGCAGCTCCTGCCGGGGTCAGACCCCATATGACCTTTGCCATGGTTGAGCCAAACTTCAGCTATGGCTATGGTTAATTATACTGTGGAACTGTAACCCACATTCTATTGCTAGGAGTGCTGCAGAGTGTAGCTCATGATGTGTAAATTACTTATATTTAGAAAGTCAGAAAAATCCAGTGTTTTATGAAACAGCGTTCAGGTTTCCTTTTGTAAATAATACGGTTTTCTGCATTTCAGTTTCTAAACCAAAATTGACTGTAAATAAATAAATTGTATTCCATTTCAGACAGTAATTGAGGCAAAGAAACTGATTCTCGAAGGTCTGGAAAACACAGAGAAGGAGTCTGAGATTATGATGTACATCCTTTCCTTGAAAAATGCCCTGCTCCCCGAAGCAATCCCACTGTTACTGAAGCAGGCAGAGTCTGGCTCCGGACCCATCAGCAACATTGCAGTCAACACCATTCAGAAATACGATAGCCAGCACATTACAGAAAAGGTGACTTTCTTCTTCGTTCCAACTCCTACTATTTTATAAAGTATAATCCTTGCATGTGGAGTCCTGTACCTCAGTGGTTAGAGCACTCGCCAAGCAGGCCGAAACTTTGTGCGAGTTTCCTAATTCCGCACGCCTCTGTTTACCTAGCAGTAAGTAGGAACCCGGTTGTTAGTCGAATGGCAGATCGCTTTTCCGGGGGTAATAATTCCTTCAAAAAAAAAAATTGGTCACTCAATCCACAACTGTTTGTGGGACACTGCTGTGCGCAATTGGCTGCCGCGTTTCACCCATAAAATATACAGTCAATTCACTTTACAGTATATTCAGTGAAGCACTTTGAGACATCTCAAAGACGCAATAGGGCACTATATCAAATCCAAGGATTATTATTATTTGATTTAGTACCTTATCATGTTGTTTGAGAGTCTCAAAGCGCTTTGCAAGATTTTACTGTGAAATGTATTTGCTAAAGTAGAACCATAGAAATTTATCAACGTGTCTGTCCTGACTCTTTAGCAATCCTTTCGGTCATGTTTACTGGCTCTTTCCCCATAATAATAATAATAGTAATAATAATATGCATGTAATTTACTCCTTTTTTGGTATTTATAAATCTGAGTGGCATTCCACTGGTTGGTGAAGTTACCGACCTTCTGGAAATTGAATTAGAAGCACAGAATGGCATGCAAGATTGGTTACTTTACTATTGGGAGAGCCTTCAACTGCCTTGCTTCCTGGATCTCTTTCCCAAATCCCATGGAGGGAATTTGGGAGAGAGTTCCAGAGAGCAGGGCACATCAATTTACACACAATTCAACCCAGTGAGCAAATAGATCTTTTAATCACATTAGACTTCTTTAGGGCTGTGGAAGCCAGTGAGAAGAGGGATCAACAGGTTACATGTGAGCCCAGACACCCTTCCTCCCTCTCTGTTTTCAAGACCATTCTAAGAAAATCTACCCCTCTGACTGAACTTTCTTCAATCATCTCCTTCCTACCCCCTAGTCTCTCACCTTGCTCAGACTCCCATTCCACCTCTGCAAAGTGATAGAAGCAGATTTGACAGTAGCTTTCGAAAGGGAATTGGATAGGTAACTTGAAAAGCAAAAATTTGCAGGGCTATGGGCTAAGAGTTGGGTAAGAGTGCGGGAGTGGACTAGTTGGATAGCTCTTTCAAAAAGCTGGCAATGGACCAAATGGCATCCTGCTGTGCTGTAAGATTCTATGGTTCTAAGTACTTTCAGACATTTAACTGGCAAAAGATGCTGTACAAATGTACGTTGTCGTTGATAACCTCTGGACCGTAGAACCTCTGACCTTTCCATTGTTACTAATGCAGAGCGTAGGCAACAAAAGAGATAGAAATTCCTTAAAGGAAACATAGCGTTGATTTACATACTTTCACAAAACTGATTCTTGCGCTGAACAGGTGAAAAAGGTGATGAACAGAATCTACCACCAGAACCTCCGAGTGTACGAGAAGACTGTGCGAACGTCTGCCGCCAATGTCATCTTTAACAACAAGCCCTCCTACATGGAAGTGAAGAACATTCTGCTCTCTCTCGGGGAGCTGCCTCCTGAGATGAATAAGTACCTCCTCTCCAAAGTACAGGATATCTTGCGGTTTGAGCTTCCTGCCAGGTAAACAACAGAGGATGTTTCTTTCAATAGAGTTTGTAGTACACTTGGCTTAAAATCTGTTGATACATTGAAGGATTTGTTCCTGCACGCTTGTAACTAAACATAGAGCAATTTTAAATTATAAATCACATTATATATGTTATGTTTAATGATACTTTTAAAACCATATTGAGTTTAGTTGAAGTGTGAAGGGATATATTTATTTAATTACTGAGAAGAGGAGAATAGCGTGTAAATGAGCTCAATGTATGAAGGCACACAGGGCAGAATATTGTATTGCCCATCATTTGGGGCAAAGTAGAGGAAGGTTTACTCTGTTGGCTGTGCCACACCTGATCTGAAAGAGCTTGATGCTACCTCTGGATGCCTGAACTGACAATGATCTATTTCTCAGTTTCAACAACCCTTGCCTTCAGCGCCACAATTTATCATTAGTAAAATGCTGATTGCATGCTGGTTTTGTGGCTGGAGTTATATCAAAGCCTTGCCCTACCTTCCAACAGTCTCAGATCCTTCATGTGATTAATGAAGTACAACTTTGAAGGGGGTTTCTATGTATAACTATAACACTGGACCAGCAGAGTCAGACAAATACTTCAACAGAGATGCTTTGTTTATGAACAATAATAATCAATGGTTTATTGTTACAGGGCAAAAGCTCAGTGCTATCCAGTGTCCCCAGCAAGGACTGACAACTTTAACTGTCTCTAACAGACCCTAGGGGTGTGTGGTTACCTGGGTTCGCGATTGCCTTTCCTCACTCCCTCACTCTATGTCTGACTCTCACTCACAGCTTCCACATTGCTCAAGTTCCTATAGTTCCTAAACAGAGTTCCTATAGTGAAAGCAAATTACAGATAGCAATATGCTGAATGGTAAAACTATGGGAAAGGATAAATATTCCTCATCTTTACTTTTTCATCTCTGGGATTGTGGGAGTATCTGTGACAATGCCTTGTCTCAAGGGTTGAGTGGCTGGAGTGAGGTTCATGGCTGGGCAGGTTTAACACTGTGGAAGGAGTGGGATTGATGTGTCAACTGTCTTTCTCTTCTGTCCTTAGACCACTCGCGTCACTCCATGGCTTAAAGAAGCCTGCTTTCTGCTGCATTTACCCCTTTGCAGGCTGGACGTTTAAAAACATGTCATTTTTTTTCCCCCTCAAAGTCTTTCACGATTTTCAGTTTAAAAGACCTCTTCGGAATTGTAGATTAGAAGAATAAATGCTGCAGAGAAGCTGGTTTTGATCTTGACCATCTATTTGAACTCTTGCAGTGAAATAATGCGGCAGGTGCTGAAGGAATCTGTCACCCACAACTATGACCGTTTCGCCAAGATCGGATCCTCGTCTGCCTACTCTGGACACATGAAACGTACGTCAGCTGGTGCACCTTGGGGTCTGCTATGGCATAGTGCATTAAACAAGCTGTCCTTTTGCACGTGGGATTCAATCCAGATTGATGGGATCTCATGTCTGCTGAGGTCAGCTGTGCACAGTCCCAGGGTTCAAAGGTCATCTGTGACTGGATGATTTAAGAGGCAATCTGCTGGACCGTGATGGCTACACAACCCTGAAGCTGAAAAAGTTTTTTTACAAAAAAGTTTTACTGCCAATTAAAAATTCCAACTTTTTTAATGGTGAAAATTGGTAACAACGTACTTTAAAGGCCCCTAACTATATTTTGCTCCTGGAGCCTTTGATGTTGAGATTCGGTAGCAAAAGCGGAACAAACGGTGGCTGTGACTATGTGGAGAATCATCGTATGACCAGTGCTCGGTACATCTCCACCCACAGTGGCTGTGGCTATGTGGAGAATCACTGATGGAGTCTCTATGTTTTCAGGGGGCATCGACTCAGCATCAACTTACAGCCTGGACATCTTGTATTCAGGCTCTGGCATCCTGAGAAAGAGCAACATGGATATATTTATATTGAGCCAGGAAAAGCAGATGCATGCAACTCAGGTATATAAAGGTGTTGTTTTTCTCTGAACAGAAGTTTACTCAATATTTTATCTGATAATCAAATAAGAAAAGGCCCACTGCTCCTTTAATACTACTGCTTCCACTGATGGCACAAAATGCAAGTCCCTTATTGGTTGCAAAACACCACGTGTCAGCCTGGCTTGGTTAGTTGTACTCTCACTTCTGAGTCAGAAGTTTGTGGGTTCAAGCCCCGTGTTGGGACTTTCATCTCACTTAGTCTCAAATGACACTCCAATGCGCTCCTGGGGTTGAGCTACATTGTTACAGGTACCTTCCTTCGGATGAGACGTTAAACCAAGGTCCCGTCTGCCTATACAGATGGATATTAAAGATCCCATGGCACCATTTGAAAAGAGAAGGGAGTTTCTCCTGGGGTCCTGGCCAACAATCCCCCAAATAAATTTTGTCATTCACTTTACAGCTGTTTGTGGGACATTGCTGCACACAAATTGGCTACTATGATTTGCCTATAAATTTCACATTCACTGCACATTAGAGTAAATCTTGTAAAGTGCTTTGAACACATTCTCTGCAAAGCGCTATATGAAATAATTTTTTAAACGAATCCTTGCATTTGATATAGCGTCTTATCATGTCGTTCAGACATCTCAACGTGCTTCACAAAATATATTGCAAAGTGAATTGACTATATTTTGTGGGCAAAACACGACAGCCATTTGCGCACAGCAATGTCCTACACACAGTCATGGATTGAGTGACCACATTTTTAAAAAAAAGTTATTATTATTATTATAATGTCAGCATAACTTTTTGCAGGTTGTTATTGAGGCACAGGGCCTGGAGTCTTTAATAGCTGCGACACCTGATGAGGGTGAAGAGGAGCTGGAGTCCTTGGCTCGGATGTCTGCTGTGCTGTTTGACGTGCAGCTCAGGCCAGTCACCTTCTTCCATGGTTACAGTGATTTGATGGCGAAGATGTTCACAGCAACCGGAGAACCAATAAACGTTGTCAAAGGCCTTATTCTTCTGGTGGATCATTCGCAGGTGCCCATCCTGACCTCCCATTTAAAACCTTAGCTTTCAGATAACACAGAATGTAATTTCAAAAAATTGTAAAGAGGAGGTGTCCTTATGGTCACTTTAGCAGCTTTCTGACTCCTCTCTTGAACTCCATCCCTGAGACCCTGCACGTCGCCCCTACCTTCTTGAAAAGATCGCTTCAAGACCTACTTGATCGACTGCACTTTTGGTCAACCTTCCGCCTCCACACCACTATTCTCAGCTCTAGTTTGCTCCCACCCCACTCCTCCCCCCCCCCACCCCCACCACCCCCAACCCAGTCAGCTGTGCAAAGCGCTTTGAGACGTCTTCTTGAAAGGCGCTATATAAACATAAATTGCATTGTTTATCAGACTTGCCGGACTTGACAGTTTTTTGCCTGGCCCACAGAATGGAGTGGCAAACTCCATCTCAGAACGTAGATCAATCCCAGAACAATTGTACAATATCCGTAGCTGAAGAATAGCTGGTGTAGCCTCAGAGGGAAATTATCTCTCCCTTTCTCTTCTTTAGGTTTTACGTTTAGCATCTGGCCTACTAGCAGATGTGGAATTTCAAGGAGGTTTAGCCATTGACATCTCAGGTGGAATGGATTTCAGCCTGTGGTACAGAGAGTCCAAAACCACTGTGGCAAACAGGTGAGAGGCTGCTTCCTTGTGGTAACAACTGTCATTGATAAAGTTTACACAGCTCTTTGTGTAAAGAGCGGGGTGCAAGGTGAGGGGGGGGCATGTTGAGGGGGGGCAGGGTGAGAGGTGGGGGGGCAGGGTGAGGCGGGGAGGTGTGAGAGGGGCAGGGTGAGGGGGGCAGGGTGAGGGGGGCAGGGTGAGAGGTGGGGGGCAGGGTGAGGCGGGGAGGTGTGAGAGGGGCAGGGTGAGGGGGGCAGGGTGAGGGGGCAGGGTGAGGGCGGCAGGGTGAGGGGGACAGGGTGAGGGGGCAGTGGGAGTGGGGCAGGGTGAGGGGCACAGTGTGAGGGGCTCAGGGTGAGAGGGGAATGGAGTGAGCAGGGAGCAGGTTGACTAGGGGGCAAGGTAAGCGAGGGGACAGTGATAGTGGGGCCACAATCACACATGAACACTGTTTTTAAGCTTCACAATTTCTTTGCTCCTAACACAGATACTGTAAAATAGATACCATTGATAGAATAAAATACAAATTTACATGTATATAACACCTGTCACATCAGTCCTACAAACAACCATAAAGCAAATGACTGATTTTATTTGAAGAAATGTTGACCAGGATAGTGGATATGGTGAAAAAGATTCTTTATTCATCAGAGTGCAGGTACATTGTACAAACCTAAATGTTTCGCTTTTATTTGATATTTGTTTTCAAGAGGTGCGATGGTTGTAGTTGGTAACGTTATGGTGGATTCACTGTCTGTGAAGACGGGAATAGAGACCAGTGTGGAAACAGAGGCCCAGCTTGATTTCGTCTCAACTGTGAAATTTTCAGAATATCCATTTTTAGTCTGCATGCAGATGACCAAGGATCAGTTTCCATACAGGTAAGGAATAAGATCATCCAACATAATACTGTGTTGTAAGGCATTAAACAATACAATAGTTCTTTGATTCAGGCAACTATACAATTTAACTGTATCACCATCTTTAGTTCCTGTCTGGAAGAGCCCATTCCTGCCGTATCTCAGTCTGAATCTAATTTTCTGAAACATTACAACATTGTTAATAACACTATTTCACCACTTCAACTTAACTTTGAAGCCAGCCTAAACTGATTGGGATGACAGTCTCCTATGTCTGTGGCTCAGTGGTTAGAGCACTCATCTCGCAAGTGAGAGACCTGGGTTTGATTCCCGGTAGGGCGAAATATTGGGAAAGTTTCCTTACTCCACACGGAGTTTACCTAGCAGTAAGTATATTCTGTGAAGTGCTTCACTCAAAGATGTGAAAAGCACTATATCAAATGCAAGGATTATTATTGTATTACAGCATGTACGTTTTTGCAATGTGTCTTCTTTACTTAACTGGTTTAACTGTAGATTTTGATAGCACTGAAGAGATAACTGAAGCATCAGCTGTGACTAAGCAGTGTTCTCTGTTCACTATCTTTCAAGACAATTTCTAAAGCAGTAATTCAGAATTCACAAACACATTGTCAGCTTTACATTATAGAACAAGAAACTGTATCATTTGTGCTTTTGAAAGGTCAACAACCCTGTTAGCTGTACAACTGAGAAAGCACCATTTCTTGACCAGAACCAATTCTTAATGAGTTTTTGATTTTACAGACAATTTGTGACCAAATATGAAAGGCTATCATCAGGGAAAGCATATGTCTCTCGGAAAGGAAAGAAAATCCTGATTCCTGGATCAGAATTCCCTCTTCATCAAGAAAACTCTAACATGTGTAAAAGAGTGTTTGCAGGACAGTCAGAAACGGAAACATATGACTGGTTCTGAGATCAAGGCTTTCACTGATGACGGATACTGCAGGAAAACAAGAGTTAAAAAAAAAAGTTGTAAAAATGATCGAACAATCAAGAAAACTCACAAGCTTCTTGCTAATTAAAGGGGACGTGTATTTGAATTGCTACAGGATTCTGAATGTTAAATTGACATCTCTGTCTTTCTTACCCATCTCTCCATGCCCCACAATAGCTGGTCGAAGGCATCCTGGGGCAGCCTTTTCACCTGGAATCCCCTTTTCAGTGACATGTAAGATCATCTTGCCTTAAAAGTTAATATAATATAATAATCCTTGCATTTGATATAACGCCATATCATATCATCAAGGTGTCTCAAAGCACTTCACAAGATATACTGTAAAAAAACAATAATAATTTGGTCACTCAATCCACGACTGTTTGTGGGACACTGCTGTGTGCAATTGCCTGCTGCATTTCACCCACAAAAAATATATACAGTCAATTCACTTTGCAGTATATTCTGTGAAGCGCTTTGAGACATTTAGAAGACATGAAAAGCACTATATCAAATGCAAAGATTATTATTATTATTTATTATTAAAGTGGTTTGTGTATTTTGTGGGCTGACATTACATACAGCAATATCCCACAAACAGCCATGGAGTGAGTGACCGACTTTATTTGAGGATTGTTGGCCAGGACATCGGAAAAACTCCCTTTTTTCAAATAGTGCCATGGGATCTTTAACATCCACCTAAACAGGCAAATGGGACCTTGGTTTAATGTCTCATCTGAAGGACGGCACCTCCAACAATGCAACACACGGGCAGCACTGCATTGGAGCTTCACCTTAGACTATGTGATTCCAAGTTAAAAGTTAAGAATGTGTTCGCCTACAAATGCACAGTCACTACTCTTTACAGAAAAACTCTGTGAAACCCTTTGAGATGTTTTGATGTGATAAGTGCTGTATCCAACTACAAGGATTATTATTAAATATTGTGCAAAAATTTTCAATTCAGTCTTAATTTGGAAGCCCACATTTTTAAAGAACTGCGGAATATCGACTTCCGAATTAAGACAGAATTTAAGAAGTTTTCCCAAATCTGTGCCTTCAAGTTTTAGGACAAAATTGTCTTCAGGCTAAGACGAGGTAGAAGTTCAGACTCTGGCATCTCCCTTTAAGATGTTTAGGATTATGTGGCAATTCAGAAGAATACACTGCCCTCTTTATGGTTGTATGCATTAATTTGATACATACACATAATTCATGTATTTACATATATTTAACTTTTTTTAAGAAAGCAAAAAGTAATTTAACAGTATATTGATATTCAGGAAAAATATTTTCCATATTTACTATAATTTCACATCTGCAAAGTACAGATGTGCAAAACTACTTTGCAACACATCAGTAGGTAGGTCTGGACACATGGGTGGGGGGGAATGTGAAAACACTGAGACTCACCATTGTTTGGGGCTCTGAATATGAAATTCATGTTGGGAATGTGCAGCTTCAGAATCTTTGAGGAGCCGAACACATACCCAAAATGCAAAATTCGGAGCTCCTGACATTTACTAGTTGAGATGTGTTTGTGAGCCGAAAGAGAATTTAGCACATAATGATAATCTACAAGTAGATTTGAACTGTACAACAATAGGTGGCTTGAATATTTTGGCCAAAAAGGGACTTCCAGCAATTGAAACCATAGACAAAGCCCATTTCAGTGGACAAGAAGGGTTCCTATTTCTCTTAGTTCCACTATTTATTTTCATTCTTCTTTCTTCTCTTGCCATTACTGTCACTGAGGGCTGATAGCATCCACCTACATACAGTACATGTATCATGCTTGCAACTCATTAATATGTGCTGTATGCAGAACAGACTAATCCTCAATCACAAGGCATGTAAATACCAACAGCAAACTATGCAGGCTGGGAAAAACACATCGTTTTTTATTGCAACTTATAAATTTATATAATTTTAAAAAGGAAGTACTTGACTTCTCTTATGCTTCAGGGAGTATCCTCATCACTTGACATGGTACCACAAACAATGATCTGGTGTGTGATAGAGTAACTGACTTCAGCCAGGGTGGCAAATGGAGGTATGATAGCAGCAGTACAACTATATTAGTGAGAGAAAAGTAACTCAATGAGGTATTGTGCTCCCCATCATTAAATCAAGACACTTTCCACCCCCACTCCTTACAGACCCACTGCTTTTTACCCCATGTATGTATATCTAGGTACAGAATCAAACAAGACTATCCAATCGCAACTACACTATCAAACTTCATGCATGGCAAATAATACTTGAGCTGTTTGTTTCACCAGTCTGAATACAATATTGACACCTGATGACTGGTGAGCGACAGTGCTATTTTCCCAGTATAGGCTGAGAACCATAGAACTCTGCAGCATTAATTTTTGCCATAGTTTTAAAATAATTAAATTTCAATGTGAAAAGAACCTCAGATGGAAACATTTCCAAATAAAAAGAGTTTAAATGTAAGTAAATGTCAATACTACAATGTAAATGATTTTTAATTTATATTTTTTAAAAATTGAGTCTGTTAAAACACAATCTCTAAAACAGGATATGTTTCATCCTGATATTTTTAAAAGATTCCTTTGCCATCCTTTTGCTTTGAATTTTGCTTCAACTGACATTGGCTTACTGATGACTGGATTCATTCAGAGGGCAAACCTCTTAACCAGTACTGAACTGTATATAGTGCAACTTTATCAGGGAGTGTTCCAGTTAAAGAGAATGGATTCTGGTTCTTCCATTTGCCAGATGAAATGTACTTGTACGCTGTGTGACTCATGTGCTGGGTGAAACTGGGCTCGAAATGTTTACACTGTTAACAAATTTATGAAGAAAATAAAGATTTCCAAACTCTATCAACTCTTTCAAACTCCAGTGGTCACCTTACAGCTTTGATTATTTTTAACATTAGCACAGCATTCAAGTCATTTAAAAGTGCGATGTTTCTCTGTTGGTGTTTGTGAAACTCCCTTCTCTTTTTCAAATAGTGCCGTGGGATTTGTCACATCCACCTTTAATAGGTAGTTTAATGTCTCCCTGAACAATATATTGACGCATAAGCCTAGACCATGAGTTTGAAGTCCCAGCAGTGCGAGGCTTGAACTCAGCTTCTCACACAAGGGCACTACCAATTAATGATGCTCCCATCTGCTCTTTCAACTAGTTACACCTGCTGCAACTAGTTCTGGCTCAACAGAGATATTTGTAACTTGAGAATCAACCTACTGCGACCACAGGAGTCCAGCTGAAGGACAAAAAGAAATGAAATTCATTTAGGAGACACAGGGAGAAATTAGAGGGGAAAAAANTGGTGAAAATCTGATTATTGCAATTGGTTCTAGCACAGGAGGGAATTCCTGATTCAAACAAGATCACATAAATACTGTACTTACATCCATGTAATGCTTTGAGTTTTCTCGACCTTATAAATGCTTTTGTCCATTGCAATTTTTCGTTATTATTTTATTCCAGATCATCATTCCTTTGCCGATTGAGTCCTTAAACTAAGGTCCCATCTACCTTATGATTCAGATGAATATTGTGGGATCCCCTGCCTCTATTTCAAATAGAAGTGGGATCTTTTCCATCTAATCTTCCTGCCTCATTTAAACTCACCCCCCCAAAAAAAATTATGAAATTGTCTGTTTATCGCAATGTTGTTGGGGCACAGTTTGTGCAGTAGCTGCCATTTTTGGCTCTATATAGAAACATAGAAATCTACATCACAGAAGGTTATGCGACCCATCGAGTCCATATGGGCTCACAGAGCAAGAAGATCAATTCAATTCACATCGCTCCACCTTTCCCCATTACCCTTTAAACCTCTAGCTTTCATATGCCTGTTTACTTCCCTCTTGAAAGCTGCAATGAATTCCACTCCACCATTCACTTCATTTCAAGTTATTGTTATTTTAAGTGCTCCCAGACACCACCCAGTGTAAAGGATGCTATATAAATATAAATTGTTGTTTGTGAAGTACTTCAAGTTGTATATTTAAGGTAAAGCATTATACAAGTGCATGTCGCTGAGTCTACAAAAGGCTCTATATCCAATTTTATCAACACAAGGAATATCCCCCGAATCGCTGCAGTCTTTCTGTCTGCTCTAATTTTCACAGTGAATGCAGGGAAAACACAAATAGAAATAGCAATAAAAAGCAACAGGAATGCTGGAAATCTATAGCAGCATCACTTGAAAAAGCCGAGTTGAAGTTTTGCCAGTGGTCCTTCTTAAATGAAAATATTGTAGTTTGAAAGCAATGCTTTGGTAAGCGGATCATTCTTGTCACAATGACATACAGTAAATCCGGTGAAGTACTTTAAGATGTCCTCCTGCTATGAAAGGAACTGTATCAAATTTAATGATGATTATTATATACTGCATGAAACAAAATTAAAAAAAACTGGACATATTACAAGTTGGACCCAGCTAATGAACTTCTCAAGACCACAATTTTTTCTGCATATGTTTCAAAGGGTAAGATATTATATAAACAGAGTTGACATCATACCACTCACGGATATTTTCTTTAACTGTTTCAAAGCAGTGTCTGAGTGATGAAAGGTATTTTTAATTGTAATCAATGTATTGTATTACAATACAAATGTTATATCATACGTATACACGCACATATTCAGATCAGGGAAGTCAAACTAAATACAAAATTGCTTTTTTTAAATAAAATAGGTTGTGTCTTGGTTTGAATGTGAGCAAAGCTTTTTAGTTCATCCAACAACTGATGGAAACACAAGCAGGTTGACGTCAGTGGACTGCCATGGCATCAGCGATACACTTGTAATCTAGAGGCAGCTGTGTGGAACAGCTGGACATCCTTGAGATTCCTGGAAAAAAACTCATGCAAAGCAGCTTCGCAGTCACCGCACGAGAACGTCGGGGCGGAGTCAGGATTTTCTGAATGGGGAGATGGGGACAAGCAGTGTGTGGATTTTGTTTGTGCTGTTGTTGATGGCATAGCAAGTTTCATTAGAAGGGAATTGTAACATGCGAAAACTGTAAAACATGTGAAACTGTCCCTAGGCATCGCCAAAACCAACCACAACAACATGCATTTCGTTGTCGATAGTAGCTTTCAAAAGGGAATTGGATACGGACTTCAAAAGGAATTTTTTTCAGGGTTATGGGGTAAGAGCAGGGGAGTGGAACTAGTTAGTAGCTCTTTCAAAGAGCTGGCACAAGCACAATGGGCCAAATGGTTTCCTTCTGTGCTTCAAACACTCTGAGATGCTTGAAGTTCAGCATGGTAAATAACTTGGAGAGACAGTGATAACGTAAATTGGATGGGGACGTATTGGAAGGTGCTGACTTAGTGAACCAATTTACTTTTTCTCATTTCGGGTCTTCTGTGCTTTTATATTAAGATGTTAGAGGCAGATGAGGAAGTTAAGGGAGACCATCCAATTATGGTCAGTGCAAAAGCTTTGATCTTCTCTTTTACACTTTGAGAGTTTGACTGAAACTAAGTTAAGTTTCAGAGAAGTGTTTATGGGTTTATTCAATACAGGGAACCGAACTGGAATCTTGTGTGGTTTTGTACGCTACACGGAGGTCAGTTAACGTAAGAATGCAGAAGTCAATTGAGGACACCAAAAACGTTACGCTGAAAGTTCTTAGCCAAGTTTCTTGGGATCATCAGCAGTAGACTGTAGAGCAGGTGTTTGTGGAATTAATATGTTAGACTGTAAACAGAAAGGAGAGAATAGCAGCCATCTGAGCTGAAGCCAAACCGATACCCAACACCAGTGCTGTCGTGGTTACTTGAAAATCACTTTTTTTTATACAAACACTCACCATTTGAGTATGCCCATAAACATTGATGAAGTAAATCTACTGTACAGCATTTTATATTATGGACAGATAAAATGGGAAGGTTTGATTTGTAAAATTTGGAAACTAGAAACATACTGCATACCAAGCTGTCAAATTTCACAAATGTCTATTAGATTATTTTGGTGCACATGATTATATATTGTGTCAGCTCTTCATGAACTCACAAATGAGCATTGAAGCCTGTTTGCATGCTTCATCAGAGAATGATTTGATTGCAAAAAAAATAAGAATGTCACCCCCCTTTATAATAGTCAAAAACAAGACTGGTATTAAACGTACAAAAATAATGTGGATTTGAAACAAAAGTCGGTAACCTTTTGCTGATACTGTATTTTTATCAAGGAACACTGCATTAATTTTAAGAATTGCGATAACACCTAACCAAATGTTATACAAAGTAAGGGGTGAGAAAAGATCATTCAACTCACTAAAGTCTCACTTCGCATACACTTAAGAATAACAACTTGCATTTATTTAGAGGCCCTCACGCAGGGTAGTGACCCAAAGCACTTGCTCTCATCTTGGATCCTAATTGTATTTTTAATATCCCCTTACCTTTTGTCTCTGTTGTTTTACTTGGCAGATTATTCCAAACATTTACAAATCTTTGAATAACACACATAGTCCAGCAACCAATGCATTAAACAGACTATTTATATTTTAAAAAGTCAGCACTGTGACCATGGATTTAAAACCCCTCAAATGCAAAAAGGTCTACAAACCAATTTTAAGAATATTTTCCAAGCTGTTTTAGCATGAATGCCAGTAATTGATCCCATTAAAGCATGGCAGGGATGCTTTAATGGGTAGCGTATTGTAGCTACCAATTACACTTCCATTTAGTTTGTGACTTAGAAACATAGGAGCACAGCAAGCGGAGTAGGTCATTTAGCCCCTCGAGCCTTTTGCGCCATTCTATTACAACATGGCTGATCTGTAGCTCAACTCTATTTATCCGCCATTTCTCCGTACCCTTACCTGACAAATATCTATCTACCTCGGTCTTGAAAATTCCAATTGAATTTTCAATTTTCAACTTAGAAACCTTTCATCAGTAAAATAACAATATTATTATTATTTAATAATAATAATCCATGCATTTCAAATAGTGCCTTACCACATGATCAAGACGTCTCAAAGCGCTTCACAGAATATACTGTAAAGTTAATTGACTGTATTTTGTGGGCGAAATGCAGCAGCCAATTGCAAACCATCGCCATCCCAATAGTTGCTCCAACAAGTATATTCAGGGCAACAGTATCTATAACAGAGATCCTGGCATTTACTTATATGTATGCTGTTGAAACGTAATATGAGTTAGCCCTGCCAAAGCAATAATAGATTCAGAACACGTTATTGACCTTTTTGTGATCCTTCAATTCCACTCATTAATATACTGCTTACCCTACACATTTTTTTTCCCAATGATAAGCTGTATTCTTTTTTAGAAAGCATATGGTAAAAAGTTAGCCTTCATTGTATTCTCAGCACTCCACCACTGACTCTTTTTATTGATGCAAATTAAGCAAGAGCGTTATAGTGTATCAATTAAATTATTAAAGTTTGGTCATGAATACAATCAAGTGAAATGATTCAACTTGTCCACTAACCTGCGATGGGTTATTTTCAAGCTTGCACCAGCTACTCAGAGAGATTGATCCTATTTGAAAGGCACTATATAAATGCGAGTTGTTGTTTATCTTCCTACCTGCAAACTATGTGATTTATTTCTCTGCTTTGCTGCAGTACCTTTAGACTGTAACCTTCTGCAGGCCGTCCCCACCTTACTAAATCATTATCTAGACCAGGGTTGGATCCGCTCATTGTTTGATTGAACCATATTGTGATTCATACTGTGCGATATTCTCCAGATCTAACATAGAGCAGGGAGTGATCACACAATAGGTAACAGTTAGCCTATCTGTTTATGCAAGTCACTAGTCTCCCCCATCAGTCTGTGGAGCTCACCCTCTCATGATTCGTACTCTGCCACTGTCAAGCGCTCTGAGACGCTATATAAATACAAGTTGATTCATAAATGCAATTGACTCCTGCATTCCACCCACAAAATAATCAGGCAATTCACTTTACAGTATATTCTGTGAAGCACTTTGAGGATTCTTGAAGATGTGATAAGGCGCTATATCAAATGCAAGGATTATTATTATTACTATTATTCAGTTCTGCAGGGTAGGTATGTGCAATCAAATAAGTCATTTCCCAGGAAACATCCTAAGTGGACTGACTATGTTTGAGTTAACTGTGTTTGTAATGGATGGTTTTGCGATGTGAAGATAATATCTTGTTAAGTGTCGCGGCTGACTTGGAAGTCACCATTGGACCATGGAGACGACACCCTACACTGGCTCAAGCAAAAAGTTTCCATGTTTGTGTCATGTGAAAGGAATGTGTTGAGGGGGGAGCAACACCTTGGTTTATTGTGTTTGTTTCCACATTAGATGCATGTACAACTGCAACCTGAAACTCAGACTCTTATGACGACTGTCACACTTGCTGTTTCCATCAGTTGCAGCATTTCACCAGGAAGCGCAGCGTGCAGAGAGACGATACACCGTTCAAATGGAAAATTACATTTTCTTTATTTGGCAAAACCAATACATACAGAACATTTGCTTGCATATTGTTTCCATATTTGGCAATATAAAGAAATAAGAAGAAAGTATCCCTCTATTAACACTGTTAAAATAATTTCCTTTTGTGCAACTTTGTCCCCTGGCTCGTGTCATTTCCTCCAAAACACAGTAGTAGTTTTACATTGCTTTATCTTTTGTTCCAGGAATCACTCTCCCAACCTCATCAATGCTCTCTGTTCCACACTTTTCCACCCTCCCTTACCATAAGTTTCTCTTCAGTTTCTCCTCCTTCTGAACCACATCTTGCCTTCTAGAAACTTCTTCCTGTGGCTTGAGTCTTTCACTGTCAACCTGTGTTCCTGCAACACTACAACCCTCCTCGTTCCCTCTTGACGTTCACAATTCGCTCACTCTTCACATGTACTTTCGTACTCTTCCCATTGCATTTACACACTTGACACATTAAAACAGTGCAAACACCAGCTCTAAACATCGTGAAAGCAGGTTCACCTTAGAAGGCAAACTTCCAAAGATTTCAGGTACTGGCATGTGTAACAATGTCTGCTCGGGAAAGCAGTACCTGCATGTGCTTTGATACTTTGAATTAATTGAATTGTACTCAATAAAAAAAGAAGCTTGTAGCAAAAACTTGTAGCTTGTAGCAGAGGAACAGAAGAATTTTTTAAAAAAGGATATGGAGGCCAAATTGTGGCATTATAAGAGTTTGAAGCAGCTAGTGAATCTTAGCAAACAGTAATATTTCTTAACAAATACTGTATTACTTTATATTAAAAAGCTTACATGTTCCAGCAGCAGCTCTTTCCTCCACTGCTCCCTGTCCCTACTTATCCACAAGGTTGATATCTGAGTTGATCTTCTTTTGACATTAAAGTGGCACAGACATGATGGGATAATGACATAATGGTCCCCTTCTGTGCAGAAACGTCCCATGTAAATATTTAGATCTGGTATCACTGTACTTTGAAGGCAATGCTGGTAACGTTAAGGCTTAAAACATTGTTATAGAAAAGTGGAAAACAAGCTATTGAATGGATTCCCCTGAAAAGGCAATTCAGTGCTACAACCCAGCTGCTTCAGATCATGCTTTGCCAATGTTTACCTCATCTCATCCCAACAAGAAACTGAGCCTTTATGCCTGTGGTGACAGAGAGTCAGATAGACATCTACCTAACTGAGCTTCTTGGACTGCAATCCCAAATTGTTGAAAACTAGGAACATGTTCTCTTTTGATTCGAGGCACTCTAGAAAATATAAACTTATAGCAATACTGTAACTATCCATCAAAAAATTGAAAATTGATCATCCGCAGATATTGGGTCAACTAGCACATGTTCGTGGATGACACCCAACTCTACCTCTCTGCGTCCACTCTTAACTCCATGACTCCATGACTGTCAGACATCAAGTCCTGGATGAGAGCTAACTTCCTGCAGTTGAACATCAACAAGACCGAGACCCTCCTGATTGGGTCCTGTCAGCATCTCCACACCTCAGGCACTGACAGCATCACTATCCACGGTTGCACACTCCACCTTACTAAGCCAGTTCAGAACCTTGGAGTCTTGTTTGACCCTCAACTATTCTTTCTACCCCACATCTGTGCCATGAACCGCTCTGCCTTCCCCCACCTCCGCAACATCGCCCGGCTCCGACACTGTCTCACACCTCAGGCCGCTGAAACGCTCATACACGCTTTCATTACACTGAGGCTTGACGATTCAAACTCCTTGCTTGTCAGCCTCCCCAACTCCTCCCTTCATAGGCTGCAGATCATCCAGAACTCTGCAGCCTGCGTCCTTTCCCGCACCAGGCTCCGTGACCCTCTCATCCCCATCCTCACCTGGTTCCACTGGCTTCCCAACTCACAGAGGATACAGTTCAAGACAAAACGGAAAATACTGCAGATGCTGAAAATCTGACGAAGTTCTGACGAAGGGTCATGGACCCGAAACGTTGACTCACTTTCCTTTCTCCATAGATGCTGCCTTACCTGCTGAGTGTTCTCAGAAACTTCTATTTTTGTTTTCGGATACAGTTCAAAATCCTGGTCCTCATCTTCAATCCCTTCCATGGTCTTGCTTCCTCCTACCTCTGCGACCTTCTAACCCTCTACCATCCTGCCCGTTCCCTCTGCTCAGCGAGCTCCAACCTGCTTCACATCCCCCAGATCTTTCTGCCACTCTGCCTCTACCCTCTGGAACTCCATACATCAGTCCCTCCACCTCATCCCTTCCCTTGCCTCCTTCAAGACCTTCCCCTTCGACCGTGCTTTCAATCTCCCTGCTTCCCTCCTGCCCTCCACCCTTCCCAATCCCGACCCCTGCTCGGGTCTGAAACACTGACTGTCCAGCGCCTTGGGACATCCTCCCGATGTGAAAGGCGCTATACAAATTTAATTTGTTGTTGTTATTGAAATCTAGGATCCCTTGAGATCTCTCTTTTCCACTCAAGTATATAAATAATGTTTTTTGATATATTGATATTCAATACATTGATATAAGTTTATATATTAGTTTTGTATGTGATTAGGAGCTATTAGCTGCTGCCTGTATAGGATTCTGGTCTCAGAACTGAGCCTCTCTAACCTATTTTTGTGGTGTCTTTATATTGTATTTGAAAATGAAAATAAACATTTTTTTCAAAAAATGTAACTAGATTTTACAGGAAAGAAAATGCAAAATATGAAAATATGCAAGCCCTTATTTTCCCCTTTGTTGCCATAAAAATATGTATTGATCAGACATATGTTATTAGCTAATAGCTGTTTTACCTAGTCCTATATTGCTATCATATAATTGTTGGAGAAGTGAGGACAGAGGGAATAAAATTTAAGGATTGTTAGTACTGGGAATTGGAATATTTTCCACGTCTTTTTGCTCTCACTTTCAGCATGTACCAAATGGTGGGCAATGTCATGCTTAACCTCAGCCCTGCTTGGAAATGAGTTGAGACGAGGCTATCTGAACTAATTTCATGCAGAACCCTTACAGGCAGCAGTGAGAGGTGACATTGGATGCCATCAGTCTGGGCTGGACAACCAATGAAATATAAACCAGGTGCCAGTGTTGATGCAGAACTTGGCTGGTGCTTAAATTCCAAGTTAGTCCTGCATGTTGACACCAGGAATGATTGCAGATTTGTTTGGTGATGGATGAGGTCCATAGATAAAATGTTCCACATCCCTAAGGAGTCGATTTAAATAGGTTTACACTTTGCAACGTTTAAAGCACTGCAGTTCTCTTTCACAATATGATGGATTCACATTTCAAGCATTTTGTTCATATTGCCTCATTTAGCATTAATCATCCTGTTAAGAAATGGGAAAATCTCTCAGTAGCATGTAAAAGTTTGGCTTTGGCCCAATACTAAGTTTGGTATAACTTCAACTGGGAATAAATACTAAGGGAGATCAACATCTGCTTCAAAAACTATACCCAGTGACAATCCCTCAGTCTGTGACTGGGCAAAAAAGGGGAAAATCATAGCCACGTCTCATATTGTGTGGATCTGATTTCTGACTGTTTTGAAAAGTCAGTCTCATAAAAAAGGAAGATGTGTCTCTTTAGTTCAACTGTTGTGCGACAAATGATCCAAATTATAGCTCTGTACATCTAGAGTGTAAACAAAATGAATGTAAACCCTGAGAAATGTTGCACATTCACATCCTGTAAACTGAGATGGCTCGGCCTTTGACATAGCACCAATATGTTCTGTGATGGGCCAGAAAAACAATAATCTATACACATGAGCAATTAATACCATGGGACAAGAGTTACATTCAGATTTTACAGTGATAATTCTCGATATAATTCTCCATGATATGAAGGCCACAGTAGCTCCTTATCCTGATTAAAAACAATTTCGAATCTGCATCAGTTGTGCACACTTCCAACATGTAAAAGGTAGAGCCACATTTTTAAAGATGAAAAACTAATGAAATAAAATATGATGGATACAATTTGCTACAAATCCAGTAATGTCAAGTACAGTACTTGTGATTGGCGCCCATGTATCACATTAAGATAACATCAATGTGTGCTCATATTGGATGAACAATATTGGATGAACAAACTTCTTAAGAACAAACAATTAGTATTTCAAGGTACTGTCTGCCTTAATTTACAATGATGTCTTCTCTATATAAAAAAGGAAGACAGGTTTCTGAAACCAATATTATATAATTTGGTAATGTCTGTGAAGACTTGAATAAAAAACAGCTTTATAAAGAGCAGAGAAACTCCACGGCAAGTCTTTAGTAATAGTCTAATATTAAGAAAAATCCAACAAAATATCCTGCATATTAAATACTGCTGCTTTACAGCTCTGGACTGAGAATGTTCAGTAGGTTGCACCCTTAAAACAGCTGAGGTATGGATATGTTAAAAACTCTTATGAACTTGATATGTTTTATCATTCACTAGATTACCTATTTCAGAGGTTATTAAAGAGAGAAGGTGAGGGTTGAATTGCAAGAATATTTCCTTGAGCACTTTGGCGTTGGCGAAAAAATGTCAAACGCCACAAAAGAACCACTTTGGTAAAACACTGGTAAAACGCAGAAAGGTTAGCTTATTTGTGACTCGTCACAATTATACCCTTTATGTATCAAAGTGCTGTCGTGCACAAGGTTCACTACATTGACAAACCTGTTACCATACTGATGAGATAAAGCGCAGTCAAATACCTTGTTATTATCACCTAAATATAGTAAAGAGGCATTGAATGTGCATAAAATAATATGTGTGCATGCTGAAAAAAAAGTGGTGCAAATTTTTTGTTTCATTTTGAACAAAGCAAAAATAAACACACATAAACTACATTTGAATCTGGAGAACAGAAGAACAAAGTAAGTTTTAAACAGTGGTTTTGCATTGCAAAGCAGTCTTCTTACAACATTCTTCATCATCGTCTCCTCCTAAATGAATATACACAACGTCAGAATTAATGTCATGCACATTTTATTGCTGCACATGCAATCTGTATCGAAAGAGCTTTTTCTAAAAACCCTAACAGATAGGGTAGTCCTAACTGACAAGCAGCAGGAAAGCTTGCCAGACAGCAGTTTCAATGATAAGCTATGCTGGTTTAGCTAGGTGGACTCCACCAGTAACCCAGCACGCACTCTGGGGTCCCCAACCTATGCCTAATATTCTCTGGAATTAGGTAAGCGAAATGCATCCCTCCAGGGAGAGAGTACACATACCATTCCAACAATCTATCCCTGGGATTTCCATGTGTAGGTGGGATGCATGGAATTCTCAGCTTAGCTTGGATACCCTAAAGCATGGTGATGGGTTTCCGCATGTGTCAGTCATCCAGCTATCCAAAAAAAACAATTCTGACTTATAATTTGCTTTGCCTTAACCTTTGCATATTGAAACAAACTGATAACCCAGCAAGTACACCTAAAATTAATAGAAAGAGAGCAAGATCAGGTTTTTCAATTGCTGTGGAGACCATATAATATAAACAAAAGGTCATTTAACCTGAAACTATAATTACAAAGCTAAAGCATTGAATGAACAGTGAAATGGGAGTACTTTCTGTTCAAAGTTCACCTTTCCAAACACTTGGTTTGAAAATCTATGGTTACCTACGCATATATTTGTTACTTTTTAAGAAATATCATCCCCTTAGCAACTTCACATACCCATGCTTTGAGTTCGCTTTACCTCTGATGATGCATGTAACATTTGTGACAATCAACTGGCATGTTTGACAGATCTTGGGGATTGAACCGAAATTAAACATGCAAATTGATTGGTCTGTGTTACACATGATCGATTAGGATGTCATTACTTTTTGGAAACCCATGTGCACATGGTACACGTATTTTTTAAATCCCTACACAATCTCTGATATTACAATAAGGGCCCACTGGGACTCAATGTGGAGACACATAAAAAAAAACCACACAACCGGTCTTCAATATCTGTGTGTATTTCAATAGTGCCATCTGAAAAAGACAGCTATAACTTTAATAGAAAACGTGTCCAGCTCCAGAAAAATCAACATGCAAAGCTCTGTGATGGCCTCCCTGATCAATCTGAATCTCCTCACACCTTGCTCTTTAGATACACCGAGATGCATTCATCCACGCCCTAAAATTCTTTCACTTGAACAAATCCTTCTTCTTCATCACCCATTTGGGTCTGTTGCTCTATGTGTTGCTCTTCAGAGAAAGAGAGAGCGAGAGAGAGAGAGAGAGCAATTGCTACAGCTGTCCCAATTAAAGACATTGGCATATTACCAACAAAGGAAATTGACCTATAGATGTGTTGAGCCTGTTTTGAGTACTGCACCTATCTAGAAAGCTCCATTTTCAGTGAAAGATTCCAATGAATCTAAAACTGATCAGATCTTGCATGACACTGCCTCAATTAATAGCCTTCTGGATAGTTGCGACATCAGTAAACTTGGTACGGCCCAAATCGGGCAAAAACATTTGTATCAAAAAGTTAATTTTATCCCCACGTGGAGAATTTAGCAATATCTAAATAATAGCCACTATTAAATTGTGCATTTAGTAAAACGGCTCCAGTTTAGGCGGTGAATACAGTATACGTAAAGTCACACAGTGAGGTCACAGGTTGTTTTTTTTTTTGGCAGCTGTGTGTCTGACATATGCGGAAACCCATCATATGCTTAAGAGTATCCAAAGCACTGAGAGTTCCATGCATCCCACCTACACGTGGAAATTCCCAAGATTATTGAAGTGGAATGTGCATTCTCTCCCTGGAATGAAGCATCCTGCTTACCCAATTCCAAAGAGTACTAGGCACAGGTTGGCAAGAATCAAAGCTTGGGAGCCGAGAGTGCGTTTGGGGTACTGCTAAAGTCTAACCAGCCAAAACTGCATTGCTTGCCATTGAAAGCACTGCCTGTCAAGCTTTACCGCTGCTTGTCCAGCTCGGACGACCATACCCATAAGGATTTTGGCTTGCGGGGCTAACAGGAGCTGAGTGGGAAGAATCCCTGTTTCCAGGAACTGCTCTGCCCTTCTACGTCCTGCCGATGAGCCATGCTGGCTGGGATGTTAGCAGTGCCTGGAGTATTTCGGACATGCCTAAGTCAGGAACAGGACTGCCACAGAGAGTTGACTGGATTCTGACATGAAGTCGCCAAACATATTACCTTGCAGCCAGTTCAGCTCTAAGGATACCCTGCTTATCTCCCCCACTCCACCCCACCGCACGTCGGGACTTTAATTTGTATATCCGGGAAGTTGCATTGTCGGAGTTGCTATCCTTTAGATGAGATGTTAAACCCAGGTCCTGTCTCCCTCGCCAGGTGAACGTTAATGATCCCATGGCACTATTCGAAAAGAAAACAAAGTTTTCCTCTCCCAGTGTCATGGCCAACAATCCTCCAAATAAAATTGGTCATTCGTTTCATGGCTGTTTTTGCGCATCTAGCTGCCGCATTTGTCTACAAATACAGTAACTTGATTTCATAGTAAGTCTATTTCTAGTTCTCTACCAATGCTACTCTTAATCAGGTCATTGAGTGTATAATAGTGCCTGAATTAATTTGTCTGCTGTGTTTGTTTTTGTTTTTCTTGTGCCTTTTGTCCATTCCACCTTGCCCACCTGACAGTCTGGCTGAGACCTCTGTGGTGTCTCAGTTGAGTTCCTTTTGTAAAAGTAAAATTGAATTTGTAATACTCAGTTTTTATTGCACCATTGAAGCACATTTGCAGTCCTATTGAGATAAAAGACAATAGTGATAGATAATGAAACAAATCTTTTTATACTGAATGATAGCACAGCTTATGAAACAATCTATTCCTGATCCCAGTGAAGCAAAGCTAGACTCAATCTGATGTCCTGTGCCAGCCTGCCTCCGAGTCAGACATGTGTGGGTTCAAATCCCACATCAGGATTTGAACTCACATAGACTAAGCAGACACTCCAATGCAGTGCTGTCTGGTGTTGCATTGTCGAAGATGCCGTCCTTGGGATGAGATGTAAAACTGAGGTCCCATCTGGCTGTTCAGGTGGACGGTAAAGATCTTGTGGCACTATTTGAAAAGAGAAGGGAGTTTCTCCCAAGGTCCCTGGCTTACAATCCCTCAAATTAAATTTGTCCCTCACTTGTTTGTGGTACATTGCTGTGCACATATAGGCTACCGCGTTTCATCCACAAAATACACAGTCAATCCACTTTACAGTATATCCCGTGAAGCGCTTTGAGATGTCTCAACAACGTGATAAGGCGCTATATCAAATGCAAGGTTTACTATAATTAAAACAGTACAACAGACACATACACATTCATTGAAGAAGAGGCATAAGTTAATTAACACAAGTTAAATTAATTATAAATATTATTGGATTATTTCTTTGAATTAATGTGATCTGTATTGGTATAGCTCTGTACTCCTGTGTGTTCAGTATGTAATAATCCTTCCAGGCTTCATTGGATATACTTTTCAGAGGAATGTATTTTGTGAGCAAACAAATTTAATTCTTCATTTGTATATGTTACGTTATTGGGCAATAAATTCCAGCAACGTCCTTTCAAACAGCTATTACTCTTCTGAATAAGTTAGAATACGACACAGCATAGCAAAGAGACATCTCAGAAGGGGCCTTTAGATTGAGAAAATAAATTCAGAACAATACTTTCAAAAGGAAAAAGCTGGTTCAGGGTTGTGAAAGACAATTACCCTCTGTGTAAAGAAATATTTGCAAGTCGAGGCACTCGCAAATATTTCTTCACACAGAGGGTAATTAGTGACTGTATGAGTTACTTGGGAAGGCACAGAGGCCAGGACACTAGATTCATTTAAGAAACAGCTTGATGTTATGTTCGGAAAACGCTGAGTGGATATTTTAGAAGGATGAGAGCAAATGGACCGAAGGAACTTCTTCATCTGAATATCACTTGTGGTATATAAATACATAAATATCACAGAGACACAATACATGGCAAAATAGTTTCAAACGTCTCAAACTCCCTCGGCAATCACTATTGAGAGTAGTGGTTGTGTATTTTGTAGGCACAGAAGCCAATTTACACACTGCAAAGTTTTATGAGGAGAAGGAAGGAGAGAATATTGTTTTGTCTGCAATTAAAATATGGAGGAAGTTAAGCAAATGTTGTGCATGTTTTCTCTGAATCCCATCAAAAACCATTAACATGTCTTTTCTTTTTCATATCAACAGTGGGATAATTGTCATATCTCTCGAAGTGCATGTGATTAGAAAGGGCATTATTATTAGTTTTTATCATTTAATTATTATTACTTACTATAATTATATACTAATAATTATAATAATTACTATAATTGTTATTATTAACTGATTTTAATTATTATTAATAAATTATGGCTCTCATCATGGAAACATACTCGATTATCTTTTTGGAGTATTTACAATACAATTCACTGCCTCTCATCATAAAACATAAAACCATCATTTGAAACCTCCTATGCCACGCTACAAAAAGGGAGATTAAATACCATCAATGAACTTATTAACAAATGCTACACAGATAAAACTACAAAAAAGTCAGAATAATTATATTAATATTTAAAGATGAAGCAATTTGAAATTTGCACTACATACTAACACTATATCTTTCATCAACCACTGAACTATCTGGCTCAGCAAACTGTGGCTATTAAACACATTAGGATTCAGGACAGAAACGAATGGAAAATAATCACTTCAGCTTCTGCACATCATAATCACACTGTGCTGTTGTTGAAGTTGACTTTATGGTGTTTTGCGAGCATGATACAATTGAAGTCATGGCTTTGCTTTCCATGCTGCCATTCAAATGCAACAGAAACTTTAGTCTAAAATCAATAATATTTTCAAAATAGGGGTTACGTTGCATTTGATTACTAATTCTAATAGCAGATGCAATGTAGCAACACCATTAGAAGAAAAGTGATTATTCATAATCATTGGACAGTATATCTCTGGGAATGCTCTGTTGTCTTCAATCAACTGGTTATATTTTGGAAAATGGATTCCATTTCTTTACGAAACTCTATTTAGATAGTCATCACAGTGTCCTTGCAAATACCCCAAATCCTTTCTCCCTGTGTCCTGACCCACAATCCTTTCGATTAGCTGGCTGTTCAATTCATGTCTGTTTAGTGGAAGTAATGTTAAATTTATATAAAACTTTGGTTAGACCACATTTGGAGCAATTGGCTGCGGAATTTACCTACAAAATTTACCCAGTAAGTAAATCAAGTGATACACTTTGAGATATTTTGACAACATGACAAGACGTTATATCAAATGCAAGGAATATAGTATTATTATAGTAATAATAAAACATAGGCAGATGAGACCTCAGTTGAATGTCTCATTCAAAGACAGCATCTCTATCAATGCAGCTGTGAGCCCCCCCAATCCTGGAATGTCAGCCCAAATTGAGCTCAACCTGGACAAATGCCATCCAACGAACACCACCACCTCCCTCAAGGAACTATCAATTGGACATTTGGAGGGGGCGGTAGTATTAAACAGCCAAATGTCTCTTTGTTCCTAGCAGTATCACCAAACATTGTCATTATATTTAGAGCAGTATAAAGGTGAACAATGACTGGTAAAATAATGATCAAGATATTCAGCTCACATCACTCGAATCACAAATTTAAATATTCACAGTAACTACAATTGCAAGTGGTCAGTGAGTTTGTAACTGCTGTATGGAATATTTCAGTGAAACTGCCCATTTCACCTTGAGAGAAAAAGATACATTCCTCGCATCTTGCCCAGCAAAACGCTCAACCCCTAATCTTTGAATACAATTGATGAACGGCACATTGAATCATGCATTGCCTTCGAAGAAGATAAAAGTAGGTGTAACAGGGAATACAGAATTCCAAATGTAAGGGTTAGAGGAGCAACTAAACTGACTGAGTATTGTTAATGGGGCTAAATTTGAAGATACAACCTGATCATTCACATGTGTTTTGGTCAGGCTGGTGTCAGAAACCCATCACCATGATTAACAGTATCCAACTAGATTAAGAATTCCACATATGCATACCACGCGCTCATGGAAAATTCCCTGTGTTTGGAATGGAATGCACTCTTTCTCCCTGGGAGGGAGGGATGCACTCTGCTCACCCTGCTTCCATACAGTATTAGGTGCAGGTTGGCAAGACTTGAAGACCATAGAGTGTGTGTTGGGGTACTGCTGGAGTCTAATCAGCAGAACCCCATAGCTTGCCATTGTGAGCAATGTCTGACAAGCCTCTATTGCTTGTAGACCTAGGACCACCATATCCGCCCGGCCAGTTTGTCAATAACAGTTCTACTTCGACCTTCCGGCTCAGGAACAGGACTGAGACCATCACAGAACATCAATTCCGACATTCTGTGGCGAAGCATATCACCTCGGAGCCAAATCAGCTCTCGGAGATGTTGCTACCCCCCCACAGCCCCACCACCTCCCCAAGAAGGATAGTTACACGTTAATCATTTGACATTTGGCAACCGCATAGGTTTGAACCCTCATTAAATGGATAATAATAATCCTGGCATGTGGTACAGCGCCTTAACATGTTATCAAGACATTTCAAAGAGCTTCACAGGATATACCATCAAGTGGTATGACCTTGTGTGTTTTTGTGGGCAAATGTGTCAGCTGATTTGCGCATAGCAACGCCTCACAAACAGCCATGGAAAGCAGATACCAGTTGTGGTAGCATTTTATATAGTGCAATACCCTTAGCGTTCCTAGTGAATAAAAGCCCCCTTGTCAAAATTTGCGCTCGGTACCTCATAATATTAATCCTTGCATTCAATATAGCACCTTATCACGTTGCTGAGATGCCTCAAAAGCGTTTCACAGAATATATATAAGTAAATTGACTATATCTGGTGGGGGAAACTGCAGCCAATTGTGCACAGCAGTGTCCCACAGTTGTGGATCGAGTGACCAAATTATTATTTCCTTTTTGAAGAGATTAATACCGCTGGAAAGCGATCCACCAATCTACTAACAACCGGTGTTTTTCCGAATGACTGCTAGGCAAACAGAGGCGTGCGAAGTAAGTCAACTTGCTTAAGGTTTCGCCCTTTCCCCGGGCATCGAACCCAGTTCCTCTGGCTTGCTCTTAAACCACGAATGCCACGGACTCCACCAACCCTTATTCCAGTCCAAACGTGGCGAACATCCTATTACTAGTTATTGACTCCCAACACCCTTTCCAGGAAGCTTTCATACTCACGTTTGGCATGCTGATGCTTCTTCTTCTTCTTCTTCTTTTTTTTTTATCTGTGCTCCACCACAAAGCTCATGGTGGTGCCATCAAAGCAGGGAGGAGCCACGATTCTTGGCCCTTGCTGGGAGGTGATGCTGATCAGTGGCTTTCCCTCCGAGAAGCCCTTGGCAGCCCTGCTCGCCGCTATGTGCTGGGACGCCTGTGCGGGGTTGACCGATCTCCCTGTTGGGATGTAATAAGGGCTTTCCATGAAGTAGGCCTCCGCTGGGTGGCTCGGGATGGCCGCCTCCCGACTGCTGGTCCTGTCGGCTTCGCTGTCTTCGCTCTCGAGGTGAGAAAGCTGTGTCTGCAGAGTCCGGGCCGGCATCATGGCCGGGGTGGGGAGGAACCCGGGGTAGATCATGTAGGTGGGGCCGTAGGTCCCGGGGTTTATGGCGATGGGCGACATGGGCACGGGGGTCATGGGCTGCTGATGGGGCACAGGCACCTCCACGTACTGCCCTGTCTCCGGATCGAACAGCCTCTTGCGGGGCGGCTGGACCGGGGTCTCGACGAGGTAACACTGCCCGGTGCTGGGGTCCAGCAGCATCTTGCGCTGGGTCTGCGGGTACTGGAAGCCGGGCATCGGGGGCGGTCCGGCCCCCTGCAGGGCTTTGCCCGGTGACCCCAGCTCGGTGGCGGCAGGCAGCCCGAAGCCCAGCTGCTGCAGAGGCGGGAGCGGGGGCAGCGGGGGCAGAGGGTGCGGGGGCAGCGCCTGGTGGTAGATGGTGGCGGCGGCTGTCTCGGGGAGAGGCCCGCGGGGAGGGGTTGCGGGGCTGCCGGCGGAGGTGGGCAGGCGGGCCCGGGCTGGGGGCGGCGGCTCCCGGGTGCAGGCAGCGGAGGCGGGGAGCGGGGTGGTAGGCTTCTTGATGGGGATGGTCAGGTAGTTCTCGTACTCGGTGACGGGTTGCCCCTCCGAGCTCTGGTGGAGGGAGGGCTGGTGGAGGGAGGGTGGTGGAGGGAGGGCTGGTGGAGGGAGGGCTGGTGGAGGGAGGGTTGGTGGAGGGAGGGTTGGTGGAGGGAGGGCTGGTGGAGGGAGGGTTGGTGGAGGGAGGGCTGGTGGAGGGAGGGTTGGTGGAGGGAGCTCTGGTGGAGGGAGGGTTGGTGGAGGGAGGGCTGGTGGAGGGAGGGCTGGTGGAGGGAGGGCTGGTGGAGGGAGGGTTGGTGGAGGGAGGGCTGCCTCTCGCTGTCAGATGACACTCTGGGCTGTGGCGGTTTGATGGAGCGAAAGGCGGGCACCGGTGGTGGCGCGGGGGGTGACTTGGGAAGCACTGGGCACTTGGCCGCGGCGCAGCTCTGCTGTTGCGAGTGCAACGTGTTGCTGCTGTTGTCGGACGGAGCCACAGCGCACAGCACCCGCCGCCGACTCAGAGCCCCCGAGCCCCCGCCCTGGGAGCTGAACCAGGCCGTGCGGCCGCCGCCCGTCTCCCCGCCCGCGCCTCTGCTGCCAGTGGCGCCGGAGAAGATGCCACTGCCCGCGCCGGGCGCGGCGCTGCTGGTGCCGGCCGTGGCGCTGCTGGTGCCGGAGAAGGTCTCGGCTGCGGCACTGCTGGTGCCGAGGTGGGTGCCACTGCTGGTGCCAGGTTTGATGCCGGTGAAGGCGCTGGAGCCGCCGCCGCCGCCGCTGCTGGTGGTGGTGATGCCGGGCGTGGCGCTGCCGGTGCCGGGCGTGGCGCAGTTGCTCTCGCTGCTGGTGCCGGCTGCCTCCTGGCTGGTGATGAGGGACAGCACATGGCTGCCGGCCAGCGGCAGGGGAGGTCGGCTCTGGCTCTTGCGCTTCCACTCGTTCCTGTCAAACACGTACAGCTGCTCCATGCTCCTCACCGCGGCCGTCAGCTTCTGCAGGGCCACCTGGCTGGCGGGCAGCCCCGACCCCCCGACACTGCCCCGCTCCCGCCTCGCCGCCCCCGCCCCCGCCGCCTGGTCCCCGGCGGCCGCCGCGCTGCCCAGCGGGTGCCGGCCCGCGGTCCTGGGCGCGTGGCTGCAGCCGGAGTCCCTCGCGGTGCCGCTCTCCCCGGACTCCACGCTGCCGTCTCCCTCCGCCTCTCTCTCTGGTGGTGGTGCTGGTGCCGCGCCCGCGCCGGGCAAGTGCAAGTACCCCGCCGCAGCCACCGGCAGCTGCAGGTACTCCGCCGCCGCCGACCCCGGGCCGCCCTTCCTGCTGACTGCCTGGCACTTGATGACGATGGGCAGCAGCGCCCCGCCGCCTGCTCTTGCCGTGCCCGCTGCCTGCTCGGGCGGCCTGGTCTGGTTCAGGTGCTCCAGGGTCAGGATGTGGTAGGAGCTCTTGACCAGTTTCCTGACGTCCCGGACCTGGTGGATGGGCGCCTGCAGCTTGCCGTGCAGGTTCTCCCGCAGGTCCCTGACCGTGAAGTGCGGCACCTTCAGCCTGCCGTCCTCGCACGGCTCGCCGTCCAGCTGCCGCTGCCGTCCCTCCTCTGCAAATGCCGCCGAGGCGGCGGCGGCGGCGGCGGCCGCTGCTGCTGCTGCTGGTGGTGGGCGTCTACTGCCGTCAGCCGACGGCCCTCCCGCCCCTCCGGCGGCAGTGCAGCCGATATTGGGAGTCAGGAGCTTCGCGATGCTGAACGGGCCGCCGGTCTTGTCGGCTCTGGTGCCGTCCCCGTCCCCGCCCCTGTGCTTCGCGTTGCCCTCCTTCAGGCTTCTCAGACTGATCTTGATTTCCGGGGATCTGGAAGTCACCGGGTCCTCGCCAGCATTGCCCACGTACACGCTGTGGTAGCCGCTCTGGGTGCACGATGCCCCCTTGCCGTGCCCTTGTTTCTGCTGCTGGTGCTGCTGGTGTTGGTGCTGCTGGTGTTGGTGCTGGTGCTGCTGGGCTCGGCTGGTGTAGTTGCAGTTGACGCCGAGCCGCGCCTCCGCCTCTTTGGGGACCTGCTGGATGCTCGGCACGAACAGATGAGACATTTTGGTGGCTTTGGGAGCGGACCCGGTGCCCCCGGTGCCGGTGCTACCAGCAGCCCGGGCTGCGGCCGTCTGCGGCTCCGCGGGAGCGCTGTCGGCGTCGCCTCTCTGCGCTGTGGCTCCATCGTCCCTCCAAGTCCGGAAGGCGCTGTTTTGGCTCCGCAGCAAAAACACCCCCCGACCCCGGGCCGCCGCCCCCCCCCTCCCCCTCCCCCTCCTCCTCCTCCTCCCCCCTCGGACCCTCGCCAACCACTACGCACGTCGACGACGCGCGGCGGCGGTCACCCGGCGCTGCGCTGCCGCTCCTGTCCTGCGCGGCGGCGGCGGCGGCGGCGGATCCGCGAGCGATACCTGGGGCCGAAGGGGCCGCGTCCGAGAGGCTGAGTGGGTTCTGCCTCTGCAAGTCGCTGCTGCTGGTGGTGATGGTGCTGCTGCTGGTGCTGCTGCTGGTGCTGCTGATGGTGCAGCTGCTGGTGCTGCTGTTGGTGATGGTGGTGCTGATGGTGGTGATGGTTGTGCAGCCGCCGCCGCCGCCGGTGTCAGCCGCCGTGTCCTTCGGGGACGGCGGCCGCGGAGGGCTGACCCTCCCGGCGAACGAGGTGTCGCTGATCTCCCCCCTCTCCATCTTCAGCTCCTGCTCGTACTGCATCTTCTTGGAGATGACGTTCTGCAGGAGGTTGGAGGCGAGTTTGGACTTGTTGGGCGCGCCGCCCTCCAGCGGCTCGGCCGCCTGCCCGCCGCCGCCCTCCTCCTCCCCCCCCCGCCCGCCTGCCCCCGGTCGGCCGGTGCCGGCCGCTGGCTGCCCTGCCGGCCCGGCCCCCGCCCCTCCCCGCCGCCGCCGCCGCCGCTCAGCTGGACCTGCCTCTGGGAGGACCGGGTCGGGTGGCCCGCGGGGGCGGGGGCGGGTTGGACGCCCGCGGGCGCGGAGGGCAGACCCCGGCTGCAGCCCGACCCCGACCCCGACCCCGACCCGAGGACGCCGGCACCGCCGCCCCGGGTCCGCCGACCCCCTTTTGGCCCCACGCGAGTGGGGGTCGCCAGGGACGGGGGGGGCAGCGCGCCCGCGCCGCGCCCTCCTCGGTCAGGTCGCGACACTTGAGGTCCACGGAGGTGGTCCAGCGGTTGAACCCGGTGCCCTCCTCCGCCTTCTCCTTCTCCTCCTCCGACAAGGACATGGACATGGACATGGACATGGAGGCGGCGGAGGCGCTGTAGTTGGCGCAGTCGGTGTCCCGGTAGCAGTCGCAGGGGCCGGCGAGGCTGCGGAAGGCTCTGGCGGTCAGGGCGCGCACCTCCCGGTCCGCCTCATCCATCTCGCTGACAGCGCTGGACGCCCCGCTGCAGTGCCCCGGACCCCCCTGGCCCACCCCTCTGGCCCCGGCGCCTGAGCGCACGGGGCCCGCGTCGGCACCCGCTGCTGCCCCGGTGCTGCTGCCCAGCCCCGGCTGCACGGAGGCGTTGGTTGCCACGGGGTGACCGGTTGCCCGCACCGGCTCGGACACGGACGCGGTGCCCCTTCCCCGTGCGACGCTGCTGCTACTTTCGTGCACGGCCCTGGAGGTCGCCCTGATTGACAGGTGGATGTGGCCGGCGGCCGGACCCCCGTTGCCGCCCGGGGCGGGTGCCAGGCTCGCCGCCGGTCCGCTGCCCCCGTCGCCTGCCGCGCCCTCCCCCTGGCCGGGCGCCGCCCGCCCAATGCCGCCCGGTGGCCGATCCGTGGGCAGGCGGGGGGCGCCGGCGCCCCGGCAGGTCTGCGAGGCTTCCTGGCACCCGCCGTCCCGGTCGAACCAGCCGGAGTGCGCGAAGGCGCACAGCAGTCGGTCCTCCACACCCCAACCCGAGCCCGAGCCCGAGCCCGGACTGAAATCCCCTTCGTGATCCAGTTCGTAAAGCTGGATCTCGTGAGTGGTGATATAATGCGCCTCGTCGCTGTCTTGCGAATGGTAACAGTCGTCCCACAGAGACGCGTCGGGGCTGCCTTCTTCTCCTGGGTGCAAGGCAGCAGTCTCCGGGTGCAAGGCAGCAGTCTCTGGGTGCAAGGCAGCAGTCTCTGGGTGCAAGGCAGCAGTCTCTGGGTGCAAGGCAGCAGTCTCTGGGTGTAAGGCAGCAGTCTCCGGGTGCAAGGCAGCATTCACTGGGTGTAAGGCAGCAGTCTCCGGGTGTAAGGCAGCATTCACTGGGTGTAAGGCAGCATTCACTGGGTGTAAGGCAGCAGTCTCTGGGTGTAAGGCAGCATTCACTGGGTGTAAGGCAGCATTCACTGGGTGTAAGGCAGCAGTCTCTGGGTGTAAGGCAGTAATCTCTGGGGGGTTTGCAGTAGTCCCTGGCTGCACCCTCGACCCAAAGGAGGGCTGAGGGTCACCCCCGCAGCCCCCCGGGGAGCCCGGGCCGTCGCTGAAGCTCTCGTACTCCTCTGAGCAGACGGCGGTGCAGTAGCCGGACATGTCAGTGCCGGACCCGTCGGCCGGGCTGTCGGCTGAGGAGCCCCCGCGGGGCTCGGCTCTGGGGATCAACCGCTTCTCCTCCTCCTCCTCCTCCAGCAGCAGCAGCAGCAGCGCCGTGTGATGGCTTCCAGCTCCGGCCTCGGTGCCCTGCGCAGCCGCCACTTTGTGGGCGACACCCGCTGGGCCGCCCGCCGGGCGCTCGCCTTCCCCGCCCGGTGCAACCTGCGCCGGGTCCCCGGCCGCCTGGGGGAGGCTGTGCATCTCCACGTACTTGCACTCGCCCTCCCCGCCGTTCCTGGCGACCTCGGCGCTTGCCCGTGTCTTGCGCAGCGCTGCGCGGCAGCAGTTGCTGCCTGTGCCTGTGCCGCCGCTGACTGGGACCGGGACCGGGGTCGTGGCCGGGATCCGGGCTCGGCGCGGTGCGGCCATGCCCGAGGGTCTCGCCAGCTGCAGCCCGGACTCGGTGGACGTGACCGTAACCAGCGAGAGGCGAGGGTCGGGGGAGCCCTCCTGTGTGTGAGCCCTGATGGACCAGGTGCAGCTCCCCATTGGCGAGGAGGAGGAGGAGGAGGAGGCGGCGGCGGCGGCGGCGTCTCGGAGCTGTTGGCAGGGGTTGGGGTGACGCTCACACGTGCCATCACGAGCGGCGGCTGCAGCCAGGACCGGAGTGCCGCTCCGACCCCCCCCTCCCCCCCCGCCACGCACAACTGGAGGCAAAGCATGTGGCAGGTGTGTGTGCGGCTGCGGCTGCGGCTGCGGCTGCTCGGCTCTCTCCGGGGGTGGAGGGCGGGTGGGGGGGTCGGTCGTCAGGTCATCGGCCAAGTCTTCTGCCCGAAGTGTGGCCTCAGGAGGGTCGGCACCGAGCAGCGGGATGTCCTGCAGAGCTGAGAAACCAGCAGTCGTAAACGGTTCAAACGCACAACGCAACGCACAAACACAACACACAAACGCAACCCAACGCGCAAAACACAACCCAACACACAAAACACAACCCAACGCACAAAACACAACCCAACACACGCAATGCACGATTAACGACTTGCATTTACAACTCACTTTATAACCGAAGCCTGAGCCACATTGCAGAGCCGCCTTGCTTGTTTGCTGTTGCAGGGCAAGGCACCCCCATTTGCACCACTGGCGTTTCATCCGGCTGATTCGTTGCAATTTTTTTTTCTTGCACACACACCACACACACACACACACACACACGTCGGGAACCCGTTGCACGCTTTACACCGTGTGGAGCACGCGTGGAAGACTTTCCGCAAACGACCATTGCAGTTTTACGCACAGATCGGATGCTTTACGCAATGGATTTGACCTCCTTAACGAAACCAAATCACCGTACAAGGTGTCCCTTTTTGAAAACATGTCCCTGCTTTTTATATATACATATATATATATATATACCCCATTTAGATGTCGTCCCCTCATGCAGCTTGTCACTGGCAGGACTGATCTCTCGCACAGCATCCCTGGAGCAGAGGCACAGGCTGGGCTTTCTCTCTGCTCTTCCTTTCCTTCCTCCCCCTGGTTTGAAAGTCGGCTGCTGGCCCAGGCGCACCTGCAGGTGTCCAAACAAGTCTTGGGGGCCAGCAATGAATTCGCAGAATGACGAAATGTGGTGACTATGAAACTCACTTTTTTTATATATAGCATCCGTCAGGTGTCAAAGGAGCTGCTGGGCACCTTACATGACGGAATAATAATGATCCTTGCATTTGATGTCGCGGCTTATCGCGTCTTCGGGGACGTCTCGAAGCGCTTCGCAGAATACACCGTAAAGTGACTTGACTGTGTATGTTGTGGGCGAAACGCGGCAGCCAATTGCCCGCGTCAGCGTCCCCCACACACAGTCATGGATATTCGGTGACCAAATTATTATTTAGGAAATATTTATATTGAAGGGATTATTACCCTTCAAAGGCAAAAGGCGATCCGCCAATCGACTAACAACCGGGTTCCTACTCACTCTTAGGTAAACAGAGGCTTGTGGAGTAAGGAAACTTGCCTAAGGTTTGACCCCACCCAGGAATTGAAGATCAACAAGCTTAGAGGTAGTGGAATTCCTCCCCCCCCCAGTGCTCTGGTAGGAGCAGGTTAACAACTGCAACAACTTCTGATTCATTCTATAACCTTCATGATATTTGTACAGTATCCAAGCTGGGATTCACGATGAATCTCGACGTCATGTACAGTATTGCTGTCCTCCAAGTGATCTGAAGACGACCACCTTTTCAGTTTGAATGAAACTTGTCAGTGCATTTCAATCGGCATTAAATACAATCCAATATATAACGCTTCGCTTGCGAACACAAGGGATCACAAAGCCCCATTGCTTCTTGTCCTTCGGAGCAATACTGGTACAATATCAAAACATGTGGTAGATATTCTTGCACGGTAAATGACGTGATATGATGTTGCAAAATAATTTATCAGAATCTGATACGTTACTTATGATACTGTAAAAAAAAATGTGTTTTTATTTGTGTCTACCAATCTCTGTTTGGCCACAGCAATGTTGCTTTTATGTATATATATATATATATATATAAAATATATGTTTTATATTTTGTATGTGTTTTTTAAAACAACAATTTTACCCTGCGTTGTGATGATTTTGCTTATCGATCAAACAGCAGACAAAACCAAACAGAAATACAACACGTGCTGGGGCAGGGTTTTCGTTTTGCTTTATGTGTTTTGCAAAACCACGATTTTAGCCTTGGTCACAACAGTCCTGTGACAATGTACTTCCACCACAAATACCATTGCCCCCCAACCCCCCCCCCCATCACCCCCACCCCTACCCCATCGATCAAACGACAACAAAACTTAAAACAGACATACACACCATGTTGAGTGGAGGTGAAGTTCAGGACCTGCAACACTGCTCTCTGTTCAGTGGAGAGGCTGTGAGTGGGAGAGGTGAACGAATCGCCCTGTATCTCACAGGCTTTGCTAAACAATTCCACCTTGTGAACGGACACAGACCGGGTCACAACTATATAAACTATTCATAGACTGTGCGTCAGTTATGCCGATTGAATAAAGCACTATTTTAAAACTAACCATCACATTTGCTCATTATGAAAATCAGCCAAAGGGGACTCACAGGGAACGGAAGTCCTGGCGTTTTTTAAAAGGCTCACTCACTCACTCACTCACTCACTCACTCACTCACTCACTCACTCACTCACTCACTCACTCACTCACTCACTCACTCACTCACTCACTCACTCACTCACTCACTCACTCACTCACTCACTCACTCACTCACTCACTCACTCACTCACTCACTCACTCACTCACTCACTCACTCACTCACTCACTCACTCACTCACTCACTCACTCACTCACTCACTCACTCACTCACTCACTCACTCACTCACTCACTCACTCACTCACTCACTCACTCACTCACTCACTCACTCACTCACTCACTCACTCACTCACTCACTCACTCACTCACTCACTCACTCACTCACTCACTCACTCACTCACTCACTCACTCACTCACTCACTCACTCACTCACTCACTCACTCACTCACTCACTCACTCACTCACTCACTCACTCACTCACTCACTCACTCACTCACTCACTCACTCACTCACTCACTCACTCACTCACTCACTCACTCACTCACTCACTCACTCACTCACTCACTCACTCACTCACTCACTCACTCACTCACTCACTCACTCACTCACTCACTCACTCACTCACTCACTCACTCACTCCACTCACTCACTCACTCACTCACTCACTCACTCACTCCACTCACTCACTCACTCACTCACTCACTCACTCACTCACTCACTCACTCTCACTCACTCACTCACTCACTCACTCACTCACTCACTCACTCCACTCACTCACTCACTCACTCACTCACTCACTCACTCACTCACTCACTCACTCACTCACTCACTCACTCACTCCACTCACTCACTCACCTCACTCACTCACTCACTCACTCACTCACTCACTCACTCACTCCACTCACTCACCTCCACTCACTCACTCACTCACTCACTCACTCCACTCACTCCACTCACTCACTCACTCACTCACTCACTCACTCACTCACTCACTCACTCACTCACTCACTCACTCACTCACTCACTCACTCACGACTGACTGACTGACTGACTGTTATCTGGGACAAGAAATAAGAATAAAACGAGGTGCTTGTGCTCAGGTTGCATCACTGGATTTTCTAGTAGATCTCTCACACAATTCAACTTTTATCTACAAAGTATCTTGACAGTAAAGCCTGCAGATAGGAGTAGCACACTCTTATCACGTTTGCGAATATGAAAGCCACAGCCTACTCGTATCGTGCGTGCGGATATGAAAGCATTTGATTTTTAAATTGTAGATATACATATTTAATTTTAGGAAAAGTAGTAGACTCCTGGTAAAACTTCAAGTGTATATAGATTGTCTGGATCAGGTCATTTTCCATTTGCAATAACATGACACACTTTTGATTGAATGCATCCCATTTTTCAGTCTGAATTAACATACACCTTTTTTTAGTCCAAACACCAATTCTCATGTCTGGGTCCGCAGGCATGTGATAACCAAATAACATGTTATATTATATATGTATATGTATATGTATATAATGTATAATGTATGTATATATATATATTTCACATGGATTCAGTTCGTAAAGCGATTCAACGAGTGGGTTGGTTGGGTGTCAGCAAATGTAATTACAGCAATACTTAAAATAACATATTAGAAATAATTTCGGGCAGTTTGGGATCTATTTAACGAGAACAGGGTCCTATCAAGTAACACGAATGCCTCCATGTGTCTACAGCGAGACCCAGGCTTAAACAAGAGAAGCGACAACTTACTCTACTCTCCGACATTAGATGCAGTTGTAGACGAATAATTTCAATACCAGATACAAATAAAACTCAGCAACGAGGAGGGAGGAGAAATCTGAACCGATCAGGGAATGCAGTCGCCCTCTCAGTGTCAGCCTGGGTGCAAATGCATTGCATTCCCTCCCCCTCTCTCCTTTCTCTGCTGTGTTGACTCCACTGCACATTAGATGGACAGGTATCTTTCATACACCAGAGCTACATCTTTCTCCTCCTTCCCCCCACATCAGTCAGAAATGTGCTGTGACTGCAATTAATTCTTGATAACAGACTTGCATGTTCTCGCAAGAAAAAAACATAAGAAACGAAGGAAAAGTTAAGAATTAAGGTAGTATTATAATACTGCAATGCTTTTTTTTTCATTTTTGAAGAAACACATTACAAAACGTAGACTATTCAAATGGGGTAGATCACACATACACTCATGCAGGAGAGTTAACGCTACAGTGAAAATCCACAGTTTCTGTCTAAAGGGTGTTTACATTAGTCAGTGGAAATCATTGGAGAGATAAATCATTGATTTAGCCTTGAATCAAAAATCCATAATACAGAAATCAGCTAAATTCTCTGGTCCATTTGATAGCAAATAAGATTTGATTAGCCCAGATACTTCAAATCTATAGTTTGATCCTCTCCAGGAGAGAAAGAGATTCAATACACAAGTTAGCCTGGACTTGTTTCATGAATGTATATATTTCGCCCACAAAATATATATACACTCAATTTGCTTTAGAGTACATTCTGCCAAACGCTTACGGGGGAGGGTGGAGGGCAGGGGGGAAGCAGGGAGATCGAAAGCACGATCGAAGAGGAGGGTCTTGAGGTGGGTCTTGAAAGTGGCGAGGGAGGGGGCGAGAAGGAGGGACTGCGGGATGGAGTTCCAGAGGGTGGGGGCAGAATGGCAGAAGGCCCACCCGCCGAAAGTGGGGTGAGCAAGACGGGGGACGTGAAGCAGGCCGGAGCCCGCTGAGTGGAGGGAGTGAACAGGTTGGTAGGGGTTTAGGAGGTCGGAGAGGTAGGAGGGAGCAAGACCGTGGAGGGCTTTGAAGATGAAGACCAGGATCTTGAACTGTATTCTCTGTGTGATAAGAAGCCAGTGGAGTCAGGCGAGGATGGGGGGTGATAGGGTCACGGAATTTGGTGCGGGAGAGGACATGGGCTGCAGAGTTCTGGATGATCTGCAGCCTGTGGAGGGAGGAGTTGGGGAGGCCGACAAGCAGTAAATTTGCATAGTTGAGCCTTGATGTAATGAAGGCGTGTATGTGGGTTTCAGCGGCCTGCGGTGTGAGACAGTGGCGGAGCCGGGCAACGTTGCGGAGGTGGGGGAAGGCAGAGCGGGTCATGGCGCAGATGTGGGGTAGAAAGGATAGTTGAGCGTCAAACAAGACGCCAAGGCTCCGGACTGGCTTAGCAAGGTGGAGTGTGTTTATAAAATATGTGCCGCCAGCAGTGACTATCATAAAGTGGTTTAGTCCTAGTAAAGTGATGTTATACCCACCCTTCAGTCAGTGCAAGTTTCATAATTAGTGAAACGATTCATTAAAAGGATTCATTAGAGGGAATCAAAGAATCAAGGTACCAATACCCTCCATCAGGTAGGCATCCAGATAGTTAGACTTATCTTTTCAAAATTAAATGATCAGGGGGAACCATCAACTGAAACTGAAGAAAGCAATGGTTGCAAACAGTTGCTTTCTATTAAAAGTCATTTAAGCAATGACAAACTCTAGGGCTGTGGCATTAGTATTGACTGTTGCAGAAAGAAAAATGGCCACACGAGAGAAGCAACATATCAGATTCTGATAAGTTGTTTTGCAACATCATATCATGTCATTCACCATATAAAAATATCTACCGCATTGAAGGTTAATATGATATTGTGCTGGTATTGCACTAAAAAGCATATACAATGATCAACTTTCACCTTTTATTCCACAAAGGTTTGAAAAAAACATAATTGAGCATCTTCCTTACCTTGTGAAAGCAAGTCTCCAGATAATTCTAAGTCATATGTTTCTGATTCTTTCAGTGACTTTTAGTGAAGAACGTAGAATTTTTCAGATGAGTTTAAAACCATTGCTGGGCATGGCCATGAGGAGGAGGACATTAACACTCCAATATAATGTTGAGGGAGTGCTGCATTGTCAGAGATGCCATCCTTTGGATCATATTACAAAACAAAATGTCGTCTGAAAATTTTCCTTTCTTGTTGTTTGGTTGACTACCCAGAATCTCACTCTGCTGCTGGATTCACAGAATCTTTGAATACGATCTGAGTCAAGAGGCCATTTGGCTGCTTCACAGACAGGAAGTGGTCATTCTTTACAGATATGCCTTTGTTACTGTATTTTTATTTTTGTATGTTTATATATTTTTGTACCAATCCCCATTCACACTAGATGACATATTGCCAGAGTCCTCCTGCTGATCCTCCTGATTATTCCTTCATGGTTGCTTGTGGAACACTGCTGTGTTCAAATTGGCTGTTACGTTCACCTACAAAATATGCAATCATTGCACTTTCCAGTATATCCTATGAACAGCAACAACAACAACAACAAAATTACATTTATAGAGCGCCTTTCGCATCGGGAGGACGACCCAAACTGCTGAACAGTCAGGTGTTAGGGCCCGAGCATGGGGGAGGGGAGGTGTAGGGGTGAGGGAAGGCAAGAGATGGGAGGGAGACCAAAGGCATGATCGAAGAGATGGGTCTTGAGACCGGCCTTGAAGGCGGCAAGGGAGGAGTTCCAGAGTGTGGGGGCAGAGAGGCTGAAAGCCCGGCCGCCAATAGTAGGGCAGATAGGGCCGGAAACATGGAGCAGGCCGGAGCCTGATGAACGGAGGGAGCGGACAGGTTGGTAGGGAGTCAGCAGGTCAGAGAGGTAGGAGGCGGCAAGGCCATGGATGGCCTTAAAGGTAAGGACGAGGATCTTGAACTCAAAGCGCTTTGAGACATGCTCCTGAAGTGAATGATGCTTCATTAAATTCAAAGATTATTATTGTTTATCAGCAGTAAACTCCTAATATAGAAATGAGGTATTTAACGGCATGTTCAGTCACCTCCTCCAATAGTCTATGACATGAACTGGTGGGCACACGTTGTCATTCATTATCTCCACAATTTAAGTTCCTGATCTCAGCTCTTTGTCATGAATAGAGGTGGGTTCATCACAGATAGCAGGAGGAAAGGATCTTGGGCAACCACTCTTCCTCCCCATTTAGTCGCTGATTCTGAAGCATCATTGACAAAGACCACAGAATAAATGCAGGATTCCCACTTTCTAGGTTGGAAATTGAAGTCAGATTTGAGGAAACAAAGAAGAGTGAAGAACACAAGACATAAACATATGAGGGAAAAGCATCCTGAGGATCTTAACAGCAACAAAAACAGCAACTTGCATTTATATAGCACCCCTCACACAGAGTAGAATCCCAGAGTGCTTGACAGTGACGGAGCATGACGCCGAGCCGGGGGAGAGGGAAGGTGACTCTAGGCACCATCGAAGAGGAAGGTCTTCAGGCACAACCTGAAGATAGGGAAAAAGAGTCTAGGCGGAGGGATAGAGGAAGAGTGTTTCAGAGTTTTAAATAAGTATTTTAAAATAAATATTGTAATTTATTTACCAATAGTGAAATAAGCAAAACAAAATAGTATTTAAATATACGCCGACCTACGTATACCAAATATACCTAAATATACACAAACATATTAAAATATTGAAAATAATCCTCACTTTCAGAGCACATTATTAACAAGAGCAAAAATACCATCTTCCAAATGTTGGTATATTTTACATATATGCCCAAGGAACCAAACTCTCTCCTGCATGCATGGGGGGGGGGGGGGGGGAATCATCATTATACTTGTTAAGCCAAAATATTAACGCACTGACAAAGAAGCATTGTGAAGGAGAAGGAGAGCAGGCTGGAGGCTGGAAGAGGACAAGAATAAGTGACATCAGTGGGGAGTGTAACAGAGAGCATTGCCCGCTGATGTCACAGAGCACAGCTGCAAACCACATGAAAACATTTCCAGTTCTTGAAACCATTTAGCTCAGAGTTATAATTAAAAACAATGACGACCTCAGTCTTTGACCTACAATTGGTCATCCTAGTGTTTGAAGGCCTCCAGCACCAGACAATATAACACACTCATGGTCAGTCTTTAATCTCAGTGCAACACTTACATAGGAACACAGGAATGCACAGGACCGGAAAGACCAATGGAGTCCATCTGGCTGAACCCAAAGCAAAATCTTTCTTTAACAAAAGAAATCCTATGCCAATCTATCCCTAATAACTCTCAATTGATTTTCTTTGCCAAGTAGCTATCTGATTCCTTCTTGGAATTTCTGGCTGCATCATTTTCAATGATGGTCAACAAAAACAAATTGCATTTATATAGCGCCTTTCATATCGCGAGGACATCCCAAGGCGCTGAATAGATTTGGTAACATACTTCAGAAATAATTTCATAATACAAAGAGGCTAAGCTATATAGGTGACTGATGGGTGTTTTGGAAACATGGTAAATGACTATTTGGGGGACACCACATTTGTGCGCAATTGGCTGCCGTGTTCGCCCACAAAATACACTGGCAATCCACTTTACAGTATATCCTGTGAAGCGCTTTGAGATGTCCCAATGACATTATAAGGTGCTATATCAAATGCAAGGATGACTCTTATTATTTGGGTATACAGAAGGCAATCTTTCATATCATTGCGAGAGTACAGTTTACCGAATTAAAAAAACTTCAAGGAATGTCATTTTAGAAGCTGTTGGCTCAAAATATTTAAATTTCAATAAAAAAAGTGTTTTTGTTAGTTTATTATAATTTTGTTTTAATTTGGTTCTAGGAACAGGGTGATGTCACCAGTGGAACACATTCAGTTAAAGGCTACATAAATAAAAAATTACATTAGACTACATTAGAATATGTTAGAATATCCAGCACAGAAACAGGCCATTCGGCCCAACTGGTCTTCGCCGGTGTCCACATGAGTCTCCTCCTGCCCTTCCTCAACTAAGCCTTCAAGCATAACCTTCTATTCCTTTCTCCCTCATGTACCTATCTAGCTTTCTTAAATACATCTATGTTATTTGCCTCAACAACTCCTTGTGGGTAGCATGTTCCACATTCCCACTACTCTTTGTGCAAATAAATTTCTTCTAAATTCCCTATTTGATTTATTGGTGACTATTTTATGTCGATGGCCCCTAGTTTTGATCTCCCCCACAAGTGGAAACATATTCCTTATGTCTATCCTATCAAAACCTTTCATCATTTTAAAGACCTCTATCAGGTCACTCCGTACCCTTCTCTTTTCAAGAGAAAAGAGTCCAAACTTGTTTAGCCTTTCCTGATAGGTATAACCTCTCAGTTCTGGGATCATCCTTGTGAATCTCCTTTGCCCCCTCTCCAGTGCCTCTACATCCCTTCTATAACGTGCTTCTAAAATTATCAATGATTTTGCAACAAGAATAAAATACACATGGCCTTGTCAGCCAAGTGTGTACCTGATGGGCTGAAATAGTAATAGCACTGAGACCAGACAATCCAGATGTTTTGAAACCCCCATGCAAGATGCGATCCTTGGAATGAACATTTACCATAGAACCTGCTCCTCATTTTACGTACGTCAGTGACAAATACCTCAACAGCAGTGCACAACTGTTTGAGTCGCACCCACTTCAGCTATGTTATAAACTCTCCTGCTTGTCCAAGTCATTCATCATTTCTGTAGCCAGCTTTGTTTACAGACATGGTGAGGGCTCTTTTTAAAATAGACTGGAATCTGAAACGTGTGCCTACTAAATCAATGAAAGTCATTTTCATCTGGATTCACAGCAGACGTGAGTATTCTGAAATCCTGTTACCAGGTTTAGAGTGGAGAGCAACAGTGAGGGTCAGTAAAGAAGTTATTATTAGGAAATTAGAGCAACTGAAAGTTTATAAAATGTCATGTCCAGATTGAATGCATCCAGAACAAAAAGGGGGAATAGCATGTGGAACTCATGTGGAGCCTGTGCAGAATCTCAGCATTTTGCTTGACCCTTAATTTTCATTTTATCCTTTTCTCTGGGCTTTCCACCATCTCTGCAGCATTGTTCTCATCCGCCATTAACTCGTACTCCCACACAGCTTCATATTAAAACATAATAAGAAGAATCCTTGTATTTGACAGAGCACTTATCACTTTGAGAACAGCTCAAAGCGCTCCACAAAGTTTCTGTAAAGTGCAGCAACTCTATTTATAGACAAATATTATCTGGAGAGAGCAGTTGGCCAGGACACCGAGAGAAACTCCTTTCTCTTTTCAAATAGTGCCATGGGATCTTTAATGTCCATCTGAACAGATAGGCGGCACCTCAGTTTAACATCCCATCTGAAGGACTGCATCTCTGACAATACAACTGAATTATGAGCTCAAATCCTTGACATGGGGTTTAGATCCACAATCCACTGACAAAGGCAAGAGTGCTACTAACTGAGATATTTGAAGGCATGACCCAGCTTTACAGATACGGGCATGGGCGACATCCTGATTACCCTCTATCCTGTCTATCACATTCCAGACACACGGAAATTTTCATGTGTAGGTTGCACATATTGTTGAAGTCTCAGTCTGGTTTGGATACTCTTAAGCATGATGATGGGTTTCAACATGTGGCAGACACCCGGCTGACAAAAAAAGATAAATGAACTGGAGAGTTCTGGACAGTTAAAATAAATGTATGTGTGAGTCTGATTCCTCAATAATGTTTTGACTTATTCCATGAGACCTTTTGACATTATTTAATGAAAAACTGTTGAGTTTCAAGTTTTCAAAGCAGGAAATTGGTTAAATAAATCAATTTTCTTTGCAGGAAAAATAATCAGAAAACTATTAACAGTGATACAGTAATTGTGCAATGTAAGCCCTTCATCTCATAGTGCTGCACAGGAAAGATAAAACAGAAATAACATTTGACTGACATTTGAGAGGAGATCAGTCAAGTATATGGTATGGGAAGCTGAAAGCGCCATCTCAGGGCAATTTTGACTTCCTAGTAAGTGTGACTTCTGACAGTTGTTGTGTTCCCCTCCCACAAGCCTGGTACTGTCAGATCATAGACTCAGAATGAAAACCACTGTTCTGACACTTCATCTCAAAACAATGCATGAAACATAATATCTCCCTTTGCTAAATGGCCATCACATGTGTTTTTAGCTTACTCGCTACATTAGATAAATTGTTTGTCATTTATTTATTTTAATAATTATGATAATACTTCTTGCATTTGATATAGTGCCTTATCACGTCATTGAGACAACTCACAGTTTTTGGGCAGTCAAATACAGTGTCCAACAAAAACAATCGTGGATTATATTAAGGGATTATTAACCCAGGAAAGTAATCCGCCAATTGACTAACAACCAGGTTCCTAAATACTGCTAGGTAAACAGAAGAGTGTGGACTGAGGAAACTCATGTGAGTTAATGTGTGTTCTTTACCTGGATAATTATGGTAGTGGGGCATGGGAATGGAGTGAACTTTTTTTTAGGATTGCAAAATTTGCAAAGTTTAGTTGATATGATGGACAAGGTAATGAAGACATGCTTTCAAGAATAAAACAAATGGGTGAATAGGACTTCTTCACCTGAACACTGCTTGTGATCTCTTGCGACCAAATTCTGATTTCATGAAAACACTTTGCAAAATACTGTAGTAAAACCATTTTTTGATTTCCGTGGTCTCTCATGATACTCTCTGAAAAGGGAAAGAAGTTTCTCCTTGTGCACTGGTCAGCAATCCCCCCCTCCCCCAAATAGCACAAATAATTAGTCATTTACTTCATGGCTGTTTGTGGGATGTTTGCTGTGTACAAATTAGCTGCTGCATTTGCCCAAATACATAGACACCACACCTTCCCTGATCCATTTTGATCCATTTTCAGCCCATATTATATGCTAATATAAGGCATTTATATCAAATGCCAGGATAATTATTATTTACTTACTTTCTCTATTCCATTAAGATTATTGTGAGGTTCACCCACAAAATATACAGTCAAATCACTTTACAATATATTCTGTGAAGCGCTTTGAGACATCTACATGATACAGCACTATATCAAATGCATGGATTATTATTTATTGTATATGTCAATAAGATTCCTTTTCAGGTATCCTTTTTCAAGGCTGAAACATCCTAATCTTTTTGTCAGGGATCACTTTATCAAATATTTTGTAACTCTTTGCAACCTTGCATCTAGGATTAGATTTCCACATGTATGTGGATGACACCCAACTCTATCTCGCTGCCTCCACACTCGACTCCAGGACTATTGATGTCCTGGCTAATTGTCAGTCTAACAGCAAGTCCTGGATGAGAGTCAACTTCCTCCAGCTCAATGTTGGTAAGACAGAAGCCCTCCTGCTTGGCTCCTGGCAGAACATGCTCACCTCAGACATTGACACTATCATCATTCATGGCTGCCTGTTCAACCCACCGAGCCAATCCAAAAGCTCTGTGTTCTTTACGAGCCTCAACTATCCTTCAAACCCTACATTCATGCCGTGATTTGTTCCACCTTTCCACACCTCCACAACATTGCCTCTAACCGCAGGCTGCCGAGACCCTGATCCACGCTTTCATTGCATCCCAGCTTGACTACGCCAACTGCATTCTCACTAGACTTCCCAACTCATCCCTCCACAAGCTGCAGATTATTCAGAACTCTGCAGCTCGTGTACTCATGTACTTTTCCACACCAGGCTATCAGCCCCATTCTTGCCCAGCTTCACTGGCTCCCTATTCCTCAGATAATTGAGTAGAAAACTATTGTTCTTAACTTCAAGGCTCTCCATGGTCTTGCTCCCAACTGCCACTCCAACCTCGTAAGCCCATATCAGTCTGTTCGCTCCCTCCGTTCAGCAGACAGTGGCCGGCTTCAGGTCCCCGCACTTCCCGCCCCATCATTGGCCGTCGGGCATTCAGCATCTCTGCTCCCACACTCTGGAACTCTATCATGCAACCCTCTGCCTCACTCCCTCTCTTGCCTCCTTCAGGTCCCATCTGAAGACCTTCCTCTTGGATTGTGCCTTCGGCCACCTCCCGACCCCACTCCCTGCCCTCCTCCCCTTCTGACCCCAACTCCCAGCTCAGGTCCAAAACCCCTGATTGACCAGCGCCCTGGAATGTCTTTCCAATGTGAAGGGCGCTATACAAGTGTAATTTGTGGTAGTGGTGTTGTCGATTAATCTCTGCAATGTAATTCGATCTCTATAAGAATCCAGTAGCTACTTCAAACAACCACTGAGATGAAATTTTTCAATGTGGGAAACAAGGAAAGACATCCTCTGGATGCCACAGATGACAAGCCACATTACATCATGTTCCAAGGGAAAGATCACCATGGGCTTGATTGCATATGGTCCCAGGTATACAGTCATTGTGTTGCAACAGTGACGAGGGCAAAAGTGGAATTATCCTTGGAAGATCATAATAAGGATATTGAGAGTTTTCTTGACTCTGATTAATTTATTAAAAAGTGTTACCTGGTTCACATCGAGGATCCTGAATTCATCTGGCAGAGCCAGGAGTTAAAAGGAAGTCGAATAGTAAAGCGAATAGTAAACCTATGGAACAGGCTCCCTCGGGAGACGGTTGAAGCAGTAAGTGTTGATTCCTTCAAAAACAGATTAGATAGTTTTCTTTTAGGAAATAACATTATGGGATATAGTACATAGCTAGCTCGGGACACATGTACATGCGACCGTCAGGAAGGTGGAAGGTGAATTAGATGGGCCTTGGTCTTTATTCGTCTAGCATTTCTTATGTGCTCATATAATAATACAAAATTACATTTGTATAGCACCTTTCACATTGGGAGGACATCAGAGCGCTTCACAGTGACGGATCCCGGGGCCGAACCAGGGGGAGGGGAAGGAAGGTGACCAAAGGCGCGGTCGAAAAGAAAAGGAAGCCAGTGGAATCGAGCGAGGATGGGGATGATGGGGTCACAGAGCCTGGTGCGGGAGAGGACATGGGCTGCAGAATTCTCGATGACCTGCTGTGTGAAACAGTGGCTGAGCCGGGCAATGTTGCGGAGGTTGGGCAAGGCAGAGCGGGTCATGGCACGCATGTGGGGTAGAAAGGATAGTTGAGGGTCAAACAAGTCGCCAAGATTCCAGACTGCCTCAGTGAGGTGGAATGTGCATCCATGGATGGTGATTCTGTCAGTGCCTGAGGTGTGGAGGTGCCTATTAGAGCCAATCAGGAGGGCCTCGGTCTTGTTGATGTTGAACTGAAGAAAGTTAGCTCTCATCCAGGACTTGATGTCTAACAGACATTCTGTCAGGACAGCAGTGGTTCTGGATTCGAGGGTGGAGGGAGATGGACAGAGTTGTCATCCACATACATGTGGAAGTTGACCCTTGTGTCTGCAGATGATGTCATCAAGAGGGAGCATATAGATATTGAAGAGGAGGGGGCCAAGGACAGAGCCATGAGGAACGCCGCACGAGACGGTGCGGGGGCTAGAGGAAAAAACATTTGTGGAGATGAAGTGGAGATGGTGTGAGAGGTAGCATCTGAGCCATTCAAGCACAGAACCATGAAGGTTGAGGTGAGCGGAGAGCAATGGAGGAGGAAAGAGAGGTCAACTGTATCGAAGGCAGCAGAGAGGTCAAGGAGGATGAGGAGGCAGAGAGATCCCTCGTAGCAGATGGACAAAAGATCATTTTGTGATTAGCTAAACCCGATTCAAGTTTTAATAAACCTGGGTTGTGGGTTGAATCCCTCTCTAGTTGGATTTGAGCTGACATCCAGGGTAGTGCGGCATTGCGGTATTTCTCAGATCAGTATTATACCAAAATCGCGTTTGTCAGTTCAGCTGGACAATAAAGATCCCCTGGCACTAATCAAAAGGAGAAAGGGTTTCTCCTGGTATCCTGGCCAACAATCCTTCTTATTAGTCAACTGGTCATGGCTTCCACATTTACCTACAATTACAGCCCCTGCCCTTGACAGTAATTACCTGTGAAGTGTTCTTTGATGTGGTAAGGCACTATAAGGAAGCCAGCTCCTCCTCTCTATATCCTTCACTTCAGCAGCCAGACAGAGAAGCAGACTGACTAGTGTGACCCTTAAGCCAAGGGATTCCACTTGGAATGTGTCTAGTTCCTAACTTTAGCGCAGACTGGTCTGTTATCAGACTGATCATGGGTCAAGTCTTTTTCAGTCTCCTCCAAGTGTTTGTTGAAACATAATAAAGGCTTAGTGGAGACAGGAGAAATAACAAGCAGCTCACGGACAGTCTGTAAACAGACTGGGATCATCTGAACTTTTTCAAGCCTCATTTTATGTAATCCACCATTATTACATATTAATTAACCATGGTTTATCCTTTTAAAATTTCATATTATGTAATTATAGAAATGCAACAAATTGAAATATATAAGTACTGAAAAGAAACTGATTTAAAGTTTCTCAACCAGAACTGAACAATAAGAAGCATTGTAAATTATTTATTTTGTGTATTGTGCACACACAATGTGAGGCTCGATATTTACTTTGTCTTAAAATGTAAGATTGTGCAGCATTAAGAAGATTCTTATTTCAGTTTTTAATTTGGGAGCTGGTTGTTTTTAATAACTGCAGGAAAACTGCCTTGTAAATCATGACTTCATTCATAAGAGTTCTGCACAATCTTAAATTTAAGGCTAAACGGTCTGATAGGTTAAGACTACCTTGGTAACTTTGGGTCAGACCTGATTAAAGATTATGCATGAGAAGAACTGTAGACATTGAGAACTAGGTCTTCATTATTCTGATTATCAGCTGAATCCTGAGAGCTGAGTTGTGGAAGTGAACCAAGTGTTTTTTTTACTGCAAAATGTACCTTTGTTGCTGATTTTTAACCTTCATGCAAAATATCATAATAAATCAATAGAAAAATGTCAAGAATTCGGAGTACGGGGAGAAAAAGGTTAACAGAAACCATGGAAGATAGATTTCTGAGGAATTAATATAACTTTGAACCGGAACTGGGTAAAATTATTGTTAGGAAGAACAATTGAACACCCACAATTTATTATTCGGCAAGAACATAGAATATCTATTATTTGCCAATTTTGATTATCCACGAGGGTAGCTGGGCTACCTATATTATAATGGATAATTGAGCTCCCTGGATAAATGCTTGATTTGTTGTTCTTAAAAATTGACTAGAAAGTGGAATTCTTTGGGTGCAACAAATTCTCTAAAACAGAATCCAAATCAATCCTAGATGTTTAACTGTCTCTTCCCAGTTAATTGTCTATTTCCTCTTAAAGGGTTATCGAACAAGTCCCTCCCTATCTCCATTACCTCAAGCCTTTATCTTTCATATATCTGGCTATTTCCCTCTTGAAATCCATAATGAACTTTGCTTCTCCTTCCTCACTTGCCAAGCATTCCATTTCACAATAAATCTCTTGCAAATTGGAAATTAAGGCATTTTATTGGAGCAGAATAGAGTGAGCTGCAGTTTACAAATTGATGCTGACAACATCCAATAAAAGTCGAAAACATTCTCCAATATCTATGACTGACAACATTGATTTTGTTGAGCAAATACATTCACCACAATAAAATATGATCAGTACATTTTGTTGAGTACAATATATGTACAATATATCTGCAGAATCAGCATCTATTTAAAGTTGATGGAATCTCTTGTCGGTAATTAGGTGTGTTAAATGTGACAGTGAAGCCAGGCCGTCTGTCTGAGAGTAAATGGAAGCGATTGTGAGTCTGCAATTGCTGGCTGTTTACAGGGTCATGTCTCAAATATTACTGTCCCGCTCATATGTGACTGACCGATTGTTACTTTCTTATGGGCAGAAAGAATATCCAATATCTAACGATCCTTTCAATTGCTTATATGTTAGAATAATCCTTGCAATTGACATAGCACCTATAATGTCTCAAAGCCTTTAACACATTTTCTGCGAAATTTAATGACTATGGGTGGGGTGGGTGGCAGGGCTGTGCTGGCTCCAAGGTAATGTGCTTGGCAACAGAACGTCAGAATCGAGTCAACCCTCTGTGGTTATCAAAGGAGTCTGGTTCCTCAGCCAGGTAAGTGCACAGCGCTGCTGATGACAGACTGGCCAGCCAGCCTGGGACATGGAGGGTTCAACTAATCACTGGGATCTGTAATTCATCCCTCTCAACTCCTGTTGAGTCATGAGCCAAAGCCATAATGAGTAGGATGATCCTACTCATATTGGTTAGAGCACTCGCCTTGCAAGCGAGAGGATCCAGGTTCAATTCCCGGGCAGGGCTAAATGTAAACAAGTTTGTGGAGCACTGTTCTGTGCAATTGGCTGCCGCCTTTTGCCCACAAAATACACAGCCAATTCACTTTACAGTATATTCTGTGAAGCACTTTGAGACGTCTCAAAGATATGATAAGACGCTGTATCAAATACAAGAATTATTATTATTATTATTGTTCCAGACACAGGGAAATATCCATGTGTAATGGGATACATATGTAGAACGAAAACAGAAGTCACTGGAAACACTCACGCAGCATCTACGGAGAAAGGAAAGTGAGTCAACATTTTGGTTCCATGACCCTTCGTCAGAACTCGGGCATGTTGGGAGGGAGAGGCTTTTTAAGGACTAACTTTTAAGGACCTGCTGAGTGTTCCCTTCTGGTTTTGTTTCAGATTTCCAGCTTCTGCAGTATTTTGCATTTTTTTTACATATGTGGAACTCTCAGTCTGGTTTGTATACTCTTAAATGTGGTGATGGTTTATATACCCGGCTGACCAAAACAAAGTGCTGTATATCTTTTTCAGATTCATTTTAGAAAATCTCTAAGTGATACCTCAACAGTTTGCGTAGTTTTTAATTGGAAGCACTTAGCTGATGTGTCAATGGGAATTAAAAGCTGATCCCTACGGAAAATATTGCCTGGGTAAACAGTTTTGAAATTTAGAAGTTCAACCTAGTGAAATCTAGAGCGGGATTAGCATCTATTTAAAGTTGATGGAATCTCTTGTTGGTAATTTGGGGTGTTAAATGTGACAGCGAGGCCTGTCTGCGAGTACAGGAAAGAGAATGTGGGTCTGCAGTTGCTGGCTGTTGACGGGGTCATATCTCTCAAATGTTATGCTCCTTCTCAAATGTGACTGACTGATTGTTACTTTCTTATGAGCAGAAAGAATACTTTGCTGAAGGCTTTTAACATAAGGGACAGCTGAGCTAACTAGTAGCTGGACAGGAAAGCATTCAGCCTATACAGTTTTCTGACTGCTGTGCTCCCCACCCGTCCCCCTGCGCCTCCACCCCTCTCCTGCTACCCTTCCTTCTATCATTGAATATTTTCCATAAGAATCAGCTTTTAATTTTGTCCACAAAATGCATGATCAATTCACTTTACAGTATGTTCTGTGAAGCGCTTTGAGACGTCTCAACGACATGATAAGGTACTAATTTGGGGCATTCCAAAATGCCACTATTATTATTATTATTATTATTATTATTATAATCGCTGGACTTGATCCAACATTGTAGCACTTGCAGATTTTCCTAAATAACAATGGAAATTCCTGCATCTTTTTGAAAAGTTAATCGAGACAGAGTTTAACTAATCAGGAGTTTCACAATCAAAAATTAAAGTATCTAATATAAAGGCTCTCAACAGTCCTTATTCCTTTGGTGATATATCCATATGTTTAACACAAAGCCCTGGACCTGTTGGGGAAGAAGTCAAGGACTGAAAGTAGATCCAATTGTGATGTTATTCTGTGTCGAGTTGTAAAACTTGGTATATTCCTTGGTGTGAATGTTTACGTAAGCGGCTATAAATATTCTCAAAGTGCTTCACAGGTAATTACTGTTGACTGTAGTGACCATTGATTTTAAGCAAACACAATGGCTATTTGAGTTAGGAAGATGATTGTAGTCAACACACTGAGAGACCCCCCCCCCCCCACCCTTCCGTCCTCTCTTTAAATGGTATTATGAGATCTTTATTGTCCACCTGAAAATAGGCAGACAGGACCTGGGTTTAAGTTTACAATTTATGCAGTTATACAGTGTAAGCAACTCCACTTTAATTGTTAACTTAAAGTCCAGATATTTTCCCACTAAACATGTTTCTATGTTGCTTAGAATAAAGTTCCATCATTCACTCTCTATTTTCCTCTTGGATGTTACTGAATTTCCTTCACGTTTCCATACCTCTTTCTCCTTCATCCCCTTCATCCCATAAATCTTTCCAAAAAAGGTGGAAGTTGCTTCATACAAATAGGTTTGAGGTATTGAAACATTTTTGTATTAATGTAGTGCAGCTGAAAATAAAAATCGCTACAGTAATAAAACAGAACATTCCAGTATCATGTTTTATTTGTCATTGAGTTTTATACAGTACATTGAATACCAAATCACTCATTCTCCTCCCTTCCATGATAAGTTCTGCAAGGTATTGATGATCTTTACACTTTATGGCTGTTTGTGAGGTATTGGGTTGCATATTGCCTGCCGACAAATACAGTCTCTACACTTTACAGAAACTCCTTGTAAAACACTTTGAGACATTTCAATGTTATATTAAACATATAGGTGGACGGTGAGCTGTGAGTTGAAAATAAAAATCGATACTGTAATAAAATAGAACATTCCAGTATCATGTTTTATTTGTCACAGAGTTATATACAGTACATTGATATTTTCTTACTGTTGCCATAAATTCACGAGGACTAACTAGCCGACATGTGCAACATAAATCCTATCAACCAATTTAAATCAGTGAAATGATTGGAATGAGTTTTGTTTGCCTTTTATTAAATTGAGTAATCACATGAGAGCACGATGTAGAGTCCTGTTTTGATTTGCCCAAATTCATAAAATTATTGATTTTCTGAATTATTTTAGCATAAGGTATATTTTTATAAAACAATATAATACAAAATTATTTTATAAAATAATTATTTTTATAAAATATAGGTATTATTATTATAAACGCCTCTGTTTACCTAGCAGTAAGTAGGAACCCAGCTGTTAGTTGATTGGCAGATCGCTTTTTCGGTGATAATAATGCCTCAATTAAAAAAAACAATAATAATTTGGTCGCTCAATCTATGACTGTTTGTGGGACACTGCCACATTTCACTGCCTCATGCCATGTTTCACCCACGTATGTACAGTGAATTCACTTTACAGTCTATTCTGTGAAGCGCTTTGAGACGTCTAGAAGACGTGAAAAGCACTATATCAAATGCAAGCATTATTATTATTATTTGAAGTATCATAGTAGCATTTCTCTACATTAAACTTCATCTGCCAAGTGTCTGCCCATTTTACCAGGCTGTCTATGTCCATTTGCAGTCTGCTACTATCCTCCTCTCACTGTTTACTACTTTTGCTGGCTTAGTATCATCTTAGTATCATCTGCAAAGTTGGAAGTTGTACTCCCTATAGCCAAGTCCAGGTCATTTATAGAGATTAAAAGCAGCAATGGTCCCAGTACTGACCCCTGGAGGACACCACTGCACATTTCCTTCTAGTCAGAAAACAACCATTCACCACCACTCTCTGATTTCTGTCTCCCAGCCAGTTCTGTATCCATGCTGCCACTGTCTTTTTAATACCATGGGCTTCTGTTTTGTTTGTAAGTCTCAAAGTGCTAGTATGTTTCTAGTTATTGTCCATCTAGTACTGCTCTATCTGTTGCTACTTGGGATTAACATAACATGTAGGAGCACGAGTAGGCCATTCGGCCCTTCGAGGCTGCCCCGCCATTCAATCATGGCTGATCTTCTAATCTAACTCCAGCTAATAACCTAACCCTGCCTTATCCCCATACCCTTAATCCCTTTTGCAATAAGAAATATATCTATCTCAGTCTTGAATATGTTCAAGGACTGAGCGCCAACAGCCCTTTGGGGTAGTGAGTTCCATACATTCACCACCCTTTGAGTGAAGAAGTTCTTCCTCAACTCAGTGCGAAAGGGCTGGTCTCTGATTTTAAGGTTGTGACCCCTGGTTTTAGTTTCTCCAACCAGAGGAAACAATCTCCCACTATCTACTGCATCATACCCTTTGATGATCTTATAGGTTTTTATAAGATACCCTCTAATTCTTCTATATTCTAGAGAATAAAGGCCCAAATTGGTCAGCCTATCCTCGTAACTCATCTCCTTCATCCCTGGTACTGACTTAGTAAATCTACGCTGCACCCCCTCCAAGGCAAGTACATCCTTCCTTAAATAAGGAGACCAAAACTGCATAAGGAGACCAAAACTGCAATAAGGAGACCAAAATTTGCAAGATTAGAATATGTGTGCAGTCTGTGTCTCATTAAAGATCCAGTTGTGTTATTCAATCATGAACTGGGCCTCAGATTACTCTAGACTGGCTTCACCAGACAAAGCACACCCACATTCAGATCATATTAAGTTCATCAAAGTGGTAATTTATTTTCTCATTGCAATTCTCATCTTGCCAGGGCTATAATAAATGTTTCAGGACCTATATATTTCTCTTTGTTTGAGAATGACTGCATCAGCTGAAGTCCTATACATCTGTTAACCACGCAAGCCAAAGTTCCAATAGATCGGGTGCTCCGGACTGGACAAGCAGCCAGAGAGTTGCAAGATAAATGGTTTTACTTGGTTGAACTACAGCAGTACCCCAATGCACACTCTGGGTTTCCCAACAACAACAACAGCAACAACAACAAAATTACATTTGTATTGCGCCTTTCACGTCGGGAGGACATCCCAAGATGCTGGACAGACAGAGTTATGGACCCGAGCTGGGGTCGGGGTGGGGGAAGCAGGGAGATTGAAAGCACGGTCAAAGAGGAGGGTCTTGAGGTGAGTGTTAAAGGTGGGAAGGGAGTGGGCAAGATAGAAGGACAGCCGGATGGAGCTCCAGAAGGTGGGGGCAGAGTGACGGAAGACCCTCCGACCGATAGTGGGGCGAGCGAGACGGGGGACGTGAAGCAGGTCGGAGCCCACTGAGCAGAGGGAACGAACAGGTTGGTAGGAGGTTAGCAGGTCGGAGGGGTAGGGGGGAGCAAGACTGTGGAGGACTTTGAAGGTGAGGACCAGATCTTGAATTGTGCCTGTGCCGGTATAAGATATGCACCTCCCAAGCCTTGGTTCTCACCAATCTGTGCCTAATACTTCCCGGAATTAGGTAAGCAGTGTGCATACTATTCCAGGCACAGGGACATTTTCATGTAAGTTTGGCATATACCGGCACAGGCACAATGGACTGAATGGCTTCCTTCTGCGCTGTAAAATTCTTTGATTCTGAATGTGGAATTCTCAGTCTGGTTTGGATCCTCTTAATTGTGGTGATGGTCAACATGTGTCAGACTGACTGAATAAAAATTATACCATCAACAAACCATGATAACTGGTGACTCATAACATATATAAACAGAATACTACTGTGACAAATTCACACCGCACCTCAAAGTGTTAAAGTGACTACAACTGTAAAAAGGTCAACCCTATGTGGTTTGGACATAGATCACAATGGTATTTATTGCCCTGTGCTATCTTTAATTGTCTAGAATCCAAGTGCTTACAGCAAGATTTAATTACGGCTTTCAACAGTAATGTACATACTGGAAATGTTCATTGAGTTTCAAATTCTCAGTGGACTTTTATCTAATGCATTTTGCACTAACAGATAAACCACAATAACCTGCCATGGAGTTTTGTTACCAAAGTATTATTGAGGGCCATATCCAAGTCCAGGTCATTTATACAGATCAAAAACAGCAGTGGTCCCAATACTGACCCCTGTTGGCTTCTGATCTCCCACGCCAGAGTCTTGAACTCGCAGTCTAGGCTGACACTCCAACACAGTGTTGGAGACATGCTGCATTGTCGGAGGTGCTTTTGAATGAGATGTCTAACTGAGGTTCAGCTAGACATTTAAGATCCCTTGGCACTACCGAAAGGAGAAGGGAGTTTCTCCTGGTGTCATAGTCAACAATCCCTCAAATAAAAATGATCACTCACTTCATGACTCCTTGTGGGACTTTGCTGTGCACAAATTGGCTGTGATGGTTGCCTACAGAATATACAGTCACTGTAGTAAACAGTATAATCTGGAGAAGTGCTTTTCAACCACATGATAAGGTGCTACATGAAAAACAAGGATTAATTTTAATTATTACACCATCTGGGTTGCAGGAAAATAGTAATTTGATACTTGATGAAAAACATTAGGTTTGTGTCAAGATTAAGAATAAATGAAGAATAAATTCAGGATGGTGGAAATTTAATCTAATCTGAAACACTTCAAGTGCATTCATAGTTCATGCTACTCACAAGGGGCTCTGTTAGTCCTGCAAGTCAAACCCTAACGGGTAGGGTGGTCCTAGTTGGACACTCATAGAATCATAGAATTATACAGTACAGAAGGAGGCCACTTGGCCTATCGTGTCTGTGCCGCCTCTTTTAAAAGAGCTTCCAAATCAATCCCATTCCCCTGCTCTCTCCTCATAGCCCTGCAAACTTGTCCTCCCCAAATAATTATCTAGTAGCAGAAAAACTTGCCAGACAGCAATATCAGTGGTACGCGGTTTTAGCTAGTTAGACTCCAGCACGCAAAATGCTGTTTGCTCCTTCATTTCCCCATTTTATCACGTTGTCAAAATGTCTCAAAGCGCATTGCAGGATTTAATGTAATTTAATGTGTGGTGATTGTGTATTTGTTGGCAAACACGGCACCTAATGTACCACAAACAACCATGAAGTGAGTGATCAAATGTATCTGGGGATTGTTGGCCAGGACACTGGGAGAAACTCCATCTGTCTGGAATGGATTCAAATGAAGGACTTCCCCCTCTTTCTATGTATCTCTTAAAATGTACCTCTTAGACCATTTTTCGATCATCTTTCCCCTCCTCACCTCTTCAGCTCCCGTTCTCAGCTCCGGTGCTCATTCAGAATTGTCAAGCATTTTGATACCTCCTCCTGACAGGAAAAGTGCTATATAAGTGTAAATTGCATTGTATAGAATTGAATTGGATTACATGTACAGGTATCTGATTTCTCCATTGATTCATTACAAATGGAGAACTATTGTTCTGAAATTGTTATGGTTGCAACTCGATTTGAGTGTACTTCATACAAGATTTCGGTGATATAAAGTATTGCCCTTAAAATTATGTTCTTTCACTATGCTAAAAATTGGTATTTGATACATTGTCAATCTATGAAAATCACACTGATGATTAGAATATCATCAGTGATGGGTACTTCACTGTTGATCACTCTATCCTCCTCCACCGCCTCTCCTCTTACCTTCATGGTTCTGTCCTTGAATGGTTCTGATCCTACCTCTCACACTGCCTCCACTTCATTTCTACAAACAATTTTTCCTCAAGCCCCCGCACCATCTTGTGCGACATTCCTCAGGGCTCTGTCCAAGATTCAAGATCTTGGTCTTCACCTTCAAAGCCCTCCATGGCCTTGCCCCCTGCCCCCACCTCTGCGACTTCCTACCAACCTACCCACTCCCTCCGCGCAGTGGGCTCCAGCCTGCTTCACATCCCCACCTCACCTGCCCCAGCATTGGCAGGTGAGCCTTCAGCCACTCTGTCCCCACCCTCTGGAACTCCATTCCGCAGTCCTTCCACCTTGCTCACTTCCTTGCCTCCTTCAAGACCTGCCTCAAGACACTCCTCTTGAACCATACCTTCGATCACCCTCCTTCCCCCACTGCCCTCCGGCCTCCCTGATCCTGACCCCCAGCTTGGGTCCAAAACACTGACTGTCCAGAATCTTGGGACATCCTCCTGATGTGAAAGGCGTTATACAAATGTAATTTTGTTGTTGTTGTTGTTGTTTACCCCAGAGGCTTAAGATTAAATTTCAGATGCATTAGCTTTGATGATAACTCATTTTCACGGAAGAAAGATTAAAAAAAGATTTAAATAAACTACTGACAAATTACCAAATGAACTTAACATACAAGATCAAAGACAAGCAATATGGGCTGCTTTAACAATGTCTTCAAATCCAATTTGTACAATATGCTGTCATGTAGCAATTACAGGGGTCATCAACTAAAAACTCCCAGTGGAACAAAAGGTTTTGGTTATGGAACTCTTACTTCTGGTATATCTTAACAATAATAATAACTTGCATTTATACTTCACATATATTTCACATTTATATTTCATGTCTCGGAGCACTTCACAGTAAATATATTTCACTGGATTGAAACTTTTAGAATCTTTTATTATTACACTCATAAAACTAACCACATATATCTACAAATACAGTCACTACGTTTTAGTGTCGATTCTGTGAAGTGCTTTGGGATGTTTTGGTAATGTTGATAAGGCCCTATATCAAATTAAAGATTTCTTGCATTATTACAAACAAGTGTAGTAATGAGGTGCATGGTTATAAGAAATTGCACAAATACTTGAGGAAAATAATAGTAATGGGCTCAGGGAAAGAAGAGAGGAATGAGATTAAACCAGATACCTCCAGCGGGGGGAAGGAGAGGGTGGTGGTTAGTACCAGTTCAGTCACATTGGGCCGAATGGCTTCCTTCTGTACAGTACGTATTCTACAATTCGCAGGGTGAAATGTTGGGCAAGTTTCCTAACTCCACATGCCTCTGTTTACCCAGCAGTAAGTAGGAACCCGGTTGTTAGTCAATTGGAGGATCACTTTTCCGTGGGTAATAATTCCTTCAAAAAAATAATAATAATAAATTGGTCATTTCAGTCCATGACTGTTTGGAGGACACTGCTGTGTGAAATTGGCTACTGCATTTTGCCCTAAAAAATATACAGTCAATTCACTTTCCAGTATATTCTGTGAAGCGCATTGAGACATCTTGAAGAAGTGATAAGGTGCTATATCAAATGCAAGGATTGTTATTATTATTAATACAATTCTGTAAACAAGTACACAAGTATGTGAGGTAGAGTAGATTATTAATATGAGCATGATGTTTGACCACACACACAGTCATTACACTTTGCATATCCTGCGAAGTGTTTTGAGACATCCTCCCGATATGAAAGGTGCTATGCCAAATTATTAATGATCTGTCTGCTGTTGTTGCCATTTTTAAATTGACACCAAACACGATGCACTTCAGGGAAGTAGACTCGTCTCAGCATGTTCATGTACCATGTGTGGAGCAATGGGTTGAGTAATGTACAGTGAGAATTAGCAACTGTTTGCATGCATTGCCTGTTACTAATTTAGTTTCCTCATCCTGGCAGGCACTGTGCAGCAGATGGATTGTCCTCCATTTATTTTCATAAAACTACAGGGACATAGAAATCCCGAGGAGCAGTTCATTAAAAGAACGCATTTAACTTCTGCATTTTGTCAGGGTCAAGCAGTGATATATGTTGTAGCAAAGGATTCAGAAACTATTTATTAAGTAGGTTATACCCATGAAAAACAAGCCTTTATGTATAAAACACTTGACATCTCTCATTGGGTAATGTAATCTTGTGGTCTCCTTGGTTTGGAATCGCAGCAACCAGATATTGCTGTCCAATGTTACATCTTAAATCCACTGGGCTCAGGTACAAACTAAAATACGAAGAGGGACTCGACTGCATATCTATTACAAACCTAGCAAGCCTTAATCACATTCCTGCAGACAGATTGTGGGGATGGTGGGTGGGGGGTGGAGGGGGGGAAGGTCAAAATAAATTAGAAAGTCAGATCATCGTGTTACTTTAGTCAATTTACTCTGTACCATAAAACACCTCAATGTACACCCTTATTCCATAACTGCTCACATCAAGCATAAAATAAAATTCTTGACACCATGTTAATCCCTATTTTGTCCGTCTACATGGATGGTTCAGACACCACCGTTTTCCAGCAACTACTAGAAACAGGATAAATTTAGTTGGCTCTTAAAATTACGGGTCTGTTGGAGCCTGTATGGGCAGATCAGTTACCTGTGGTTAACAGATGTTAAATCGTGTCCTCTATTAATCAAACCGGCTCAGAATATCTCCTGCTACAGTTTGCTGTGTGACCTTTGGATTTAAATGTGCAGGAAGTTCACTTTATTTTATATCCAATAGGACATTCTGGCTGCAACATTTGGAATTGTGCATTATGTAGAATAATAGCCCCTATAATAATAATCATCCTTACATTTGGCACAGCGCCTTTCACCTCAGGAGGATATCTCAGAGCACTTCACAACATGAACTGTGAAGTGCAGTGACTGCATGTTTTGTGGGTATCTTGTGTTCCTATGGAACAAGGTTACAAAATATAGTCAGTGCAAAGTGGCTACTTATCATTTCCTGGTTGTCAACTCTGATTTTCTTTCATATTTGAATTTAAATTTAGAAGCTAAACAAAGATTTGTTTTCAACTGACAAACTAAGTTAACAAAAATCTGAGGTGTGTTTGTGTATATGAGACCGAAAATGCCAACCAAACATCTTAGCCTGTGGATTCTACCTTTGGATGGTGGTTTCCTTGTAAGAACTACAGCTTCCAAATGATGACTGAATTTAAGACATTTGCAGAATTCTGCTCATTTTTTAATTCTAATACATATAGCTGGTGATGTACACCTGGTGATGTATATACTTTGTGATAAACATCTCTCTGCCTCCATCCTCGACTCCAGAACCACTGCTGTCCTGACAGACTGTCTGTCAGACATCAAGTCCTGGTTGAGAGCCAATTTGTACAGATGAATGTTGACAAAACCGAGTGCCCCCTGCTTGGCTTCTGTCTGCGTTCCGCATTTCAGGCTCTGACAGCATCACCATCCATGGATCCACTCCACCTCGCTGAGTCAGTAGAGAACCTTGATGTTTTGTTCAAACCTCAACTGTACTTTAAACCCTACGTCCATGCCATGACCCAGTCTGCTGCCCCCACGCAACATTGCCAGCCGCCACCACTGCCTCACCACTCAGACTGCTGGAACCCTTATCCGTGCTTTCATTATGTCCAGGCTTGACTATACTAACTCCCTGCTTGCTGGACTTCCCAACTCTTCCCTCCACAAGTTGTATATTATTAAGAACTCGGGAGCTCGTGTCCTCTCCCACACTAAGCTTCATGAGCCGATCACCCTCATTCTTTCCCGGCTTCACTGGCTCCCCATCTCCCAGAGGACCTTACTTTAAAAGCCCTCCATGGTCTTGCTCCTCCCTAACTCTGTGACCTATAAAACTTCACCAACCTGTCCACATCCTCTGCTCTGCAGAAACTGGCCTGCTCCACATCCTCTGCCCTTCCCGCTCCACTATCGGTGTTTGGGCCTTCAGCCTTTCTGCCCCCACTCTCTGGAACCATTCCTCCGCCTTGCAACAATGGCAGTCATGGAGTAAACAGTACTCCACAATGGGGTCAAAGCCATGTACCACTTCACATGTACTGTCCGAAGGAGGCTTGTTCAGCACCTGGTTAGCCTGCTCTACGTGGAAACACATAGTAAATTTATCATGCTGATGGAGACCTTTGCGAATCAAACAGTGGCTTACCAAGTCTTAAATCTTTGGATTCATACAACAACAACAACAACAAAATTACATTTATAGAGCACCTTTCACGTCGGGAGGACGTCCCAAAGCGCTGGGCAGATTCTGTAATTTTGCAATTTTTACATTCATTTTGTGCACGAAAATGTTCTTTGGCCAATTCCTGGAGCAATCCAACATGAATCTACGCAGGAGTCATCGGTCTTTAGCTTTCTCAGTGGCTTGGGATGTTCTCCCAACATGATTGGCACCACTGTATATAAATGCAACTTGTTGTTCTCTTGCACAATCATTTTTTTCCCCTTTGTTTCTCTTTTGATGCAACTTGTTTTTTTCACCTCTTTAGGGCAATGGAGGACAGTGACAAAGTAGAGTAGTGCCTGCATCAGCACACTTACCTGGCTAATCTACATACATTTTTTTCTGTTTTATATGTACAATGTATATCTTTTCAAAAATTGATCCATTTTTGAGCTGTGCTTCCAGGTTCACTGAAGTATCTGTCCCCAGTCTGACCCTTAAGAATTTGTTTTGCAGATGCTCAAAGGTCACTTGAGCCCAGTTCAGGGATGTACTGTGATTGCTGCTAGTTATCTCATGTTCCCTGTGAGACTTTCGAACACGCTCTCAGTTTCTCTGTACATTTTTTATATTCAGGCTTCTGACTTTAGCTGCAAGATTCACTTTATAATAATAATAATCCTTGCATTTGATATAGCGCCTTATCACAACTTCGACACACTGTGAAGTGTAAATTTTGTGGGCGAAACTCATTGATCTCACACTTGTCGTCTATAGCAGGTAACGTTAAAGCCCATGTTACTGCATTCAAGGTTGGTTACTGTAGTCCTCATAATCCACCATGTTATATAGTACATTAACAATAACCTAGCAGCTGCAAAGAACTGCACCATCCCCAACTATTCTTTTACTGCAAAAGGCTTTTCATTGCTCCTCAATCTTCCCAATGATTTAAAACTGCTTTGCCATGGCATCCATTGTTGGTCAATACAATGAGCTGAAAGGAGCAGAGCTGGAGATGGATTATCCTCAGGACCATATTTTACAACAACAACTTGCATTTATATAGCACCCATCACAGAGGGTAGCATCCCAGAGCGCTTGACAGCATGACGCAAGTTGGGGGGATGGGAGGTGACCATAGGCACGGTCGAATAGGTAGGTCTTCAGGCACGACCTGAAGATGGTGAAGGAAGGGAACAAGGTGGAGGAATAGAGGAAGAGTGTTTCAGAGTTTCTCGGCTGAAAGCGCGGCCACCAATGGTGAAATGGAGGGCACGAGGGTTATACAGAAGGTCGGAGCCAGTCGAGCAGAGGCAGCAGGTAGTGGGTTGGGGAGTAAGCAGGTTGGAGAGGTAGGAAGGTGCCAGGGCATGAAGGGGTTTGAAAACAAGTGTGAGGATCTGGAAATCGATCCTTTCAGCGATAGGGAGCCATTAGAGCCTGGTCAGAACTGGTGTGATGGGGCTACGGAGTTTAGTGTGGGTGAGTATGTGGGCGGCGGCATTTTGGATACACATATGGAGTATGCATGTGGCTGTGAGTTATATTTGGTTCTAAGTTCGCCCACAAAATAATAATCATAATAATAATCCTTGCATTTGATATAGCGTTTTTCACAGCTTCTAGACGTCTCAAAGCACTTTACAGAATAGACTGTAAAATGAATTGACTGTATGTTTGTGGACGAAATGCGGCAGCCAATTGCACACAGCAGTGTCCCACAAACAGCGTGTATTGAAGTGACCAATTTATTATTTTTTTTAGGGATTATTATCAGGCGTGTGGAGTAAGGAAACTTGCCCAAGGTTTCGCCCTAACCACTGAGCTACAGGACTCATATATATTTATCTATAAATATATATATATCTATAAATATACATGTTGTTGTATATGGTTTAAACAATTTATAATTATATCCCTGTGCAATTTCCAATTGACATCTTATGTCAAACTGTGCATTTTGTAGTTGAATACAATTTGTCCACAGCAATGTCTCATACACAGCCATGAATTGACAAACCAATTTTGTCTGGAGGATTGCTGGCAGGATAGCAGGAAATACTCCCTTCTCTTTTCAAATAATGTTTTGAGATCTTTAACGTCTACCTGAATAGTCAGGCAGACGTTGGCTTTAATGTCTCCATGAATGAACAGCAGCTCCAAGAATGCAGCACACTCCCAGCACTGCATAAAATACGCAGTCATTCCACCTTTCAATATATCCTGTGAAATGCTTTGTGACATCCTCCAGATGTGAAAGGAGCTATACAAATTCAAAGATTATTATTATTATTGGAGGTTGTTATGAGGTTAGATTTTAGAAGATTTTATCATGGAGGCTCTGCCTTTTACTGTTTGCAAAGCTTCACGGCCAGCAACAGTGCTGTTTTTTTTTAAAGTCAACGGATATGAAATAACATACAGCTGTGAAGATTATCGCAGAATATCTTAAATGGTGCAACCAAGTGTACTATCCTTTAATAGAAAGCTCCACTGTCAAGTGACAAAAAGTTTTGTATTCTTCACGGAGAGAGGGACAGCAATGCCATTACTTCTTTAAGGAAGCTCATCTTGACAATACAAAGCATGTGAGTCTTCATTCATTGAAATGGAGTAAATCTTTCTCTTTCTCTGTTTGCTACTTTTCCTTGAATAGGAACATAGAAATATAGGAATTAGGAGCAGGAGTAGGCCATTCGGCTCCTCAAGCCTGCCCCGCCATTCCATAAGATCATGGTTGATTTCTAACCTAACTCCATCTGCCCGCTTTATCCCCATATCCCTTAATCCCTCTATCCTTTAGAAACCTATCAATCTCAGTCTTGAATATGTTCAAGGACTGAGCATCCTCAGTCTTCTGGGGTTGAGAATTCCATAAATTCACTACCCGCTGAGTGAAGAAGTGTTTCCTCAACTCCATTCGAAAAGGCTGACCCTTAATCTTAAGACTGTGACCCCTAGTTCTAGATTCTCCTACCAGGGGAAACAGTCTCACACTGTCTACTCTGTCAAGCCCCATAAAAATCTTATATGTTTCTATAAGATCACCCCTAATTCTTCAATATTCTAGAGAATACAGACCTAGTTTACTCAACCTATCCTCATAGGTCAACCCCCTCATCCCAGGAACTAACCTAGTGAATCTACTCTGCAGCCTCTCGAAGGCGAGTATGTCCTTTCTTTAATAAGGAGACCAAAACTGCACATAATACTCTAGGTGCGGTCTCACCAAGGCCCTATACAGTTGCAGCAAGACTTCCCTACTCTTGTATTCTAACCCTTTTGCAATAAACGCCAACATGCCATTAGCCCTCCTAGTTGCTTGCTGCACCTGCATACTAACTTTTTGTGACTGGTGTACAAGGACCCCAAATCCCTCTGAACACTAACACAATCTAGTTTCTCCCCCTCTAGAAAATAATCTGCTTTTCTGTTTTTACTACCTAGGTGAATAACTTCACATTTACCCACATTATATTCCATCTGCCACCTTCTTGCCCACTCACCGAGCCTATCTATATCCCTTTGCAATCTTTTTGTGTCATCCTCAGAGTTTACTCTCCTGCTTACATCCCGCCAATCTGAGAAAGACCCGTTTATCCTTACTCTCTGTTTTCTTCCCATTAGCCACTCTTCGATCCATGCTAATATATTGCCTTTAATTCCATGGGCCCTAATCTTGTGTAGCAGCCTTTTATGTGGCACCTTGTCGAACCCCTTCTGTAAATCTAAATATACTACATCTACTGGTTCCCCCCATCTAACCTGCTAGTTACATCCTCAAAAAACTCTAAAAGATTTGTTAAGCATGACTTCCCTTTTGTAAAGCCATGTTGACTCTGCCTAATCATATTATGGTCTTCTAAGTACCCTACTACAACGTCCCTAATTAAGGATTCCAGAATTTTCCCTACCACCGATGTCAGACTGACTGGTTTATAGTTCCGCATCTTCTCTCTCCCACCCTTCTTAAATAGTGGTGTTACTTTTGCACAACACTTAATGAAAACCAAAGACTGCTGAGAGAGATATCTAGATCTGCAGAAATCACAAGATGACAAGATTGGTTGGAGTAATCAGGCCCTTCGGCCCATCTGATCTCATCCTTCCAGAATATCCACATGCCTATCCTTCCATCAGAGCACCAAGCTGCTTTGTTAAATGAGTCCAGTGTCCTGGCCTCAACCACCCTTACTGACAACCTTCAAGACATTAATTATCCTGCGAGTAAAGAAAAGCTTCCTGGTGTCTGTCCTGAATTTCTCTTTGCAACTCTAAACCTACGTCCTTTTGCTCTACTGTCTTGGTCTACCCTAAAGTATTGATGTTGGTTTACGTTTTCTATCCCATTAAAAATATTATGCAGCTTTATGAGGTCCCACCTGAGTTGTCTCCTCTGTGTCCCAGCCTGTAGCTCATAGCTCATTCCTCTAACACGGGGGCTCATCTTCGTTGCTCTCCGCTGCACCACTCCTTAGGCCTGGGTGGCCCTCTTATGTCGTGTTGACCAGAACGATATGTAGTATACAAAGTCTGGTCTGACCAAAGCACTGTACAGCCTGAATATGACATCTGGGGATTCACACTCAACTAATTTAGCAGTATATACAAGCATGTTGTTTGACTTGTTTATTGCTGCTTCACACTGTTTGACACAGTGAACAACGAGTCCCCTAACACCCAGATCTCTTTCAGCTTCTGCCTTGGCAAATTCTATCCGATCCATGGAATACTTGTATTTCTTATTCTTGCATCCTATACGTTGTAACTTGTGTTTATTTGTATTAAACTTCATGTGCCAGCTATCAGCCCATGTGCATATCCTATCATGTTCTCTTTGGGGGACCTTTGTTGTCTCCTCTAATTCCACAGTTCCTCCCAACTTGAAGAAACTTGGAGAAGCTATTTCCACTGGCCGGTGGGTCGGTAACCCGAGGACACCGATTTCAAATAATTGTTAAAAGAAACATAGGAGTGAGGAGAATTTTTTTNCACACAGCGAGTTGTTTGGATCTGGAATGCATTGCTTGAAAGGGTGGTTGAAGCCGATTCGATAACAACTTTTAAGAGAGAAGTAGATAATTATTTCGGGAGGACAAGTTTGCAGGGCTATGGAGAGAGAGCAGGGGAGTGGGATTGATTTGGGAGCCCTTTTCAAAGACCCACACAGACACGACGGGCCAAATGGCCTCCTTCTGTGCTTGTATAATTCTATAATTCTATGATTGGTGTCACCTGTAAATGTAGCTATCTTACACTGGTGTGCTAACAGGCACCTTGTGAATCACAACTGATGTTGTTTGGGGGGAGGGGGCGGGCGGAGTGGGGAAATGACTTCAGCAGGCTCCTCATTTGTATGAGGGTTCCTAATCCAGGAACAAGTTATATTTTTTATTGCTCATTGACTTTGCTGGAAAATCTTTCCCCATTAATATTGGTGCATGACTGAAAATCCTTTGCATCATTGTATAAACTAAGCTCTGGGGGAGCGCACAAGCTAGCAGGTGTGATCTGCATATTATTAATCTTTGCATTTGATATAGCATATCAAACCATCTCAAAGAGCTTCACAGAGTTTTCTGAAAAGTCTAGTGACTGAGTCCAGTATATTCTAGTCCAGTGAATATGTGGGTGAACACAACAGCCAATTTGCAATGTCCCACAAACGTATTTGTAAACATTTAATGGTCAATTACCAATGTTTTAACTGGGGGTTTGTTGGCCAGGACAAACTTCCTCTCTGTTCAAATAGTGCCGAAGGATATTTAAAGTCCCCCTTGACAGGCAGATGGGACCTTGGTTTAACATGTCAGAAAGATGTCACCCTCCATCAATGCAGCTCTCTCCCTTGAGCAAGGTATTGGAGAGTCAGTCCATGAGCTCAAAACACACAGTCACTGCATAGTATACCCTGTGAAAGGCTTTGGGACGTCTTCCCAACGTGAAGAGCGCTGTACCAAAAGTAATGTGATATATTATATACTCCTGCATCCATTTCCTTATAATTTCATGAAGAAGATTAGATACAAAGCACAGAATAACATCTTGCCTTACAATTTAATTTTTTTCCCACCAACCTGCCCATGAAATACAGGTATTTCTTACCAAAAATATGCTGATACAGAAATATGTGCCCAATGATGTCAGAACTCTTTTAAAGACTTGCCTGGCAGCTCTAAGGTCATATCAGTCTCTGGGGTGAGAATTTTTACCATTAAATCTTTACAAATATAACTTGGCATAATCTAAAAAAAAGTGTTTTATAAATGCTAACGGAGAGAGAGCTACAGGCAGTAATATAATATTTGGGCTTAAATGACTTGTGTAAACCACTTGAGCTTTGCTCTCACAGACCAAGATATCATCCTTGATTGTATTACTGTCTTGTAATTGACATCATCGTCTATTCGTCTATTTTTACTTTGTGTAAACAACCACTATTTAAATGTGTTAAGCACTCTGAGACACTACCCTGCATGAAAAGCAATATATAAATGCAAGTTGTTTTTGCACATACAAGTATTTACAGCCCTAGCTCTTTCTTTTTAAAAAAGTTTATATCAAATTGTGAAGGACAGTCAGTAAGCTTAAGTTCAAAATCCTGTTCAGTTTTGGGATGCCTATTACAGTAAACAATAGTATAAAGATGGCCAGCAGATTGACTAGGATGCTGCCAGGTGTGAGACAATATACACACGGCTGCATTGAGTCCTTTCCCACTAGAGCAGGGTATTGAAGTGAATGTTGTAAAGATATTTAAGATGCCGAAGATGCACATCTGGATATACATAGATAAAACTATTCCTTTAGGTGGGAATTAGAGATGAGAGGGCATTAGCCTCAGGATTGCTAGCAAAACATTAATGGGGAGGTGAGGAGGCATTTCTTCTCTCAAAGCACTATTTGGGTTTGGAATTTATTATCACAAGTGGCTATTGAGAGTAGATAATTAAGACCCAAGCAATAAAAACATTAAGGGATATACAGAGAGAGCTGGAAAGTGGAATTTGCAAGATCATAAGAGATTCAGATGAAGAAGGCCCTTTAGCCCAACTGATCTCATCCTTCTAGAATAGCCACCCTACTGTCCCCCATTATCATATTGAATTGTTTCTTAAATATGTATCCTGAACAACCACCCACTCTGGTCATCTACTCCACTCAATACATAACCATTGTACATCACAGAAAAACCCTATGAAGCGCCGTGAGACATTTTGACAACACGATACGGAGTTGTATCAAATGCAAGATTATTACTACCTTCTGGGTAAATAAATGCTTCCTGGTGGCTGTCCTGAAATTGCACTTTGCAATCCTAAACCTGCTTTCTCTTGTACTACTATGTAGTTGAATCTGGAGATGTTTACTGTCTCAATCTCATTTAAAATCTTATTTAGCTCTCACATCAAATGCCAAGTGTGAGGAGGTCATAGACTTCTTTTCAACTAAAATAAATAATATCCGCCAGACAGCCTCATCCCTCTTGTCACCCACCACCCCCTCTCCGTCCCCCTCACCCTCACTATCATCAGCTCCTACCACCACCCCCATCTTACATTCCTTCCTCTCCACCTCTCCTTCCTCCCTCTCAACCACCATCACTTCAATGAAACCCACCATCTGCTGCCTCAACTCTCTCCCCACCAGCTTGCTGGTCATCCAGCTCCCCCTCCTCTGCCCACTACTGGCCGATGTCATCAACCAGTCCCTCTCCTCTGGATCAGTCCCTGCCCACCTCAAAACTGCTGTCATCACCCCCCTCCTCAAAAAACCTTCCCTAGATCCCTCAAACCCCAGCCACTACTGCCCTATTTCAAACTTGCCCTTCCTCGCAAAAGTCCTAGAACGCATTGTTGCAATCAACTTCGCGCACACCTCTCCTCCCAATCCCTCTTTGAGCCCCTCCAGTGCAGTTTCCGCTCTGCCCACAGTACAGAGACTGTGCTTGTGAAAGTCTCAAACAACATCCTCTCTATCTATGACCAGGGCTCCCTCTGCCTCCTTGTCCTCCTGTACCTCTCCGCCGCTTTCGACACAGTCAATGACGCCATCCTCCTCCACCGCCTTTCCTCCATCATCCACCTCAGTGGGACCACACTCATCTGGTTCGAGTCCTACCTCACAAACCGCCAGCAGTACATCTGCACAAATGGATTTTCCTCCCGCTCTCATCCGGTCACCTGCGGGGTACCCCAAGGATCCATCCTTGGCCCCCTCCTCTTTCTGATCTACATGTTCCCTTTTGGGGATGTCATCCGCAGACATGGGGTACACTTCTACATGTATGTGGACGGCACCCAACTCTATTTTTCCACTGCACATTGCGAACCCCCAGTCGCCTGATGTTCTGTCAGCCTGCCTGTCAGACATCAGGAACTGGATGAGCGCAAATTTCCTTCAGCTGAATGTCGACAAGACGGAAGCCATACTCTTTGGCTCTCGTCAACGTCTAAAATCGCATGATTCTCACCTCCTCCACCTACCCGACATCCCCCTAAAACTCTCCGAAGCCGTACGCAACCTTGGCGTTAGGTTCAAACCCCAATTATCCTTCCTCCCCCACATCCGGTCCCTCACCAGCATTTCTTTCTTCCACCTCTGACGCATCGCCCGTCTCCACCAATGCCTCACTCCAAAAGCCACTGAAACCTTGGTCCATGCCTTTGTTACCTCTCGACTTCCAGATCCTCACCCTTGTCTTCAAATCCTTCCACTCCTCTGTAGCCCCTACTTATCTGACCTCCTCTCTCCTCACAACAGTGCCCATTGCCTTCACTCCACCAGGTCTGGCCCTCCTCCTTGTCCCCCGAATCCTCCGCTCCATCATCGGCGGCTGTTCCTTCAGCCATTACGCCCCGAGGCTCTGGAACTCCCTTCCTCACTTCCTTCGCCTTGCCCCCTCTCTTCCTATTTTCAGGTCTCGGCTAAAGACCTTTCTTTTCGACCACGCCTTTAGTTACCTTCTCCCCCTCCCCCTGGTTCGGCCCCGGGATCCGTTACTATGAAGAGCTCTAAGATGCTGTCCGGGGTGGAGGGTGCTATATAAATCCAAGTTGTTGTTGTAATGAGGTTCCCTTGAGAGACATCGCTTTACAAGATTAATAATGGGCAATTTAGATAAGCAAATGACAAGACACGTTGAGCCACATGGTCTCTCTCTGCGCAGAAAAGGTCTATGTTTCTATGACCATATACATTGAGTACTAAATAGCCTTCATGTTACGTTATTTTTAGTCTGAGGTCGTCTGACATTTCAAAGGACCTTTTTCCCTTCAGAGCCAACCAATTCCAGGAAAAGAAATAAGGCAACAAAATAAGGCTGTTGTTACTATTTGAAATATGGCCAGACCTAGTCACACAATGATTCAGAAGTGCTGCCCATATACTCACCCACACTCAATTCCATACCGCCATTACACCAGTCCTCACCATGCTCCAGTGGCACCTAATCACAGAATGGATTGATTTCAAGATCCTCTCTTGTCTCCCTTCACACCCTGGCACCTCGCTGCCTCTCCTACTCCACTACCTGCTGCCTCTGCTCAGTACTATTTCGTGTGGCAAACGGGAGCTGAATTGTTAATTCTCATTCCCCTTTATTCAGCACTGATTCAGATATAACAGATATGTTTCAACAGACTTTTAGAGTTACAATTTACAGTGCCTCTCATGTCATGTGATGTCCTCCCAATGTGAAATGTAATTTGTTCTTGTTGTTGTTGTGTGAGGACGTCTCAAAGTGCTGTTGATTGGCAGATTGAGCTGGTGGGGGGGAGGGGGTAACTGCCGGGGAGAGGAGATAGAGAGATCCATCAGAGACTCCGGGATGGAGCTCCCGAGAGCGGGGATAGGAAAACCAAATGCTCGCCCAGCGATGGTGCGATGGATCGGGTGGAGGCGTGAAGGAGGCCCATTTTTGTTGAGATTTTAAATGGTTCTGGAGTGCAACTGGACAGTTGGAGCAGTAGGAATGCTGGCTGGCAGCTTTAAAATTAGGTAGGATGGCTCATGTTTTGGGCAGTAGTGAATCCTACTATAGCACCAGTTCCACTAGCAATTGCCACTGTCAGTCATCACAGTGGAAAACCTACAAGCTGAAACATGTTTAAGATATCGGGCCAATGTTTTGCAGCCACTAAAACTTTTCAATGTAACTTACTAATTTCATCCGTCGAGATATTTTGTAATGTGATGGGTAAACTGCGCAGTTTTTATTGAAAGAAAATCTAGAGGTTGATGCAGTAAAATGATGTATACCCACGTGTCATTTTATCCGCATCAACAGAACTGTAAGAATGGCAATTAAAATGTAGTTCATGGGTAAAAATGCATGGGTGCAAGGTTCCAAGATCCGCTATGATTTAGCCACTCAGCATCCAATTGTTATCCAGCAATGCAAGGTAATTGCATTTACTGAAGATACGTTAGAGATAGGGAGACAGAATCAGAGACCTGGAGAGAAAAAAAAATTAAGGAAAAAGAGAAAAAAAATTAGAAAAAGTTAATCATAGAGGTAGAGAAAGAAAGCTAGAAAGATAGTCAGAATGAGATTTGGGGAGAGATTCAGAGACACGGAGAGAAAAAGAAAGTTTCAGAAACAGAGAGAGGACTATAATAATAATAATCCTTCTATTTCATATAGCACCTTATCGCATCATTGAGTAGTCTCAAAGCATTTCACAGAATAGAAAATAAAGTGAATTGACTGTATATTTTGTGGGCAAAAATGTAGGAATACAGTGACACTATAACTTCTGATGAAAGCAATTTTTGTTTTGCTCTATAACCAAACATATATTTTGTGTGATGGAGTGATTATTTATACTGTTTCCTTATCCACCTTGAGGTCAATCCCAGTTTGTGCAAATTGCTGGCTCTGTACTGTATATGTATTATAATGCTAACCTTTTATTTATTTTCAAGCAGAATCATTTTACTTGTAGCTACAGTAAATTCTTAATAACTAGTCGCTCCAAAGGAAAAAGGTTCAGCGACGAATTACTAAGCACTCTGAGAAGCTACCCTGCGTGGAGAGCTTTATATAAGTGCAAGTTGTTGTTGTTGTTATCCGAAGTGGCAAGATAGGCATGTATACAAATACATCTGGATGGGAGTGACACATTAAGCTAAAGTCAAGTTATTAGGAGTTAACTGTACCTTTCTTCATATCTCTATTCCATAGGCACTACTACAGTCAATTTGCCAGACCTAATATTGGTATTAAATCTAACTGCTTCAAGTGATTGAGGTTATGGTTTGTCATTGAGAATGACACCTGAGGTGAATATCACCTTTTACATTTATACCATTATCTCTTTAATGCATATAAATTTTAACCCTAATCATGCTGACGTTACGTATATAACCTGCCAGGAACATAAGAGCTCACATCTTGATGAACTTGCAAATGACTATGCTTGCATGGTGTCGGTTTCTGTGTGTGTCAGACACCCGACTGACCCAAAAAAAGCTTTCAGAGTGTACCATCTGGTGGATGATGTTGCGACTGCACTTCAATCCACGCTGTGTTGTTATTCCCTCAAAGGCAAGTATTTTCCTGGTGTTGTAGAAATCATAACCTACCAACCAAAAAAGACACCGATTATTACAAACACTTTAGAACTGTATCCATTGCCTTCAGCCAAGGTTATAATCAAACATAAATAAAACACATTGTACCTTGAAATTAAAAACGACAAGATCAAATAAAAATTTGTAAACTTAATTCAAGAATTTACTTCAGCTGAATGATAGCTAGAGTGTTCAGTTCCATGTGCTTAAAGCAGATAAAGGTTTTGACATTTCATATCTTGCAAAATCATGACTTTTAAAGCATATCACATATAATTAAAGTGGACTATTTTGTTAATTTTATTGACAATTTTATTGTTACATTTATTAAGCTTTTTAATTTGTTGTTAATGTAAAACAATTTTTATTTATATAGTACCACTCTCAATATCTCAATGCTGGCTGGACACCTGAGCTGGGGGTGGGATCTGAGTAGGCTGTGGAGGGGAAAGATGATCAAAGTGAGATCAAAGAGGTACAAAGCGGTAGAGTCAGTCTTCTAGCTCAGTGGCCAGAGCACTCGCCTCACAAGCGAGAGACCTGGGTTCGATTCCCTGCAGGACGAAAAGTTGGGCAAGTTTCCTTACTCCACATGCCACTGTTTACCAAGCAGTAAGTTAGACCCCAGTTGTTAGTCGATTGGCGGATCGCTTTTCCGGGGATAATAATTCCTTCCAAAAAATAATACTAAATTGGTCACTAAATTCACTGTCACTGTTTGTGGGACACTGCTGTGTGCAATTGGCTGCTGCGTTTTGTCTAAAAAAGTTATGCAATTAGTTTTGCTTAACAAAATTGTACTGTTTCTTCACAGAAACAGCTGTGTACAATTGGCTGCTGCGTTTTGTCTAAAAAATATAGTCAATTCACTTCACAGTCTATTGTGTGAAGCGCTTTGAGACGTCTGGAAAATGTGATAAGGCGCTATATCAAATGCAAGAATTATTATTATTATTTGAGACAGACTTTGAACAAGATGAGGGAGGGGCGAGCCAGGGGGACTCTGCGATGGGCAAAAAGGCAAGGTGGGGGTTATAAAGCAGACAATTTTAGCTGTGGCTTAATTATGTTTAAAAGTATTTAACAACTATTATCCGTTCGATCTGATGATGCCTTTGTTGACTAAAAATATACTTTGGGAAAGACTTAAGAATGAAGAAGGTTTGGGTAATGTTCTATTGTTTGAAATTTTTTTCATAGCATAGCTACATGACACCCAATGTCAGTTTTTTTCCATACCTATGTATATTGGACACAACTAGGCTAAATGTTCGTACTGGCATATGTTCAAATTTAAATTTACCTTAGTTTGTTAATCTGATCTGGCTCTCTCCAAACTGCAGATAAATAGTCAGTCAATGTACGGTTACGCAAATATAACTTGTCTCACCACTGTTACCTTTTGTGTGCTCTGTGGAGGGAACCGGCCTTGATGGGTCAAACGTCCATTACTTGCTCCAAAGTTTCTTATGTTCCTCCAACTCCCTCCAACAACAGTTTGCATTCATGTAATGCCTGTCAAGCCTGGCCCTTGCTTACGAATTACCTCTGGGATAAGAAGAGAGCAAATTTCTCCCCAGTTCAGCCAATCATGCACAGAATAAAAAATAAGTGATAATTCTTAAATTTGATACAGCACCTTATCATGCGGTTGAGATGTCTCAAAGCACTTCATAAGATATACTGTGAAGTGTAATGACTATGTAGCATGTGGGTGAAAGCAGCATCCAATATGGGCACAGCGAAATCCCACAAACATCCATAGAGTGGGTGACCAATTTTATTTGGGGGATTGTTGGCCAGGATACCAGAAGACACTATATTCTTTTCGAATAGTACCATGGGATTTTTCACATCCACCTAGACAGGCAGCCGAGGCCTTAGTTTAACATCTCATCTGAAGGATTCCAATAATGCAACATACTCCCAGCACTGCATTGGAGAGTCAGTTTAAACTATATCAATTCCAAGTCCCAATGTGGGGCTTCAACCCACAACTTTCTGACTCAGAGGCAAGAGTGTTACCAACTGAGCCAAGCTGACACACAAAATAAATCAATTAGGAATTGTACAAATGACTAAAAATTACTTTTAATAAAGCTAATTAAAAAAAAGTATTTGACAGGTTTGAAAGGCGATTGATTCCACTTACCCAGAAAGGGTTGCTCCATCTGCTTGTAGTTATCTAACATTCCTTTATTAACACAGGGAATACGTAAAAAGGCCACATCTTTTATACCACAGTCTATTTGGAAATGTCCCATGTTCATTCCTCAAATAACCCAAATACTTTGGCTGGAACCACATTTGTATTGCTGGGGAGAATACTAGATTTAACAAATATGCACTACTTAGATTGTCTTATAAAGTGTTGGTATACTGCTTTAATGTACGTTATAAAAATCTTTTATAATGCTTGCATTTGATATAGTTGTTGAGATGTCTCAAAATGCTTTACAAGATTTTTCTGTAAAATGTAGTGACTCTGCACTTGTAGGCGAATGCGGCAGCCAATGTGGACACAGCAAAGTCCCACAAACAGCCATTAAGGAAATAACCAATTTAAAGTTATAAAATGGATAAAGGGGGCAAACAATCATTAAACTATAAATTATATTTAGTGAGTTAATTAAATATTTCAGGCTGCATCTGCTGCAAAGATGCAACTGTAATATTTCTGCGAGCAAATCTGTCAGTGATACCAATTCACGATACTATACTCAGACGGACTGTAAGACATTGCAGCCACTAGAGGTCAGCATGTGACAAAATAGCCATATTGGCAAATGTTTATTTCTCAGCCCATTTATTAATCAATCTTTTCTTGCAGACTGTAGTTTCTCGCTGCATTTTTCGATTACCTTCTCCACTGTTTTTCTATTTCTTTTGGTTAGTCGAGTGTCTGACACATGCTGAAACCTATCCCCATGCTTAAGAGCATCCAAACCAAGCTGAGAATTCCATGGATCACACCTACACATGGGAATTCCAGAGCTAAATTGTTGGAACGGAGTGCGCACTCTCTCCCTGGAGGGACTCATCCTGATTACCTAATTCCGGAAAGTATTAGGTATAGTTTGGCAACAGCCAAGGCTTGGGGACCACACAGTATGTGTTTCATCTATACATTAACTTGTTATAGTCAATTGTAAAAACATGGCAAATAGGAATGTAATGGCCCCAAAAAGGGGGTTGTGATCTATCTATCTGGTTCCAAAGCAAAAAAAATCTATATTTCTCTATTAAATTATTTCACGAATAGTTATCCAATTCCTTCTTCAATTTGCTGACACAAATTCATGCAATTAGCATTTATCATGCTGTGTATAATGCAATTAAATCTGTTGACCTTCCCTCTTCTGAGTGTAAGTTTTTGACTGGAAAAGGACAAGTGAAAACAATCGCTCAAAACATCTGTTGATTTTGCAGTTTTGTTGCTTTCTTTTCTGGAACTCAGTCCAAGCTTAGTTATGTTTTGTATTGTAAAATGTTACACAATTGCTAATCATTAGGGTTAAACATTGTTACACTGAAGAAATCTTGAGGAGGAATTGGATGAGTAGGATATATGAACTATTGCCCAAACCTGTTTGCACTGCATCTTGCTAAATATTGGATTTATCTATGTGGCAATGAAATTGGCTGAGTACTGACAACATGGTCGAAGATTTCAGGCATGAAACTGGCCGTTAAAGGACGACAGGCTGTTGCTCCAGAAGTAACTGTTCATATTAATCTATGTATATTAATTCAGTTCCTCCTGACTCCATTCTCCAGATTAACTAGTAATTCATCTCCTGGACTTTGCAGTTCGAGAGATGGGTTCTGTGTTTGTCTATAAAAAAAGCCATGTACTTGACAATAATTCCTATAGAGTGCTTTGTGACATTTTAATGCATGAAGAGCTGTAAAAAACATAAGTTCATCTTCCTCATTGATGTAGCTGTGGTTAGTGTATGTCGTCTTCCCTCCGGGAAAGACATCACAGAACATCATTATTAGTATAACAATGAACTTCAGCGCCATATAGAAAGATGGGTTGCTTGTATAATAACTTACTGTACCACATATGTCTGATTCTGGCTATCTGCCCATGAATCCCATGATAATGAATGCCAGATCTTGATGAGTCCATCAGAGCAGACAGCTGGGCAAAGACCAGATGTTTTCTTACAAGGAGGAATGGAAATTGGTTAGTGAGTTACTCTGACCGGAATCATAGAGCAATGGGTTTATAGAGTATGGCTGTAGAGGAATACCGAGAAAGATAATTTCCTTCCTCTTCTCCCTTTCAACAGAGAATTGTGTAAAGAGAGAGGGGAACTGAAAAAAGGTGAAGCTAACTGTTAAAGCTAGGTAACAAGCTAAACAGAACGCATGCTTTACAGTAGGGACATATTTACTTCAAAAGATGATAATCATATTCAGTACTAAAACATGCACTGTCCAAATCTCCACATGATTCCACTAATGGGAAATCTATTTACGTCGCTGATACGTTTCCAACTGGCTGTGACTGCGGTCATCTGTTCAATGCCAAACACAAGCAGATCACAAGCTCCTGGCTTAAACTCTTCTGGTTGGGAGACAGTCAAGTACAGTATGTACCCACTGAGAGGAGGTACAGCTGGACTCCCATTCTGCTGCAGGAACCATGACCCTCAGCTGTCTTTGGATTATTTCTTTCCATATGGACGCACTTTCTAAGTACTCCAAAACTTTGCTTGGAAACATCTGAAACATATGTATTTCTTTTAATTTTTATTGGGGACACGAGGAACAGCATTTGTTTGAAAGGATGGTTAAAATCGTAAAGTAAATGCACTTTTGCGCCCATTCACACAATCGCTCAGCAGAACAGCCACAACATTGTCTCTTTTACTGCTTGCCAAGTTGCCAAACAGATAATCACTGGAGATGATGAGTCAAATATCTTAGTAAACTATCTTAGTTAAAGGAATATTAATTTACTGTACAAAGAAATGTCTTTAGGTTCACCGGGGTCTATTGGGCACCAATCACTAGATCTTTTCAATATTTATTTACAATAGGACTTCGTTACCTGATAGACTCCACTACAAATCTTACAGTGTGTAGTAATAATAATAATCCTTGCATTTGATATAGTGCCTTATCACATTGTTGAGACGTCTCAGAGCGCTTCACAGAATTGGCTGTGTATTTTGAGGGTGAAACACAGCAGCCCAGCCAATTGCACTCAGCAGTGTCCCACAAACAGTTGTGGATTGAGTGACCACATTATTTTAATTTATATAATTTTTTTTTAAAAATAAAAAATTATTATAGCATTGAAAGTCAGCAATCTGACTAAAGTGGCGTTTGCACACATGGGTGAATTATGGGCTGGAACTAAGACTGATACATAATTGTGAATGTAAAGCTATACAGTAGAAACCCGGTTTGCGGTCACCTCAGTAATCCAGCCAGCTCACAACTGCAGGCACATTTTCACAGTCCCTTTCATTGTCAATGTTAAAATATAAACTGTCTGTCTGCTTCAGTAAACCGGGCACCTCACTATTCAGGACAACGGTCATTGATTGCGGCCGCTACAATACCCGCCCCCACTACTAACTTGTACACAGTGTGTTAGGCTCGGGCTTCTCGTGCTGTTTCCTCGACCCTGCTACTGTGGGCAGAGTGGGCTCCGGTCGTGCATGTGCGGCGCGAGGAGTGTTGGGATCGCGGAAGCTGTGCGAATGGTAAATCGACTTCTCCCGGCGCCCACGGCCTAATCTGAGCACCTGCAGCCGATTCTTGGTAAGTGCTGTAAACAAGAGTTGTCCTTGAAGTGAGAGAGTGAACTTAATCAAAAACAGTGAGGGAGGGCAAAAGTCATAGACTTTTCTCAAAAGGTAAGGCTGAATACATGATAGCATTTGTTTTATATGTGACAATGCCTTTATTTTAATGAGATTGCGAAGTATGGTTGTTGAATGTTCATCACCCTTGCCCATTACCAATGCCTTTAACATTGCATCAGTGACCTGAATCACCCAACCTGTTTCAGTAATCTGGTCACTTCACTAAATTGGTCACTTTTGCCCAATCTCTTTAGTGACTGGATTAGTGAGGTTCTACCGTATATAGCAAAATACACAGAGCAAATCAAAGCAGGGTTCTCATTTAACAGACAATGTTACTTGTATAAAGAAATAAGCAATTCTAAGAAAGGACATTTTCTAGTTGTTTGTCAGACAAGTAGTCACTAACCATCCAAGCTGGAGCAGTGCTCCCTGAACATGCAAGAAGACTGAATATGTCTAAGTGGACGTGGAAATGTCAAAGCCAAGAGCATGAAACTGAAGGAGGAAAATAAATGAAGCGTTTTAGTGGGTGCTCCCCACATATCAATCTGCATGTGCGTTCACTCTATTGAGTGTCTCGTTTGACCCTTAAATATCCGTCAAACCTCACATCCAGGCACTCATTCACTCTGTTTCCCCTCAACTCCACAACATCACCTACCTTTGCAGCTAACTTTCTCTCTGAAGACCTCATCCAGGTCTTCAACACCACCAGGCTCAATTACTCTAAAGCCCTGCTCACTGGACTGCTCAGTTCTTCTCTCACAAGCTGCAAACAGGGATCTGCAGCCAGTTCCATGTTATCTCTCACAACAGGCTTCATGGGACCATCACCAGCATTCCCACTAGGCTCCACAGGCACATTCCCAAGCACTTGGTTGTCTGCCATAATCAGGCAATACAATAATCGAGCCTGGACATGATGAAGGCGTGGATGAGGGTCTTGTCAGCCAGGGAGGAGAGGTAGTGGCACATGCCACTAATGTTGCTGATTGGAAGGAATATCGAACAAGTGAGAGCTCGATGTAGGGATTGTGTCCTGCAGAACCGGCACTCTCTGCTTTGTGAATGTTTGACAGCTGAGGCCGTAGACTTATTCACAGCGAAAGGTTTCTAAGAAGTCATAGCTTCAAATCCTCGTCTGTGCTGATTGAGATGATTCCAGTTGGGGCCTCAATTGGAATTCTTCAGAGGGTCTCAGCATCCCTAATTAGCATGGTAAAATAATAATAATAGTCCTTGCATTTGATAGAGTGCCTTATCACATCCTTGAGGTGCCCCAACGCGCTTCACAGAACATATTGTAAAGTGGATTGATTGTTTATTTTCAGCCAATTAAAATTCACCCAATGTAACTAAGATCCAAAGGCTTCTGCTGAAAGCTAATCATATGTGGATGTTAATTGAGGACAGGATGGGGCTTGGTTGCACTCCCCTTGTCCTCTGTGGTCAAATAGCCTGCCAACATTCACTGTTAAGGCGCAAAAAATGGTCAATTGGCAAAGTACCATGGAAGCAGGGGCTAGCTGAGGGGAAAAAAGATTTAAATAAGTTTTCAAGACAGAAGGAGAAGGGAAAAGTGGTCACCGGGTTGAAACATAAATTCAAGACGTACAATTTAATGGAAATAATCCAACACTCTTCCATATATTTGATTGAATTCTTTGGAAAACAGCAACCTAATTTTCTCTTGAATTTGAATTTTTTCATAAATTATAGCAATATAGATCACTCCAGATATCTGTCTTGTCTTAAATCATAGGCTCCACCTCCCAGATATCTGGGAGGACCTCAGTTGACTTGTTCCATCGTTTGAGCTGCATTGAATCAGCTCCTGCCATTCACTAGTTCATGAAACCAGTTCATCTTTCTCTTTCTTGGCCTTTTCTCCACATTCCCCAAAACAGTTCCTCCACTTGATATAAGTTATTTTTGCAAAGCAATTTGAGACATAGAATTACATAGAATGATAAATGGGGGAACATATAATTGGGCCCCATTAGTCCGTGCCAGTGTTTCTATTGCCCATGAGCCCCACCCCTCCATTTCATTTGATGAACAAGGAACAATAAAGATTCAGATTATTTCCTTGTTTCCAACTATAGCATTAATAACCCTCTCTCTTAATCATATGATTTCATTCAGCATTAATGGGCTTCCAGAACACTGTATTTCATATTTTCATAACCATTTGTATGATGAGATGTATCCTGGTTTCACTTTTAACTGATTTAATTTTAAGACTATGTTGCCTTGTTTTGTGTTTTACTACTTCAGGGAAGAGTAATTTATATCAGCCTTGCCACAATTATGTTAATATAATGTGATGAAAAACTACATAAAAAATTCCTTACAGTTGAAATAACACCTTTCATGTCAAGAGGACATAACCAAGTGTTTCACAGGCTATACAGTAAAGTGGTGTGATTGTGTATATTTCGTGGGTGATTGTGACAGGCAATTTGTGTATAGCAAGGTGCGACAAACAGCCATGAAATTAATAAACAATTTTATTTGGTAGATTGCTGACCAGGACACCAGGAGTAACTCCCTCCTATTTTCAAATAGTGCCATGGGATCTTTAATGTCCACCTAAGCAGGGAGATGAGATCTTGGTTTAACGTCTCATCCAATGGACAGCACAACAACAACAACAAAATTACATTTGTATAGCGCCTTTCACGTCGGGAAGACGTCCCAAGGCGCTGGTAAGTAAGTGTTTTGGACCCGAGCTGGGGGTCGGGATTGGGGAGGGTGGAGGGCAGGGGGGGAAACAGGGAAATCGAAAGCACGGTCAAAGAGGAGGGTCTTGAGATGGGTCTTGAAGAAGGCAAGGAAGGGGGCGAGATGGAGGGACTATGGCATGGAGTTCCAGAGGGTAGGGGCAGAGTGACAGAAGGCCCGCCCGCCAATAGTTGGGCGAGCCAGGTGGAGGACGTGAAGCAGGCTGGAGCCCGCTGAGTGGAGGGAACGAGCAGGATGGTAGGGGGTTAGGAGGTCGCAGAGATAGGGGTAAGCAAGACTATGGAGAGCTTTGAAGGTGAGGACCAGGATTTTGAACTATATCCTCTGTGTGATGGGAAGCCAGTGGAGTCGGGCGAGGATGGGGGTGATAGGGTCACGGAGCCGGGTGCGAAGAGGACATGGGCAGCAGAGTTCTGGATGATCTGCAGCCTATGGAGAGAAGAGTTGGGGAGGCCAACAAGCAATGAATTTACATAGTCCTCAATGTAATGAAAGCGGGTATGAGCACCTCCAACAGTGCAGCATTCCCCCAGCACCGCATTGAATATCGGCCTAGACTATATGAGTTCTAAGTTCTGAGGTGGAGCATATTGAAGTTAAAGTATAAATGATCCTTATTAAACTGCACAGCAAAAATATCTACAACAAATACATTCAGCAGCTCACATGGTGATTTTGCATACATTTGATTTGCCCAAAAAAACACATTTATTTTGATCCTTTTGGCAACTGCAGAAATGCATCACCGTGCTTAAGATGCTTAAGCGTATCCAATACTCAAAAGAAACCCTTTGCTACACTCTCCAGTGAGGTCCGAAAAGGCGTCATTGTACCCAAAAAAGCATGTCAAGTGCGTAAACATTTCACGAGGTCGGCGATATCAGGAAAATCTTTTCCAAGGCAAACGCAGAAAGCAGGAGTTGAGATGGTGAGGTGAGTTTACATAAATGTTGCATAAGTACAGACGATGACATTGAACTCATTGATCTACTGAACACAGTCTTCCCCAATCTTTCCCCTGGAATTTCCAGATTCCTTGCTCAGTTGCTTGAATCATATCACCTCGCTCGGTATATCCCGTGGCCAGCCCAGCACCCCCTCCCCATCCTCCTCGTTCCTGACCCAATCTTACAACAAATCCCCTGTACGCTTCCAGACCAAGAAAATGAATGAATGAAAACCGCTGGTGTGCGGTAACGCATCTCCCCAATTGGCAATCTATAAGTGTGTTAATGTCTCTAAATAATCCCTCCAAAACCCAAAACAATAATAAATTGGTCATTTTCAATCCACGACTGTTTGTGGGACACTGCTGTGCGCAATTGGCTGCCGCGTTCGCCCACAAATATGCAGTCAATTCACTTTACAGTGTGTGTTCTGTGAAGCGCTTCGGGACGTCCTCCCGACGTGAAAAGCGCTGTATCAAATGCGAGGATTATTATTATTATTATAATAAAGTTTCTATCGGCAGCTCTAAGGTATAAAAGATCTTAAAACTATTGTGTATTATTGGGAGGGGTGGGGGGTGGGGGGGGAGGGATTGTGTGTGTGTAATAAATTGACCTTGAGATGTAATTGGAAAGTTGCTGCTTTTTCCACACAGTTCCCCACTGGGAAAAGGGTAACATGTTTGCATCGCTTATCTGAAGGTTATTTTGCGAACTGTAACTTAAAACAAGAGTTACAGTGTCTTTCTTTAACACATTGCAGTGCAGTGAAAGAATGTGAAAGGCTCTTTCTTTCTCTCCTCTCTCTCCTCTCTCTTTCTCTCTCTCTCTCTCTCTTGGCTCTGCTTCATTGGTTTGAAGTTTGTCGAATTAGACTCTGGTCCGAGTCACACCGCCCCCGTTCGTTGAGGGAGAGATAGAGGGAGGGAAGGAGGAAGGAAAGGAGGAGGAGAGAGAGAGAGAGAGAATGAGTGAGTGAGAGAGAGAGAGAGAGAGAGAGTGCGTAAAAATGATCGAGTCGCCCGTAACGCAGCGCCACACAGCGAAGGGGCAACAGCTACAGCCACAGTGAGAGGGGCCACTGCTCTCTCTCTCTCTCTCTCTCTCTCTCTATCTCTACCTCTCTCTCTATCTCTATCTCTATCTCTCTCTCATCCTCTCGTCCCCGTCAAAGGCATCGGTGCCCCAGCGAGGGATCGGCTGTGAGGTAGGACTGTGTGCGTGCGGGAGGGCTGTACACACACACACACACACACACACATGTATATATATATGTGTGTGTATATAGGTATAGGTGGTAACGTAAATAAAGACATTGGGTTTGCCCGCAAATCACTCACTCTCTCTCACACACACAGTCACACACAGTCACTCACACACACAGCACACACACACACACAGTCACTCACACACACACACACACACCGTCACCACACACACACACAGTCACACTCACTCACACTCACACACACAGTCACTCACACACACACAGTCACACACACACACACAGTCACTCACACACACACACACACAGTCACTCACACACACACAGTCACACACACAGTCACTCTCACACACACATACACAGGAGGCACTCACACACAGTCACTCACACACACACACAGTCACTCTCACACACACACACAGGAGGCACTCACACACAGTCACTCACACACACACACAGTCACTCTCACACACACACACAGGAGGCACTCACACACAGTCACTCATACACACACACAGTCACTCACACACACACAGTCACACACATACACACAGTCACTCACACACACACACACACAGTCACTCACACACACAGTCACACACATACACACAGTCACTCACACACACACACACACAGTCACTCACACACACACAGTCACACACAGGCACTCACACACACACACACACACACAGTCACTCACACACACACAGGCACTCACACACACACAGCACTCACACACACACACAGTCACTCACACACACACAGTCAGTCACACACATACACACAGTCACTCACACACACACACACACAGTCACTCACACACACACAGTCACACACAGGCACTCACACACACACACACACACACACACAGTCACTCACACACACACAGGCACTCACACACACACAGTCACTCACACACACACACACACAGTCACTCACACACACACAGTCACACACACACACAGTCACACACACACACAGGCACTCACACACACACACACACACACAGTCACTCACTCACACACACACACATACAGGAGGCACTCACACACAGTCACTTATACACACACACAGTCACTCTCACACACACACACAGGAGGCACTCACACACAGTCACTCACACACACACACAGTCACTCTCACACACACACACAGGAGGCACTCACACACAGTCACTCATACACACACACAGTCACTCTCACACACACAGTTTCACACACAGAGAGAGGAGGGGGAGCACAGTAATGCGCTGTGAAGGATCTTTTCGAAATTGCTGTGGTGCGAAATACGCCTTTCGATGGGGGTAAGATCGCTCCTGTTGGGTGCTGTCGTGTAGCCCATTACATGAATTACTGTATCAAATCAATTGACACACGAGCTACTGTATACTTTTCCTGAGAGGAAAGAAAGGACGTGTAGCTCTGTGAAGTGTGTTTGTTCCTCCTCCCCCATTTATCATCTTCTGTTGCATTAAAGGCCATTGATTATACATTGAATTCATTCAGGACATCAAAAGTGAAAGGGTTTTTATCCAATAATCAACTGGAACCCAGTAGTTCCCACTTGTTCGTGTTTTGTTCGGTTTATTTTTTTTTACATATTAATTTCTACAGAGTTATTAGTTCATTCATTAATTTGTAGGAGCAGAGTTTCGCAATGACTGACTTGCCTGCGCCCTCTCTCACCATGCTCGGCGGCGAACCATTCCTGTAAACTTATTCGGATTCAATAATGTGCCCGTGGACTAATATGATTGTTGCTAAAACAGGAAAAGCGTGCAGTGGCTCGTGTGTCGATTGATTGACACAGTAATTAATAATGATAATTTTGGCATTATTGTATTCATGTCAAATCGTCACAAACAGTGCTTCACGGGATTTATACTGTAAAGTCGTGTGACGATGTGTTTTGTGGACGATTCGAGCTTTATATATGTTATAATCTTGCATTTGATATATATATATATACCACTGTATCGTATGGTTGAGACGTCTCAAAGGAGTTCACAGGATATCCCGTAAAGTGGAGTGACTGCGCATTTTGTGGGTGAAACATGGAGATAGATTTGCACACGTATAACGTATATTGACTGTTACGATTGTGCCTGTACTCCTGGTTGTTTCAGGTTATAATTCGATTTACAGTATATTTCTGTGAAGCGCTTTGAGAAGACTCGGAAGCCGCGATGAGGCGCTGATATCAAAATGCAAGGATTATTATTGCTATTGTTGTTGTTATCATTATCTATCAGCTGCTCTGCGTTGTATCTGTACAGACACACACACACACACAGACACACACTCTTGTCTGCAGACACCATCCTGGCTCGCGTTGCTCACTCTCTTCCTTCATTGGCCAGCCGGCGTGTCAATCATAATTCCTGTGGCCAATGGGCAGCCGCCGCCTCTCAACCCACTCCCTCCCACTGCCCCACGCAGCCTGTGGGTGGCGTTACAACAAACGCCATCATTCTCTAACGTTAACAATGCTCCCGATCATTGTCTCCCCCCCCCCCCCCACCCCCGGCGACCGCCCGTGTGGCGCTTGTGACTGGTTATCAGGGCTGTCAATCACAGCTCGCGGGACCCATTGGCTGCCTGGCCCGTGCCTCGCCAGATCCTGCATCGCCATTGGCTTAGCGGCCTGTCAATCAATCAATCCATCCATCAATCAATCAATCAAAGTTGGGGGCAAACCTCGACGGTCTGAGGAGCCCCGCCCCGGAAACAATTTGATTGCGCGGGAGGGGTGTGGGGAGAGAGCGAGAGAGAGAGAGCGAGCGAGCGAACGCGCGCGCGCGAGGCGGTTGGTGACGTTGGCCAACTGTCATTCGGAGAGGCTTCAGGCGGCGGCGGCGGGTGAGTGAGTGGGTGGGCGGGTGGAGCGGCCGCAGGGCCCGATGTAACGGTCCCCCCCCGGTCAGCGGCAGGGCGATGGATTCGCGGGGGGTGATGGCGACCGACAAACGACGGCCCTGCGGCGTGCAAGTGGAAACGGGCGCAATGGACGGCAGGCGGACGTCCCCGGCCAAGGCGGGGAGAGCAGCTTCCAGCGCCGCGCATAGGCAATAGGTGATTCCTCCTCTCAGGAAATCCTAATTATATATATGTAAATATATATATATATATATATACACACACACACACACACACGCAATTATTTCAATGTGGGAAGGGGAGGGAGTCGAGATTACCTTTCATTTAATTGTGCAATTTGGCTGCTGCGTCCGCCTCCCCCCACACACACCCCCTCCCCCCCTCCCCACACACACACACACACACACAAACACCTCCACACACACCCCCTCCCACACACACACACCCCCTCCCACACACACACACACCCTCCCACACACACACACCCCCTCCCCCCCACACACACCCCCTCCCCCCCACACACACCCCCTCCCCCCCACACACACCCCTCCCCCCACACACACCCCCTCCCCCCACACACACCCCCTCCCCCCCACACACACCCCCTCCCCCCCACACACACCCCCTCCCCCACACACACCCCTCCCCCCACACACACCCCTCCCCCCCACACACACCCCCTCCCCCCACACACACCCCCTCCCCCCCACACACACCCCCTCCCCCCCACACACACCCCCTCCCCCCCACACACACCCCCTCCCCCCCACACACACCCCCTCCCCCCACACACACCCCTCCCCCCACACACCCCCCCCCCCACACACACCCCCTCCCCCCCACACACACCCCCTCCCCCCACACACACCCCTCCCCCCCACACACCCCCCCCCCACACACACCCCCCCCCCCCACACACACCCCCACCCCCCCCCACACACACCCCCTCCCCCCCACACACACCCCCTCCCCCCACACACACCCCCCCCCCCCCCACACACACCCCCTCCCCACACACACACACCCCCTCCCCCCCACACACACCCCCTCCCCCCCACACACACCCCCTCCACACCCCCCCCCCCCACACACACCCCCCCCCCCCCCACACACACCCCCTCCCCCCCACACACACCCCCTCCCCCCCACACACACCCCCTCCCCCCCACACACACCCCCTCCCCCCCACACACACCCCCTCCCCCCCACACACACCCCCTCCCCCCACACACACCCCCTCCCCCCCACACACACCCCCTCCCCCACACACACCCCCTCCCCCCACACACACCCCCTCCCCCCCACACACACCCCCTCCCCCCCACACACACCCCCTCCCCCCCACACACACCCCCTCCCCCCCACACACACACCCCCCACACACACACACACCCCCCACACACACACACACCCCCTCCCCCCACACACACCCCCTCCCCCCCACACACACCCCCTCCCCCCCACACACACCCCCTCCCCCCCACACACACCCCCTCCCCCCCACTTCCTCATCCTCTCGATGCTGACCTCCTGCGTGCTGCCTTCGGCGAACGCAGTTATAATAATAATAATAATCCTTGCATTTGATATAGCGCTTTTCACGTCGGGAGGATGTCCCAAAGCGCTTCACAGAATATACTGTAAAGTGAATTGACTGTATATTTGTGGGCGAACGCGGCAGCCAATTGCGCACAGCAATGTCCCACAAACAGTCGTGGATTGAAAATGACCAATTTATTATTGTTTTTGGTTTTGGAGGGATTATTATTAGGCTCTGTGTGGAGTAAGGAAACTTGCCCAAGGTTTCGCCCTCTGCCTGGAATTGAACTCAGGTCTCTCACTTGCAAAGCGAGTGCTCTAACCACTGAGCTACAGGACTCCGTAGTCCTGTTCGTGATATCCTCTTCTCTCGCCTCTCCTCCCTCATCCGCTCTCCTGCTTCAAGACTGACTTGAGTATCCTCTCGTCTCCTCCACCGGTTTCACCTCCAGGTCCCAAACAGTCACCTGCAAAGTATCCTAAGGCTCTATTCTTGGCGCCCCTCCTTTTCCTCATTTATGGAGTCCTGTAGCTCAGTGGTTAGAGCACTCGCCTTGCACGCGAGACACCTGAGTTCAATTCCAGACAGGGCGAAACCTTGGGCAAGTTTCCTTACTCCACACAGAGCCTAATAATAATCCCTCCAAAACCAAAAACAATAATAAATTGGTCATTTCAATCCACGACTGTTTGTGGGACAATGCTGTGCGCAATGACTGCCGCGTTTCGCCCACAAATATACAGTCTATTCTGTGAAGCGCTTTGAGACGTCGAGAAGACGTGAAAAGCGCTATATCAAATGCAAGGATTATTATATTATGTGCTGCCTCTTGGTGATGTCATCTGCAGACATCGACAGCTGCAAACATCAACTTCCATATGTGTGCGGATGATGCCCAAATCTACTCTTCCTCCTTCAGTTGTGACCCCAAGTCCACTGATGTGTGTCTGCTTGCTTATCAGTCTCAAGTCTTAGATGAGTGCTAACTTTCTATAGCTGAATATGCACAAGACGGAAGCTATTCTTTTTTGGCTCCCGTCAACACTCTTCTCATCTGCCGCTCTGACTTCTTTAACCTTCCCGGCCTATCCCTGAGACTCGCTAAACATGTGTACAATTTAGACATTGGGTTTAAACCCCAATTGTCAACCCTACCCCACATCAAGTCCCTTTCCTCCCTCTCCGTCACAGATACCTCAAACCTAACATTGCTGGCCACGCCTTATCCATGCTTTTGTCACCTCCCACCTTATTATTATTTCAATGTAGGAAGGGGAGGAATCAAGATTACCTTTAATTTAATTGTGCAATTGGCTACTGCGTTTTCCCCCACAAAATACACAGTCAATCTACTTTACAGTATATCCTGTGAAGAGTTTTTGAGAAGTCTCAACGACCTGATAAGACGCTATGTCAAATGCAAGGAATGCTATTATTATTATTAGTAGTAGTAGTAGTACCTGTAAAGTGCTAGAGCACCTCGTTTGGACGTCCTCCCACCCTGAAAGGCCCGCTACTAGATAAATGCAATTTGTTGTTACCCACCTTCGCTCCTCCCTGCTCGAGCCCCTCCAGACCCGGTTCCGCCTTTTCCCGCAGCATTAAAGTCTCACAGATTACTTATCTTAGCGACCCCCCACCCCCCAACTTCCTCATCCTCTCAATGCTGTCCTCCTGCGTGCTGCCTTTGGTGAACGTAGTTGGTCATGATATCCTCTTCTGTCGGCTCTCCTCCTTCATCCACTCCTGCATCCGTGATGCTACTCCGTGTGATGTGTGCTATATAAATGCAAGTTGCTGTTTTTGTGCACTGAATATTACCAGAGATGAGTTGATAGTTTGAGCTCTCTCAGGAAATGCACCTCCTTGTATAGGTGGGATGCATGCAACTCTGTTTGGTTGGAGCACTCTGGTGTTTTTTGGTGATGTATTTCCGCCTGTGTCAGGCACCCAGGTGACCAAAAGCATTTCTGCAGACGAGGAAAATTGAGAGGAGACCTGAGAGAGGAGCTTAAGATTATGAAATGATTTGATAATGATACGGTGTTGACAGGCAGTTTTCACTCGCTGGTGGAATATACGATAGCCAGTCATAGATCTGATAGCGAGTTTTTGGCTGGACCTCAACAAAACCTACCACTCCGCTCTTGCCTCAGCCAAACCGTCCTTCTATTCCAGATTAATCCTGGAGGTGAAGGGCAACCCCAGGCTCCTGTTCTCCATCACCAACCAGCTCCTCCACCCTCCCCGCCACGCCTCGCAGATTCTTTCCTCTGACTCCCACTGCGAGAAAATGCTGGACTTCCTCGAGTCCAAAATCGAGGAATCCGTTCAGCTGCCACTGCCCTCCCAACTTCCACCCCCTCCCTACCCCCCACCCACACTCCGACAATTACCCATCCCTTCTTCCACACCTTTGAAATTGTCACCCCCTCCTCTGTCTTCACCACCATATCCTCCATGAAGCCCATCACCTGCTCCCTGGACCCCATCCCCACCCCTCTCCTTAAATCCCAGCTCCACCTCCTTGCCCCATTACTTGCTGACATCATCAATCTTTCCCTGTCATCTGGCACTGTTCCCTCCCCCTCAAAACATCCACCATCACTCCCACATTGAAGAGACCTTCCCTTGACCCATCACAGCTATCCAGCTACTGGCCTATCTCAAACCTCCCTTTCCTGTCCAAGGTCCTTGAGAGAGCCGTTGCCTCCCAGCTTCACTCTTTCCTCTCCTCCCATTCCCTCTATGAACCCCTCCAAACGGGTTTCCGTGCTGCCCACAGCAAGGAAACTGCTCTGGTCAAGGTCACAAACGACATCCTGACCATGTGCGATCAGGGCTCCCTCTGCCTCCTCGTCCTCCTCAATCTCTCTACCACCTTTGACACTGTGGACCATTAATCCTCCTCCACATCTCCCACCTCAATCTTCAAGGTTCTGTGCTTGACTGGTTCAGGTCCTACCTTTCACACTGCCTCCACTTTGTCGCAGCAAACGGCTTCTCCTCCAGCCCCCGCCCTGTCTCGTGCGGTGTTCCTCAGGGCTCTGTCCTCGGTCCCCTCCTCTTCACCCTCTACATGCTTCCCCTTGGTGACATCATCCGCAGACATGGGGTAAATTTCCACATGTATGTGGATGATATCCAACTCTATCTCTCTGCCTCCACCCTCAACTCCAGCACTGCTGGCGTCCTGAATGACTGCCTGTCCGACATCAAGTCCTGGACGAGGGACAACTTTCTCCAACTCAAAGTCAGCAAGACCGAGGCCCTCTTGATTGGCTCGCGCCAGCGCCTCCGCAACTCCGCAGCTCCTTTACTCTTGCGCACCAGGCTCCGTGACCCCATCACTCCCACCCTCGCGCGACTCCACTGGCACCCCAACCCTCAGAGGATCGAATTCAAGATCCTCGTCCTCACTTTCAAGGCCATCTATGGCCTTGCCCCCTCCTACCTCTCTGACCTGCTGACTCCCTACTAACCTGCCCGCTCCCTCCATTCAGCGGGCTCCGGTCTGCTCCATGTCTCCGCCTGACCTGCCCTCCCATCGCTGGCTGAGCTTTCAGCGTCTCTGCCCCCACACTCTGGAACTCCATCCAACAGTCCCTTCGCCTCGCGTCCTCCTTGCCTCCTTCAAGGCCGATCTCAAGCCCCTTTTCTTCGATCGTGCCCTTGGTCGCCCTCCCACCTCTCTGCCTTCCCTCACCCCTACACCTCCCCACTCCATGCTCGGGTCCCAACCCCTGGAATGTTCAGCGCTTTGGGACGTCCTCCCAATGCGAAAGGTGCTCTATAAATGTCATTTTGGTGTGTTGTTGAGCTTCTTCACACAGAGGGTGGTGAAAATGTGGAACTCGCTGCCAGAAGCTTGGTTGAAGCAAAAAGCACCAAAGTTTTTCTGTATCATTCTACATAATGTTCTGCGTGTAGTTCTCATGTGAAAGTAACATCTCAGGGTGCTTTACAGAATGCAATGAATTATAAATGAAGTGAGATGTCGAATTTGATGCCCAAAACGGTAGTTGAAGCAGTTCGTATAGAAACATTTAAGAAGAAGCTAGATATACACATGAGGGAGAAGGAAATACAGGGTGACCAAAAATTTCTGACACCATCACAATGTCTAAATAGGCTTAAAGAAATTATATATATATATATGTTTAGTGATTATTATTCAAATAATTGGTATCATGACTTTTTGGTCACCCTGTAGAATGGAGTAAGGAGTGGGTGAAGATTCATCGGAGTATAAACCGTCTTTTGTCTGACTAAAAGATGGCTTCACCTAGTTAAAAGGGGCAGTCATCCACAGGATAAACTGTTTAAACTGTCCATAATTATTTAATTCTCATTCAACTACGCTGCAACAATTAGAAATAGTTACTCCTAGAAGTAGAAATGTTGTTAATGGAAATGTGAAACCTTTAATGACTCATTCAAAAATTGGCACCTCAGCCATTTAACACTCTTCCAAAATTACATGTCTCGATAGTGAACTCAGTTTTATTTTGATTTTGCAGGAGGTTGATATTTGTTTTATTTTACTTGTTCCGAGACCTCACAGTGCTGCTGTCCACGTGATTCAGTGAGAGGTGCACAGAAGCATTGTTTCATTACTGAATGTTGTAAAAATGAAAATTTAGTGTGTATTGGCCTATTAGTACTTCAGGTTTAGATTAAATCAGGACATCTCCTCGCAAGCGAGTGGACCCGCATTCGATTCCTGGGCAGGGCGAAGCCTTAGTCAAGTTTGCTTATTCCACACACATTCCTCTCTTGCAGCCTCAGACCACTGAAACTCTTGTTCATGCCTTCATCACTCCAGGCTCGACTATGCAAACCCCCTGCTTGTCGACCTTCCCAACTCCTCCCTCCACAGGCTGCAGATAATCCAGAACTCTGCAGCCCGTGTCCTCTCCCGAACCAAACTCCGTGACCCCATCTCCGCCATTCTCGCCCGACTCCATTGGCTCCCTATCCTTCAGAGGATCCAGTTCAAGATCCTGGTCCTCACATACAAAGCCCTCCATGGCCTCGCCCCACCCTACCTCTGCGACCTCCTAACCCCCTACCAACCTGTCCACTCCTTCCACTCAGCCGGCTCTGACCTGCTCCACGACCCCCGACCCACCCGTCCCACCATTGGCGGGAGAGCCTTCAGCCACTCTGCTCCCAACCTCTGGAATTCCATCTCCAACCACTCCACCTCACCCACTCCTTAGCCTCCTTCAAGTCCCGCCTCAAAACCCTCCTCTTCGACCATGCCTTCGGTCAACCCCCTTCCACTCCCCTCCCTTCTCCCCCCCGCCCCCCGATCCCAGCTCAGGTCTGAAATGCTGTACTCTGTTCAGCGCCTTGGCATGTCCTCCCGACATGAAAGGCGCTATACAAATGTAATCTTGTTGCGTTGCTGCCTATGACCTCTATCACCAATTTCTGAATGTTGTTTAGCTAATCTTTATTGAATGACCTCACAGTAGCGCCTTTATTGGTTGCGATAAATCACAGATCATTGCAGGGTTATTCTCGGGCATACACCGATTATGTAGACATAAACAATTAAGCTCAGACTGACCTGAGCTGATCATAAAACTGGGAAATTACTCTTCAGTCTCCAAAAAATGAGGACAAAAATATATTAGCAATCACACCAGCTCCTTTTTTATGAAAATATTAACTTTTTAACTTTGCTATACGAATCTTATAATTGTGCAATGTGTGGGTGATATGTACATACATAATACTACACAAATGTAGTAGGTAAAAGAATGATGAATAGTAGGAAAATGGCAAGTTTTACTGACAATAAGCTTTGCTTAGCAAAATTGTACCGTTTCTTCACAGTGGAGTTGGCTGCTGTGTTTCATTTTAAAAATACACAGTCAATCCACTTTACAGTATATTCTGTGAAGCGCTTTGAGACGTCTCAACGATGTGCTAAGCCGCTATATCAAATGCAAGGATTATTATTATTGCAGGTGCCGTCCTTCAGATGAGATGTTAGATCAAGTCCCGTCTGCCTGTTCAGATGGACATTAAAAATCCCATGGCGCTATTCAAAAAGAAACGTGTCCTGGCCAACAATCCCCTAATAAAATTGGTCATTCACGTCTTGACTGTTTGTGGGACATTGCTGTGTGCAAATTGGGTGCTATGTTCGCCCACAAAATAGTCACACCACTTTACAGCACATCAAGTGAAGTGCTTTGAGATATCCTCCTCATGTGAAAGGTCCTATCCCAAACATAAGGATGAATATTATTGTACATTACTCCTGTGCCATGTTTTTGCAGAAAGCGCCACTTGACAAGTTGTTTAATACTTTTATGAGATAAACGTAACATAAAACGTGCAAAACACCTTTATGCTGATAAACAAGTTGACTAATGGAGCAGCCAATTTGCACACAACAATGTTCAGCGAATGGCCATAAAGTGAATGACCAATTGTATCTGGAAGATTGTTTGTCAGAAAAACCTAGAGAAAGTGCCTTCTCTTTTGAATAGAATTTTTAGTGGGATCTTCAAAGTCAAACTGAGCTCCCATCTACCTGTTCACCTTATCTGAAGGACAGCACCTCTAGCAATGCAGTGCTCTGCATTGGAGCGTTAGCTGAGACTATACGAGTTCAAAATCCTGAAGTGGTGTTTTATCCCACAACTACCTGTACCTAAGTATCTATGCTAAGCAGATGTTTTCTTTCCATCTTTACAGCGACTCTGTTTTCTAAAAGCTATATAGTAACTACTGTATCTGGTTTCACTAATATTGTTCCTGTGTTTCAGTTGGTGTCAAAAAAAATCAACAAAGCATATTGTGATACTTGAAATTAGAAATGAGCAGTATAAAGTATTTTTCTTCTAAATCTATCCTTTTACATTTTTCTTACAGAAAATCTAAATTGCAAACTGCTGCATTCTTTAGACTTTCAGCTTATAAATTGGGAAGGATCATTATTTTGTTTGTACCGAGCTTCATCCCTCTGATCTTTGTGGATAAAGTTATGTCAACAGCTGCACTAATCACCTTATGCAGATATGGTGGTTCTCAAGTGAGAAGAAGAGCATTGCTGACTTCAAGGCTGCTTCAGGACGACAAGCGTGTGGTATTTATCTACCACAGTTCCACCAGTGATCGCAGGGCTTCACGTTTTGACGTAGAAGGTGGTGGTCGTCAAACAACCTGGGATTCTTTTGGCATCTGGGACAACCGCATTGATGAGCCAATTCTACTTCCACCAAGCATAAAATATGGCAAACCGATTCCAAACGTTAGCTTGAGTAACGTTGGATGCACTACTCAGATTGGTCAGCGGAAAGAGAATGAGGACCGTTTCAGAGTTGGAGTGCTGACTGAGAACGTCCTGTATTTTGCAGTGTATGATGGACATGGTGGACCAGCAGCAGCAGATTTTTGTGATAAGCACATGGCAAAGTACATTGTGTACGTACCTCTCAAATCACCAATTTTTAGCTTATAGATGATTGGATTAGAGTTGTCTTGAGATAACACTCTAAAGGTATGAAAGTTAATAAGATAGTTTTTACTTGCCTATGTGTTAGGTATATTTTAAAATTGTGTGCCCTGTAATAGTTAACTACCTACTTTTTATATATTAAATCAGCCACAGCGAAATTTCCATTTGTAGGTGTCATATATATATATATATGGCGAACTCCCAGTGTGGTTTGGTGTTCTTAAGCATGGCGATAGATTTTCACATGTGTCAGACAGCAACTGACCAAAAAAAACCTTCTTCATAGGCTAGGCACCATGGTCTACTGCACTTTCATGATTCCAATCCTTCCTGTCTCAACGTGATCACTACAGCTTCTTCAATAACTAGTTATCTCATGCTAACACAGTCACCTCCAAGGGCTCCATCCTTAGTCCTCTCCTATTCCTCATCTCCCTTCTCTGAGACACTTTCACATGGAAGGTCCTAAAAGTGCAAGGTATTGTATCCTTCTCCATAAATCACCAATTTTTAGCTTATAGTTGATTGGATTAGTTGTCTTGAGATAACACTCTAAGGGTATGAAAGTTAATAAGATCGTTTTTACTTGCCTATGTGTTAGGTGTATTTTAAAATTGTGTGCCCTGTACTAGTTAACTACCTACTTTTTATATATTAAATCAGCCATTGAAAGGTTGTGTGGAAATCAGGTATTTTTATCGAAAAAACAAATTGATACAAAAGGGGCAAGCAAACTTCTTTAGAAATTGAGATGTGAGAATTGCACTTTGGATAAAATAGTGAGGTCCAGATTAGCTTCTGAACAATGAAGATAGCCATTAAAAGCAATAGTTAACAACTTTACATTTGTGAGAGGCATGAAAAATACAGGTATGAAGAACTCAGCTTACCATTGTCCCATTCAAAGGTCAAGGTGGATCGAAAAGATCTTCTGATGCAACCTTTGTACTTGGAAGGAATCAAGTTGTGTTTACTTTTGACATGTGAGAAGTAATATCAACACAACAACTTGGATTTATATAGCACCCTCCACGCCGGACGGTGTCTCAGAGCGCTTTACAATAACAGATCCCGGGACCGAGCCAGGGGGAGGGGGAGGAAGGTGACCAAAGACACGGTCGAAAAGAAAGGTCTTCAGCAGAGACCTGAAAATGGGAAGGGAGAGAGCGAGATGAAGAGTGAGGAAGGCAGTTCCAGAGCCTCGGGGCATAGTGGCTGAAGGCACGGCCGCCGAGGGTGGAGCGGAGGACTCGGGGGACGAGGAGGAGGCCAGACCCGGAGGAACGAAGGCAATATCAATATGAATGTAAACGCATATTAATTGGTTGAAGAGCGGGTTGTTAAAGTGGAGAAGGAATTAAGTGAGAGAATACACAGGCTTGGGGAATCCCTGAGTTGATGTAAACTCAAGAGCATGACCCATCAACGAGAGAACAAATTTTTAGGTATATCCTGATTCTGCCGATCTTTTTGGAACCAAATTAAATTGACTCTTGACATATTAAACTGTCATTGTGACTTCTAATAGTAGACAAATTTGTTTTAATAACAAATTAATTATGACTTGAATGTCTCTCTATTTTTCATGCTCTATGTAATTCTGCTTTTAGAATCAAGATGATTATTGCTACATTGTGCTGGTAGCTGGATGAAATCGTAAATCTGTGGATTTTTCAGTAAAACTATGATTCATGTTGTCTAAAGAAAGCAAAATTTCAGACTACCATTTTATAACTAGAAGTAATGTTTATTATTTCCTATTTAGACAATGTCTCTCACAAGAGGAGAATCTGGAAAAGGTGCTGACCAAAGCTTTTTGTGAGATAGACAAGGAATTTGCAAGACATGTCCACTTATCTGCAAATGGTAGGTACATTTATTACGTTCATCCATAATAAGGAAAAATATGAATCAATATTTACTAACCCTGTTGACAATCTGTATTAAAGTGATGCATGGAATATTTATTTCAAATGTAATAGTGAAAATAACAGTTCATACATTAGTTTTGCTGGAAGAAAATGCACTAGAGGCTATTTTAAAAAAAAGGTTTACTAGAATGACTTGTGATACCTGAAGGCCAAGGTCAATGTTTCCCAGTTTCATAATTCATTGGCAATATTTCAACTATGAGAATTTATATTCTGCTCTTGTACTGTTGAGAGCTTGATACATTCTTCTGAAAAAATAGCCTTATTGCTTCACACGTATGTTGTATTACGTCTGTACTGTCAAAAACAAATAGCAAGTTGGTATATTTAAAGTAGAATTAGAGAAATCCACGAACCCACAGCATATTTGTAATGCTGCAGCAGTGTTCAGGAAATGCTTGTACCATAATTCCCAACATAAAAGTGATAGCTGTAAAATAAAACCTACATGGATGACATTTTGTTCTGTAACTTCTTTCCTCAATACATGCACTTCCCCTAAGAGTAAGCACATAGAGTTAATTGTCAGAACTGTTCTTATGGCACTTTTTTGAAAACATTTTTTCATGCTAGTAGATTTTTTTTATGATATCTACTGTGAACCATTGATTCACTAGACAGTAAATCTGTTTTTACAGGTATTAATGACATTGTCAGTGGATGGATTCTCCTGTCCAAGTAGTTTTTGTAGTTCATTTCTTTCTTCCAGTGCTACGTTTAACCTTTTGAATGCCAGATTATCCAGGGAAGTCCCTGCTTGCTGACTGGCATGGAAACTTCAGCCTGTGTTCTGTAATGATGAAACAATTACTATTATAATCATTGAAATATCAATAGTACTATTGATAATAATACTGACCCCAATTGTCAACCTTAAAATACAATTTTAATTAAGTATTGAAATTTTTAACTTTTCTCTCTCAGCTTTTCGCCCCTTTTTCTTCAGTCCTAATTTCTTCTTATCCTATTTTTTGCTACTTTAAATCTATTTTATAACTTGAAAATGTTTTCCTTAACTTTCTTCCTTCTGTCTCCCACCATCCATTTTGGGGATTCCAAGCAACCTTTTCTTTGCCTGGAAATCCATTTAAGGGGCATTTTACACTTGTTTTTCAAGTTATTGAAACCCATGAACATAAAGCTGGGCTTGATGGCATCGTAGTTGCAACCTGATCAATTTCTGATAGTTTCAGCCATCAAACGTGGAATGTGTTCCTATCCAAGCTCACTTTATTTGTTGGTCTCTGGAGACTTACAGCATTCATATAACAAAACTTTTTAATTCCCACACACATTGTTAGGAACAGGTTCAGTTATAATGCCCCGCAAATCAAAATCCCACTGACATTCGCCGTGTTGTGGCTTGCTTGTGAAGGTTGGGCAATTGGTGAGATAGAAGAGGATGGCTATTATCCAGCACTGACATCTGTCCCCTGTTAAAATGGATTTGTGTCACCTTGTTCAATCATCTTGTGCCTAAAAAAAAATATGCCTCTTTCCAATAACAATTTTTATATTTATTAATTGGCAGTAGCTTCAGATACAGATTGTTTTTAATCGCTTTGACTTCTTAAATATTTTTTATAAAATTTGCCCATTCATCAATCCACTCAAATCAAAGACATCGCTAAAGTATTTATAGCCTGTACTTTTCAGAAGAGATATCATCCATTCTGTAACCACTGCTGTTTCTTTACGTTGTGTATGTGTCCTAAATTGTATGATTGTAGCTTAAGTACAGTCCTATTTTTAAAAAAAACCTCTTATTTCCTTTCCTCTAATGATCGAGTTATTTTGTATTATACTTAACATTTGCAAAAATGAAGAGGCCGGTAGGACTGTGCAGTGAGTACACTGATGAGGAATTAAACTTCTCCAAGATTGTGCATTATGTTTATTCGGAGGGAAGAAAAATGGTATTTATTTTTCCATTTTTTTAAATGGAAAAGGTCACCAAACTGACAGTTCCAATGACTTGTCATTTCAGAATTTTGATGCCTCTCTCCCACAGTGTGGAAGAACAGCAAACTCCGTTAATGCACATAATTTGTCACAATTTCAAAATTGCCACTTGACGCAAAAAAAATCATACTTGTTATTTTATTTCTCCTCCTGCTTTGAAAGACTTTGTGCAATGTTTCCCTCATGATTCTTATACAGTATCTTCTAGTTTTTTTGTAACCAAACACTTCAAAGCAATCATTTAGAAAAAATCTCTCCATACATTTTTAAACTATGTAGATGCATTCATGAAATTTTGATCTGAGTTTATTCTATACATATTTATATATTTTTTTCTTTTGCCTCTATTTTTTCTGCCTTTAAGGTTCTTTTATTGCTTTCTTTTTTCTGAAGTCTGCTTTAGTACTGTACTCTTAACCATTCCTTTTGAAAATCAATCCCTATTAATTTGGGTCTTGATATAATGGTCTGTGATTTTAGCAAAGGTTTTAAGAGATAAAAATTAGCTAAAGAATACTTTTCTGTTTTCCGAAAAAAATGAAGGCACTTTTGTTTAAATTGCGCAGTCACAGGAGAGCAGTTCATATGTTTGAGACGTCTCAAAGACTGATAAGGCACCATATCAAATGCAAGGATTATTATTATTATATGACACTTAGATTTCTGAAACCACCCTTTGCATAAGGGTGAATGAGGCCACGAGTATGAGAATCCAGCAACATCATGGAGTAATTATGTGCCTTTGATCTCTCTTTTCCTGCCCTCTGTAGTTTTCCTGATTTTTTTTAGCGCTCCCAGTGATACTGAAAGAGGCCAGGGAGCAGCTCAGATTTTCCACCCTCTTGTATGTTGTGTAATGAGGCCCAACTAGGGCAAGAGGAAGAAAATATAATGTCTCAATGTTTGTTTGATCCTTGTTTGCACTAACTAACTAATCTCAACTGATGTAGGAATGCTGACGCTGTACTGAATGTGACTTCTATGGGAGGTGAAAAAACAGGATTTCTACTCCTGAATGACTTCCAATGATTTTTGATGAACAATCCCTATGTGGTCATTAGACATTAACCTTACTTAATAGGTTACTGACTCTCACTGTAAAAGCTTACAAATGCATAATAGATACTTAGTACCAAAGGTCTATTAGTATGTGAGTGGTAGAAGATATATTTGAAAACAAGAATTTAGTGGAGATTCCATCCATTGGCAGTGTTTAATAAATGCTGATGTACAGTAATCCTATATCATACACTTATCTTAATATCTTTCCAGCTTTGTCTTATCACATTTTTGATTTTTTTTAATGTTTTAAATTCTATGTTCTTTAATTATTAGCGGAGTCCTTTACAATTTTAGACCAAGGTACCCAATACTTGTATTTTAGCAATTTTGTCAATCACATGAGTGCTACAGTCATTGTAATTAATGATTAAATTGTACTGGTCTCAGGTTATCTCAACTAATAGGAGATAATTTAAAAATGCCTGTAAAAGGCAATTGAAGGCCTGCAGTAGAATAGACCACTTTAACAGATAATTTTAACTATTCAAAGTCAGATGTTACCTTTTTAAAATGTTTGCATTCTTTTAGAGTTGTTTTCCTCATAGTAAATTTGCACTAGCATCGAATTGTAGCACCACTCCCACATTCACCACCTAGTCCAGTATGTTATGATTATCCAGTGAATCGTTTAAAACAATATCCATTTGAATACTATTCCAGGGGGTTATTATGACCAGAAATTACGACATTCATTATGTAATTTAAAGTTTTATCTAAAATAACTGAAATATAATTCATACATGTACATGTAAAACAAATGTTAGCTGGTATATGCATGTAGTGATTTGTAACTTTTTGATCAGTTACGTAGTTTAAAGGCACAGATCTGCTATAAACAGAACGTTCAAGCTCGCAGCACGATTCGTCTTTAACAGTCATAAACTGGTGTGAGGGGAACACTTATTGTACTGATACAAAAAAGCTTCATGCTGAATGATGATGATTGTAGAGCCTAAAATGCTTTAAAATAATTGAATGGCGCATAAAGGCTTGTGAGGGGTCTTAAACGATCTTGTCCATCATCAATATTCTTATTACATATTGGGGTAAAATTTGTGGTATTCTTTAAAATAACACTGTCTTAATTATTCCCACAATTAATGGTGTTTAGTTTGTTAGAGCATTTCTGGTTTCACACTAAACCTGCTAAAAACACCGAAAAGCCACTTGGGTGGTGGTTTCTTTCCCCTTCCCAGCTCTGATTTTCAAATTGATGTGACACCATATTGAATTTTCAGTCTTGAGGCGTTTGGGTTTTCGGCCTCAGAGAGTGAAGTAGTTTTTTATTTGGTTATTACTTGGGCTGGAACTTCAGGAATACTGCAAATTTTGCCCCATGTTTTTAACCCAGTATGTAATATTTTTGTGTGAACTAATGCTTTGTACGGTAGATTTATCATTGCAAACTTGTAACAGGCTATTCCAGACTGGGTGACTTCAGACTTTACAGCTTAAAGTAACACTTTCACCTTATTTCTTTTGTGAAATACGCCAGATTGATAGTGAAAATAAAACATTTAACATACTTGCAATTTCTTTTCATATTGATTCCCTTGATTTTTTTAAACTTTTTTTAAAAAGTTGAATATTTTACTAAACGACAACTGAGTTTTTAACTTGCACCATATGTCAGGCAAGTGTTACCTTGTTGGTCTGTTCAGAAAGCTTTTAATTTTTTTATTTCTGTCTACAAATAAAAATTTACTATTGCTGTTGTCCTATGCAAGACTCCCCCCATCCGTCCTCCTTTAGACCTAGTTGAATCTGCATTGTTCCCACTCCAAAATCTTTGTGTAAACTGTTTTGTCCCTGACATTTACAAGACATCAGTCCATGTTCTCTTCCATCACTTTGTCACACTAATGTGAATCCAGTCCAAATTTAGCATGAAGGTCAATGTGATTGTCTTGGCCATTAGCATGTCCTCATCTAAATGAGGAAACCTATTTCCACACCAGATAACAAATTGAGTGTTGCCCAGAACTTCTTTGTGAAAATGCCTTAGCTGATTCGTGTTCCACTTGTTGACAATTAGAGAAAGCATTGATTTGCTCCCGTGCACATAAAATCTCCTCTCAACTTTCCTGAAGTTTGCATTATCTTATCACCCACACTTTTATACCCTTTGGTGTTGTCCAAAGGATCTTGCTTATCATTTACGTATAAATACTCTGAAGAATTTTGCCAACATTTAATTTCAGTGGTAATGAAGCTTAGAACTATTGACTGAGAGTAACTCTGATTAAGTGTCCAATGACAATAAAATACAGAAGCAAATTTCGACAGTTACTGAAGCTTTTCTAATTTTTTTTTGAGAGCTAAACTAGCTATTTGGGAAATGAAAAAATGTTGTTAGTTTTTTTTGCATATGATTGTTGGACACTTTGGGGATGGGGAGTGATCACTAGTACACATTAAATATTTTTGCTAGTTTATATTGATTTATATACTTTCACAGCAGTTACTCAACCCTTGAACTATGATTCACTTGCCATGTAATATTCACAATTTGATTTAATGACCGAAAATGAATGAAATGTGTAACAATGTACAATCTACACTTTTTCTCTAAAATTAATTTTAAAGCTGTCAATTTAATCAAATATTTTATTGTGGTCTTTCAAAAAAAATCAGTTATGATTAATATCGGAGCAAATAGTTGTACTTTATCATTCCAAATTAACTAGAGTCCAGAGTCCCTTTAATGTTTGTTTGGAGACATTTCAGTAAATATACATAATGCTGAAACACACTGATTTAGGTTTCTCATTTAGCCTGTAAAACATTTCCTAAGCTTTCCTTCCTTGGGGAGTGACCTCATAGCTAATGGAATTGATATTTATTGATAAGATATTTGGTTTAATATTCCCAAGGTTTTGGAATAGCCTGTATCTGTAAAAGCTAGTGGATAAATCTGCACTACAATCAAGCTTTGGTATAGTATCTTTTGGTTTATACTGTTTTTTTTGTTCATTTTGTATATTAGACTACAAAATAATGGTGGTAAATATTCTCCGAATAAAACAATAATTCAAATATTCAGCTAGTACAGATTGGAAAATCATCAAATAGTATGAAGATGTTTGGCATTTTCTAATATTGCTTTTGGTTCTACCATAATTAATGTTGCCCTGTAACACTGGTTAATATTTAAGAGCTGCGGACTACCTTCTATATGGTCTCTTTTTGTTATGATGGGGAGGAATCAAAATTTGACCCATGAAAAGATATAGATTATTTTGACAAATGTTAATTTTGTAAGACATACAGTTTAGTTGTATAAGTGAATACAATATTTTGGGTGGGTGAATTTTGTGCATATAAATCTAGCAGCCATTTTACATGCAGCTCCAGTTATAATATTTCCAGTGTTGCAGGTACTGTATGGACGTCCCTGCGTAAATTTCCTATTTGCCTCTGTGTACATGTTATCTGTAGCAGAGTCTGTACCTGGTCTGTTGCGCAGCACCAGCAGCTCTAGAACTGGAGGCCCTGGACACTTTGTTGGGCTTCAGTGGAAGGAGAACTGCTCCCCTTTTCTCCCAGTTGAAGGAGTCCAGCGGTTCCTAGCCTGGACTACTGGAGGGCCCCCTACAACCTCTTTGTCCCATTAGTAGAGGTGACATTCAATAAAATCGGCTTCAGTGAGTGTTCAGTCCTGTTGAAGACATTAGTAATGTAGTGATGTTAACATATTAGGCAAAATGTTGTTAAATGCCACATATGTTTTTAAAACCAAGCGTAAAGTATCTTAGTATTTATGTTTTTATCTGTGTGACTAGTTTGACATTGAAATCATTTGTCAGTCCTAGTGGCTAGAAAATATTGTAGCATTTGGTCATAATCTCCAAAGATTACGCATTTTAAAAACAAGTAAAATGACCACTTTTAGCATTTTAAAAAAATAAACAGTGAATACTGTTAAGCAGGTATTTTTATTTCTAAACAACAGTTATATTTGTTACACCAAATCTTCAGAAGACTGATTTTTTTTAGAGGAAATTCATTCTAAATATTCAACACTTTTTTGCTGGTATGGCAGAAAGTTTACAGCTGTTAGACAGCAAACCATAAACATACTGTATATTCTTTCTGCATTCTGTCTGTAATGTGTTCTTCATGAGTGTGGGAAAGGTGCAGCATATATAGAATGGGGTTCAATATCTCGCTTTTTTCACCACTCAAGCTCAATATAAACATTGTTCAAAATCATTTTTTTTTAAAATTGCCACCTTGTAGGAGCTTATCCTAGTTCAGGGCTTTTTTCTAGCTTGTAGAGATGTGCCATATCAGGTCTGCGCTCCCTTCGGGAAGCTGCTCTGCTGAATTTCACTGCAGAAAATAATTCTATGTTATTTGGTGGAAAGGTATACTTTCTGGCTGTTGCATTGGGTGGACACCATTCAAGCCGCTCCCCCACCAAAAAAATAGTATCAGCCAAGCATCTAGCAATGCTCAGTAAGTATTGAGTTTACAGTAGGTATCTCTTGATTTAAATTTAAAAATGGGAAGAATGTGGATGTGCACGACTTCTTATAGTTCAAATGCTCTCACACTTAAGTGGAGCAGCTTCCTTGTGAGAGACTCAGAATGGTTAACAACTTGGGACTATCTCCTTTAATGTAGGCTTTGTGTTGGGGGGTGTAATTTCATTCTCTATTTAAAATGCTGTGATATAGTTCACAAAATATTTTTAAACCTATCTGAAAGGAATGATTCCCATTGTTTCCTGAAATGCCTAATTTAAAAATACCTGCTTTATAGTATATGTAGTTTTTAGTTGAACAATTATTTTGTTCCTTCTTAAAATTTTTAACTTTGTGAATAACCTATTAGTAGTTACTTCTATATAATTATTGCAACAGGGCCTGATTCTAACTAGAGACACTTGCCACAAATATTGTTTTTCTCAACCAGCTCATTTTTTTCTAAGCACTTGGGCTTGTTGCCTTTTGTAACGCTAGCTAAGCATTAAACCCTGTTAATGAAGTATACCCCCACTATCTTACAAAGTTGTTTAATACCTGCATGCTGTATCAGATATATAATATTGCTCATTATTTATTTTCAATAGATTCGCTTGTAATTTACCTAAAATACTAGTAATGCCTTTAAAGCTTGTTAATATGCTGCATTTTCTCAGAGTGTGATTTCAGTTCTGTTCTAATGATTATAGTTTCCATCCTGACATCGGGAACGACTGCCACTGTGGCTCTGTTACGTGATGGCATTGAACTTGTTGTGGCAAGTGTAGGTGACAGCCGGGCTATTCTTTGTCGAAAAGGAAAGCCTGAGCGATTGACTGAAGACCACACTCCAGAAAGAAAAGATGAAAGGGAGAGGTAATATTATGAAAAAGTAGCACAAATAGTCCTATGGGAGTTATGATAAATATCTAAAGCTAGTAATTTTCTATAAGTTGAAATCTGATATACAACCACAGATTAATTTGTATTTATATACATTTTGTATTTCTTAGACACAACTATAATTATCTTTGATTACAATTTCCATGTAATGACCAACCTTTATTTTGTTTTATAGAATTAAGAAATGTGGCGGTTTTGTTGCCTGGAACAGTCTAGGTCAACCACATGTAAATGGGAGATTGGCTATGACCCGCAGTATAGGCGATCTGGCCTTAAAGTCTGTGGGAGTCATTGCTGAGCCAGAGACTAAACGGATTAAGGTAGGCCTGCATACTGTACACCAGTATCACCTTGCATAACTGAGTACTCTATACCTTATCTGCAAAAATGATAATTGAAGACAAATTGCAAATCATCTGAAAACAGCAACAACAAAGAGCTATTGCCTCTTTTTTAACTGGATGTTTAAAACATAATATTGAATTTTTGAACCTCATACAAATATTTCAATTAAATTTGTTTTTAAATGCTGTAATTAGTGATTTCATCCAAGCATATTCAACAACAACATGCATTTACATAGCGCCCTTGTTAGCATGTATAAATCTATAGTCAGTGTATTAACATGTATTCAGGGCGATGTACACATCAATAGCAACTTGCATTTATATAGCGCCTTTCACGTGGGGTAGAATCCTGGAGCATTTCACAGTGGCGGAGTCTTGACAATGAGCTGGGGGGAGAGGTAGGGGAGAGGTGACCATAAGCACATTCAAAAAGAAAGGTGTTTAGATGGGATTTGAAGGTGGGGAGGGAGGGGATAAGACAAAGTGATTGAGGGAGAGAGATTTCCAGAGTGTCGAGGGGTATTGGCTGAAGGCACATCTACCAATGGTGGAACGGAGGGCACAAGGGGCAATCAGGAGGCTGGAGCCAGCCGAGCGGAGGCAGCAGGTGGTGGAGTGGGGGGTAAGCAGCTCGGATAGATAGGGAGGTGCGAGGGCATGAAGTGATTTGAAAACGATTGAGAGAATCTTAGAATTGATCTGTTCTGTAATTGGGAGCCAGTGAAGCCTGGCAAGGACTGGTATGATGGGGGTACGGAGCTTTGTGCGGGTGGGTATCCATGCAGTGGAGTTCTGACTTCTTTGGATTTTGTGTATGGTGGAGCTAGGGTGACCAGCGAGGAGGGCATTCAAATAGTCCAGCTGGGAAGTGACGAAGGTGTGGACGAGGGTTTCAGCTGCGTCAATTGTACATAAGAACATAAGAAATGCTAGACGAATAAAGACCACTGTCCATCTAGTTCGCCTTCCACCTTCCTGGTGGTCGCATGCACATATGTCCCAAACTACCTATGTACTATATCCCATAATGTTATTTCCTAAAAGAAAACTATCTAATCTGTGTTTGAAAGGATCAACACTTCCTGCTTCAATCATCTCCCGAGGGAGCATGCTCCACAGGATTTTGGGAAGTACGGGCGGAGGTGGGCAATGTGACAGGGGTGGAAAAAAGCAATTCTGGTCAGAGAACGGATGTGTGGTAGAGATGAAAGCTGGGGATTGAACCTGATGCCCAAGCTGCGCACAGGAAGGGTCTGAGACAGAGCCTGGGGAGGTTGAGTGAGTTCAGACCCGCAGGACAGAAGACATTGAAGGGAGCCAAAGAGTCTGGCTTCCATCTTGTTGACATATTCAAATGAGGTTGTTCTAGGATAACCTGCCCCTCTTTAGTCTTATTTCTGAAGCAAGCAATCTAGAAATGCAGGATTACTCACTGTTTTAAGGTCAATTTAGTAACTTAAAACAGCCAGACCGACTTTACAGTGTACTGTGAAGTGCTTTGAGACGTCTCGACAGTGTGTTAAAGTGCTATATCAAATCTAAGGATTATCATTATTATTATTGAAAGTGGCCCAAAGCTTTATTTTTAAAAATAAAAATTGTTTGATTTTGTGTATGTTTTCTTTTCTGTAATACTTTTTTTATATAAACTTTGCATGCCCGGTGACCCTTGATTTCTACCTTTTGTAGGTACAGCATGGAGATGATGCTTTCCTGGTTTTGACGACGGATGGGATTAACTTTATTATGAACAGTCAAGAGATTTGCGACCACATCAGTCAGTGTCATGATCCAATAGAGGCTGCTCAGCTTATTACTGAACAGGTGAAACAAGATTTAGTTATTTAATTGTCGGATTGCTTGCTTCAGGGCACCCCGCCACCCACCCATTGACATAATTTCCTGTGTACTAAGCACAAGCGTTGCTAACATCACTTCAAAACGCCCATTAAAGGTATGCACATGAGCTTGTATATTAGCCAATATCATCATAGTCATCAAATGATACATGTTTTTACAATTTATATGAATTCCATTTTCTCACCATCTCTTCCCCACCCTGAACACGTTCTCACTGAACTCAATATGCAGTAGGCGGGAAATAAACTTCATACCCAGCAGCCCTTTGCCATACGTTCTAAAATTTGATAGATTCGTTCCTTCTTGCTTACATTATAAAATGACAGTCCTGTCAAGTTCTTTGAGATGTCCTCCCAATGTGAAGTGCGCTGTACCAAATACAAGGGTTATTGTCTTTATACTTCCAAGAGTTTATCTAATTTTTTTTAAATACTGTAATTGATTTGGCTTCAAGAGCCATTTGTGGTAACACAGCTACATCCTTTATAAATAAAAAATTGTCCAACCTATACTTTTATGCTTCTGATAATTTTTGGGCGTTAATTTACCCACCAAAAGAAATAAAGTAAACTTCTGATAACTCAAACCTGGCTTTATTTGTCACTACCACTTAAGTCATCTAAATATCCCGCCTGCATTCACTTACGTATTTTTACATATGCCAACTAACTACTCTCGATAACCTGTCATTGAAGCCTTTTCCATTTGAGTGATAAGTTATTAGGAGTTTACTGTAATAACCCTTTCTTAATTTTGAACACTTCAGTTAGACCCTCTCAACATTCTCTACCTAATCAATATCCAACTCAAGCCTGTAATATCGAGCCTTGGCATTATCTGTGTGAATTTGGCCGGCATTCTCCCAAACCACCTGATGACCACCTGATATTGAGGTGCCCAAACTGCAGTGTTTGTTTTGTACGAATAGTCACATCCTGTTCTCCTTTCCCTCTGTCTTCTCCATTTTAAACTGATTTACATAAGTTAATTGGTAACATTTTTGAATTAACATAACTTCCTAAAAATTCAGGGTACCCTGTTCCAACAGAAGGAGGAAGCAATAATATCTAGCATCGACCATTGTTCAAATTGTTGCTTTGGGAGAGGAGTTATTTTTGTTGCTATTTGTACAATACCTGCAACATTTCTCTGTTCGGAACTGCTCATTGCCTTGCTTCCAGAGAATGCAGAGTCAATGCTGCCCAACTGTTTGTACAACTAGCCAATGAAGTTCTGCAGCAGTCTGTAATAACTAAAAAATCTGGGAGAGGTTTGCTACTTTGATTCGGCCTTTTTATATGTAAGATGTCTAATGAAGGCAGATGTAAAGCTTTAATTTCTAAAGTGCGCATTGATAATGTATTAACAATCTAAACATATCAGTTAAATAATCATAAAAAGTAAACCCATGCATTTCATAGTGCGGCTGTACAACAACAACAAAATTACATTTGTATTGCGCCTTTCATGTTGGGAGGACGTCCCAAGGCGCTGGACAAACAGAGTTACGGACCCGAGCTGGGGGTCGGGGTGGGGGAGGGTGGAGGGCAGGTGGGAAAGGATGGTTGAAAAACAGGGTCTTGAGGTGGGTCTTGAAGTTGGCGAGGGAGGGGGCGAGATGGAGGGACTGCGGGATGGGGTTCCTGAGGGTGGGTGCAGAGTGGCAGAAGGCGCGCCATCCGATAGTGGGGCAAGCAAAGCGGGGGACGTGAAGCTGGTCAGAGCCCGCTGAGCGGAGGGAGCGAACAGGGTGGTAGGGGATTAGGAGGTCAGAGAGGTAAGGGATAGCAAGACCGTGGAGGGCTTTGAAGGTGAGGACCAGGATCTTGAACTGTATCCTCTGTGTGATAGGAAGCCAGTGGAGTCGGGTGAGGATGGGGGTGATAGGGTCACGGAGCCCGGTGCGGGAGAGGACCCGGCTGCAGAGTTCTGAATGATCTGCAGCCTGTGGAGGGAGGAGTTGGGGAGGCCGACAAGCAGTGAGTTTGCATAGTCAAGCCTCGATGTAATGAAGGCGTGTGTAAGGGTTTCGTTGGCCTGTGGTGTGAGACAGTGTCAGAGCCGGGCGACGTTGCGGAGGTGGGGGAAGGCAGAGCGGTTCATGGCACAGATGTGGGATAGAAAGGATAGTTGAGAGTCAAACAAGATGCCAAGTTTCCGGACTGGCTTAGTAAGGTGGAGTGTGCAACCGTGGATGGTGATGCTGTCAGTGCCTGAGGTGAGGAGGCGCTGATGGGAGCCAATCAGGAGGGCCTCGATCTTGTTGGCGTTCAACTGAAGAAAGTTCGCTCTCATCCAGGATTTGATGTCTGACAGACATTCTGTCAGGACAGCAGTGGTCCTGGAGTCGAGGGTGGAGGCAGAGAGGTAGAGTTGGGTGTCATCCGCATACATATGAAAGTTGACCCCATGTCTGCGGATGATGTCACCAAGAGGGAGCATATAGATATTCAAGAGGAGGGGACAAGGACAGAGCCACATGAGTCGGTCCGGGGGCTAGAGGAGAAGCCGTTTGAGGAGATGAAGTGCAGGGGGTGTGAGGGGTACGACGAACTGAACCAATCCAGGACAGCACCGTGGCGGTTGACGTGAGAGGAGAGGCAGTGGATGAGGATAGAGTGGTCGACGGTGTCGAAAGCAGCAGAGAGGTCAAGTAGGATGAGGAGGCAGTGGGAGCCCTGGTCGCAGGTGGACAGAATGTCATTTGTCACTGACACTGAAACCCAATTGGAGGGGTTTGAGAAGGGAATGGCAGGAGAAAATAGAGCGAAGCTGAGAAGCAATAACTCGTTCCAGGACTTTGGAGAGGAAAGGGAGGTTGGAGGTGGGGCCATAGTTAGGGAGTAAAGAAGGATCCAGGGAGGATTTTTTAAGGATAGGAGTGATGACAGTGGTTTTTAAAGGGGTGGGAATAGTATCAAAGGACAGGGAGAGGTTTACGATGTCAGTGAGTAGAGGGGCAAGGAGGTGGAGCTGGGAGGTGAGGGGTGGGGATGGGGTCGAGAGAGCAAATGGTGGGTTTCCTACGGTTTATGGTGGTGATGAGAGAGGAGGGGGAGACAGGTTCAAAGTTGTGGAGGGAACGATGTGTAGGGGCCGGGGTAGGAGGAGGAGATGGAGAAGGGGTAGCAGATGCAGTGGCAGAGACAGCTGAGGGTATTCCCTCGACTTTGGATTCAAATGTCTCAAAATGCTTCACCAAGTTTCTTTAAATGATAGTCTCTCTGTTTGTAGACAAACCCAGCAGCCAATTTGCACACAGCAAAGTCACAGAAACAGCCACAAGTGAAATAAATTTTATTTGAGGAATTGCTGACCTCACCAGGAAAAACTCCAATCTCTTTTTTTGAACAGTGCACTGGGTTCTTTCATGTTCACCTAAACAGGCAGATGGGGGAACCTTGCATTAATGTTTCATCTGAAGGACGGCACCTCTGACAATAAAGTTAATAGCTTCAAAACAAAGACGACAAAAGAGAATAGGAAGTGCAGAATGTAGGATATTTTAGTAAAGGGGTTAAGTACCAAACATTGGAAGTGGAAAAGGAACTAAAGGTTTTTAAAAAGGAACTAGACAAATTCCTGGAAGTTAAAAGAATTCAGCAATAAAATTCTAAGAAATACATTTTCTGAAGGAGTATTTTGGAAAATTAGAGGAGTAGGTTAGATAGACCAATGAACTCTTTCTGCCTGAAACTGTTACCATGTTGATGGGGCGTTTTTAAGTGTATTTTACCAGTGGGAATGTTTCACTTTAGCGGTGTAACGATACCCTTTGTTTTTGCAGGCCTTGCAGTACGGTACAGAGGACAACACCACTCTTATTGTGGTTCCATTTGGTGCATGGGGGAAACACAAGAATTCTGACATCTGTTTCTCATTCAGCCGAAGCTTTGTCTCAAGTGGAAGATGGGCATAATGTTGTGAATATAAATGGGCAATAGTCTATATGCTAATCACTGGTCAATAGAACACAAAACTGGAAAGCAAAATAGGCTGGTAAAAGATATATTTACAGTAAACAATATTTTCATATGGTGAACATTTGTTCTGTTAGAAGTTGTAATGTGAATTAAAAAGGCAGCTAGCCAGCATTTTTGTTGCTATGTCCTTTTAAGAAAGGATTTAATAACTACCAATACATGGAAGAGGCAAAAGGAATTTTAGATTCACCATACTGCTCACTACCATAGAAGCTAATTGATGTTGCTATGTAATTGCAGTATATTCTGTGAAGCGCTTTACCTAGATAGACAAAATCTCTTAACATTGTAAAAACTCTTAATGTTGCATCAAATATGATTTGAGCTTCAAGTAACAATGATTGTATAGTGTTAGAATTGTTAGCTTGGTACAACAATGCAAAGATACTATGATCAATTCTATTTTTTTTAGTTCTGGCAGTGCTTCTGTTATGTATATGACCCAAATGAGCGTGGATTTGCTTTGAGAGACACGCCTGAAAATGGCTTTCAGGTCTTTCAGGTCATCAGTCCACCACTGCCATCCTTTGTTACCCATTGCATGTTATTTGCAGGAAGTGTCGCTGAGGTTAGTTTCTGCTTGTTGCACCTACATTATTTAAATAACAATAATCCTTGCATTTGATATGGCGCTTTTCATGGCTTCTAGACATCTCAATTCATATGTCGTAATATGAATTTCAATTTATATTACGGTAATCTTCATTACGGATCACATTTGTGCCATTTCAGCTGAAATCTAGGATGTGAAATTCCTTTGAAAATGACTGGGACAAATCACTGCACTTAGTAGTATAACGGCACTGACATGACGTGAATATCCTTTTAGCAAAGATCAGAATTTAGAGGGTGTGGAATTTCTTCCCAAGTTCCTAATATATAATGTAATTAAGAGTGCTGTCTCTGTATCTTTTACCCCAAATGTATTGGACAGTCAACTCCCGTCAAATCTGTCTAATTCTCTTTAAATGAAAAAAGCTATGACAGATTCTCGTTGAACCATCTGTTGGTAGGACATTCCAAATTCTGTCAATCTCCCGAAAAATAATCTTAACTTCTTCCTATTTTGGTGGTGATCTTCAATTTATATTCTTGTTACTTCCTCACAGACAAGTGGATTTATCTTATCAAACCTCATATTTTTCAACACTTGTGTGGAGAGCACAAAACTGCAAACAGTATTGTAACTGAAGCTTAACATATGATTTGTATTGTTTAACCTTGCCTCTTTGTTTATTATTATTATTATTTGTTTTGCATTCTTTTGCTATTACCATTTTGTTTATAACTTTGACTACTAGTCCTTGCCATGTCATCTGATTTCACTCCACTGTGGCCCACCTTACAGAAAATGAAGATCTTTCAAGGAAACATGAAAATTGTTTTAACCCCAGGGGGTTTTTTTTAGTCATAAGAGGGAAAAAATTGGGGATCCTGTAGAGTATTGGTTAGAGCAATCGCCTCTGAAGCAGGAAGTCCTGGCTTTGATCCCCGGCCAGGGTGAAACGTTAAGCAAGTTCCCTTACTCCAAATGTCTCTGTTTACCTAGCAGTAAGTAGGAACCCAGTTGTTAGTTAATTGGCAGATTGCTTTCAGGGGGTAATAATCCCATCAAAAATAAATTACTACCAATAATTTGTTCACTTAATCTACAACTGTTTTTGGGACACTGCTGCTTTCGTTGTGTGTTTTGCTCACAAAATATACAATCAATCCACTTACAGAATTATAAAGCGCTTGAGATCTCTCAACAACATGATAAGGCACTATATCAATTGCAAGGATTATTATGAAATTTGGGAGGAGAGAATTTAACCCAAAATGATAAAATCAGGAATCCTTTTGGAACATTCACTTAACACAATCATTTCGAACCAAACCTGGTTCAATGCTGGTCTTGCAATACCTGTGCGTTCCCAAACCCACCAGCATTACAGTGAAGCTAGTGTTCGGATATCTGCATTGCTAGAATCAGCTTTCACAGCTTGACTGGAACCAGTGCTGCAGCCAGGCAGGTTTCAGGATACAGGTGCACAAGTGCAGATTTAGATTTTAACAATTTAATTCAGCCAAAATATCATTTTATGCTAGTTGTCTTTCATTGGGGAAAAAAGTGAATTAATCAGTGGAAATCTATTAATCGCTCTTAATTATTCATTACATTTGTGTACATTTACTGTTAAACGAGCACTAATTTAGCTGTGATTTTGTGTGGGCAGTATGATGCTCCTTTGGTAATACTAGTGGTTTGAACAGTGCTGCTAAACTTTTGTTCCCTAGGAGTGGCAAGAGGTTACATGTAATATTTAATAATAAATGTCAAGTAAACTGTTGTGACTTTCACAAACAAGTTAATATTGCTCAAATCATAAATTTTGTTAAGTATTCTATCACAATTGAAGCAGTTGATCATGTCCGAAAAAGCATTTTGTGACTTTGCATTGTTGAAAATGTAGCTGATTCATTCCAATGTCTTGCATGCAGATCCTTCCACTAGTGCTTTTATTATACTGTGTATATTACATTGTAAATACTGTATTCCGTATTGTACATTTATTATGATTGATGCTATATATAGATCTGTTACCCTTGTGACAAATGCGTGCTGCATTATGAATTCAACTGGTTTTGTTTGTACAGGTTGTGCAAAAATATATAACGGTTTTAAACTTTTAATGTGACATTTTATAACCTACAAACCTTACTAATGTATTATTGAAGGCAGTGATAGAAGGTTGCTTGCACATATTCCTCTAAAGGACTGTTATGAGTATGTTTGAATTAAACTTAATTTTTTTATGTATTGAGGAGCTGTATGTTAGGTTAGAAAGGACATCAGTGTTTTAGGTCAAAAAGGAATTTTTTCAGTTGTACTGTACAGTCACGGGATTGATCACACAGATATTTTTGGCAAGACAATATGTGTACATACTATATCAAATGTACCTTAATCTGAGTAACATGCAACTGCTAAAAGTACAGTGTCTGGTCAAAACCAGAGACTGCATTAAAAATAAAAACTTAATCTAACACATATTGTTTTGTAACTTATGCCTGTTTGAAACCAGGCTATAAATTGTGTGTTATCTGTTGTTGTAAGCTAAAGTACAGCTGCAGGTGGTACTGGTATTTTGTTCATACATATGTGACTCCAGTGCTGTGCAGATGTAAATTAATAAAACTGGTGAGTTTTTAAGAAGTGATTAACTTTGGAAGGACAATGTGTTCTGAACAATAATGGCATATGATTCTTCAGCATTGTTAGAAAGCAGTGAATCAATCCTTTCTCAATGCTCTGGTCATCTTCTGCACATTTGTGCTGAAAGTGACATTTCACTGTGAATTAATAAATAAATAATTCTAAACCTTTCTTATTGGCATGAAAGAGTAAATTAGATTTTGGGTATTGTTGCGCAAGTCATTAGGTCAAATTGTGCTGTTGCAGAGCAGGAAATGTAGAGTTTAAAAGTTTCAAAATTGAAATGAGTGAAGTGTGAAAGCAGGTGTTTTGAGTGTGTTACATACCGGATAATCATCTGAGGGGGTTCTACAATATTCTAATTCTGGAATTACACTACTGTGAACTTGGTTTCCAATGAACCTACTTGGGGTTCAAATGCAAGCACTCAATATTTGTTTTTTTGCTGTTTGTTTGCTTGTGCTACACAGTCGTTTGAAAGAACTCACCAAATCAATTCCAGTTTATTGCTGCTAGTATGTAACCAGGATGTAACATTACATCAGAAGTCTGAGCCACTAATGCCTTGCAACCTGACCAAAATGCTAGACTTCCTCTTTCAATGTTCTACTTGGATTTTCTGTATGTGGGAAGTGATGCTTGCACGAGATGCTCGTAGTAGGACATTTGCCAAAAAATATTTATTTTAATACTTTGGTTTCTAGATGTTTTAGTTAAGGCATGAATAGTTACAGCATTCACTGCTGATGTACAGTAGCTGTGGTGAAAGCTATAAACTATGTAAACAAACAATAAAAACATTTACATTGAATCTTATTGTCTTTTTTTGGGAAAAGCTTTCTTACATCCCCCTCCCAATTCCTCAACCAAAGAAACCAGAGAAGAGCTAGCTGATAGACAGACGACTGACTCACTTGTATCAAAAGGCTCGGATTATTGACGACAATAACGAATTTACATTTATAGAGCGCTTTTCAAGCCGGGATGACGTCTCAAGGTAATGGTCAGTCGAGAGCTTGCATCTGATCTGGGGGTGGAGGTGAAGGGGAAAAATAATCCTTGGATTTGAAATAGCGCCTTATCACATCTTCGAGACGTCTCAAAGCGCTTCACAGAATATACTGTAAACTGAATTTACTGTATATTTTGTGGGCAAATCGTAGCAGGCAATTGCGCCCAGCAATTGAGCTACAGGACTCCACTACAGGAAGAATGACTTGAAGTACAGTCAAAGAAGAAGGTCTTGAGGCGAGCCTTGAAAGTGATGAGGAAGGGGTGAATCATAGGGACTCCCAACAAGGAGTTCCAGAGTGTGGGACCAGATGGTCTGAAAGGCTGACTGACAATGGTAGACCAGGTAATAATAATAATCTTTCCAATTTATATAGCGCCTTATCATGTTGAGATTTCACAGAATATATTGCAAAGTGGATTTGACTGTATTTTGGGGGCAAAATTGTGCCCAGCAGCCAATTGTGCCCAGCAGTGTCCCACAAACAGTCATAGATTGAGAGTGATCAGTTATTTTATATGCGCTCAGTGGCTTGCAGCCTGTAATTCCCTGATCATTTTCCTGTATCCCTGGGCTGCACTGAATCAATTGGCTGTTTACGCAGCTCGAGAAGGCCAGAATTGTACCAGCTCTGAAATTTGCCGAGCACAGGGAGAGTGTAAAACCCCAGTTTTGATAACCATTCAACAACAGACAGCCCTGATCTCTGGTCTAGAAACTAGAACATTCTATAGTGAAGGATCCTCTTCTCAAAACCCCCGGCATTGTACAGATTCCAAACATGGGCAAGTGGGTAAAGACCACATACAAATTCCTGGCTACACATTTTGAAAAACTATAAACAGAATTCTCTTTTACCCCCACCCAATGCAGATACAATACAAAATTACATTTGTAGAGCGCCTTTCAAGTCGGGGAGGACATCCCAAGGTGCTGGACAGTCAGGGATTGGGACCCAAGCTGGGGGTTTGGGATAAGAGAGGGTGGAGGGTAGGGAAGGTAGGAGGGTGGCTGATTGTGCGGTCAAAGAGAAGGGTTTTGAGACGTGCCTTAAAGGAGTCAAGGTAACAAGTGAGACGAAGGGAATGTGGGATGGATTTCCAAAGGGTGGGAGAGAAGCTGAAGGCACGCAATCACATACCAGAAATTTGTTGAGTTTGAAAATAACGGCGCAATTTTTTTCTCAGTTCCAGCTGTTAGGCTGCCCCAATCTCTGGGGAAGGAACTGAGGCCAGACCAACAATACGAAAACTACATGAGGGTGCCAGAAAAATGGCATTTGCAGCCGCAAGCATTTGTATCAGACCAAACAGCACGAGGTAAATAAATGCAGTATTATTAGTACAATGTCCTGAGGAGTGAGAAGGGATTGATGGACTATTAAACTGTCAGAACTCAATGTAGGGTGTTAGTCATTCCCATGTGTTACACAGTCCTTTAGCTTTGATGTGGTGTAAAAAAAGAAAGCAGTATTGAGCTGTTCGAAATGGTCTTGTCTCCTCTCGGCGCATGGATTGCCAAAGCAGCTGCCACGTTCAACTTGCTTTTCATCAGAACTGGCTCCTGAACGCCCGTTCCCCAATTCTGCATTTTGATTTGACAACTCACGTTCCAGAGAGAGCTTGTGAACACTCAATTCACTGGAGTGTAATGTGCTGGCAGTGGACAGCAAGCGGGGGAAGCTCACACAAAAGGAGGTCTTGCCCTAGCAATCTCCTGCAATGCAACGCCCAACTGATTTCTGAGAAAGTGATGTATGTAGCTTTTCAGTTGCAGCTATCCTAAGGAAAAGTTTATGTTTTCTTCATATGGCTTGGGAGAGTGCTTATGGTTTTATTTTCTTTAGAACTCTGCAGGAAAAGCCTCCATAGATTCCCCTCTTCCTAGTCTTTTTCCCCTCACTGCAACATACCCACCTAATAATAGATTTAAAAGTTAGAAGTCCTGCTTCCAGGGGTTTTGTTTCTCAAAGGGCAATCATTGGTGTCATGATTGCAAGCAACATTGAAAGAAAAAAATTACAGTTTTAAAGTAACTTATATCAAAATATCTTTAAAAAAAAATAATTTCTGTCGAGTTTTGCGAGTGTTTTTGTAGGGAAGCTGGGGCAGCATCAGAACACTCTCTCAAACAGCCATAAAGGAATAGTTGACCAACCTGAAGGAGTGTTGTACAGGACATAGAGAGAAACTCCTTTCTCTTTTCGAATAGTGTCATGGGATCGTTACTTTGACAGGCAGATGGTACCTCGGAGGGTCCACCCATGTGGGGCTTGAACCCGTAACCTTCAGACTCAAAGGCAAGAGTGCTACTAACTGAGTCAGGCTGAAACACATGATTTTTGCAACTCACAGAATAGGCATGTGTCTATTGTGCTGCTTCATTCGTGAATACAAAGTGAGGCAAATTGATAAAAGTGACACTTCTGCTGAGATTTGTATGAATGAAAGAATAGTTTTGAAATCTGTACGTGTCTGAGCATCTCTCAGTGGCTGACGAAGTGATAAACGAATGTTTGTTTTTATATTGTAAGTATGTAAAATCCTCTAAAATAACACAGGGTAGTCTACATTCAGGAAACTGGAGGTGATACTTTTCATCAGCCAGTCAAGATTGCATTCCCTGGCCTTTTCTCTCCCTCCCTCCCTCCCTCTTCATTAAGGTCCGTCTCCTACATCTTTGAGCATGCGCTTTCATGCCCTTTGGGACATCCTCCTGATGTGAAAGATGCTACATAAATATAAATTTGTACTGTATTGTTTCTGTCTACCTCTTCCACTCAGTGAAGGTCAATGTAAACAATCAGTTTCTTACAGGAAACTGCAGATCAAATGGCACAAAGATGACATTTATTTTTTCTGAAACAAGGTGGCATAGTCTTAAAATTAGAACCAGGTCATTTAAGAGTGAAATCAGGAAGCATTTTTTCACTCAAAAGGTAGTAGAAATCTGATATTCTCTCCCCCAAAAGGCTGTGAATGCTGGATCCACCCACACCTTCAAGAGTGAGGTTAATAGATTTTGGTAGGTCAAGGTATCAAGGGATATGGGGAGAAAGCAGGAAATTCAAATTGAAAGAATTAGCTGAGATACAGATCAGCCATGATCTAATTAAATAGCGGAGCAGGCTCGAAGGGCTGATTGGCTTCCTCCTGTTCATATATTCCTATGTTCCTATGAGTTGAGGGTGGCTAGATTTATTACTATATATCGCTCAAATTATTTTGGCCGACAAACACAGTGCATCTCTTTACTGTGCTGTGCTGGGTAAAAGCACATCTTGGGTAGGTGATGTCAATCCAGAGGTAACAAAATGTTCATTCAAATCACAATGTGCCCAAGGCAAAGGCTGCCCTCTGAAGCAGTAAGACAAGATAAATAGTGGTTCTGAACATTCAAGTGATTTAAATATCTCCGATGTTTATTCCTAAGAAAACTGTGCAATTGCCTGAGTGAACTGATGTGATGTAGAAAATGTCTCTTCGGTAACATAATCAACAGGGAGTCACAACCTCAGAATGGGATTCATGAGGAGAACTTCATACAACACCAAGAACCTATATCTATATTGAGCTTTTTCAGTGAATGAAAAATCTGAACTCCCTCTTTTGAATGAGATTAATTAGAAACTATGTGTATTTTTTGATGTAGATGAATGTGGTAGCAAATTTACTCCCGCCGCAGCCCACATGTAATGGACGTTTTAGCATTGTAACGATAATAATAGTTATGGGACCTTGGTTTAAAAATGGGACCTGGTTAATGCATCTTCTGAGGGATGACACCTCCAAAAATGGAAGTCTCCCCCAATACTCCACAGGAATGTCAGCCTGGACTACATCTTTCAGCTCATTACAATTTGGGACAGGCTAGGGAGATTATTTTGATTCTGGAAATTTCTGGGAGAAGGAACTATTTAAGGCTTATCTTTCAGTGATGTAGAGCAGTCTGTGTAGTGAATTGTGAAGCGCTTTAAGAAATCCTCCCAACATAAAAGGTGCTGCATACATTTAAAATTGTTGTTGTAGGTTGTAACCAAAATATCTGTTCACTGCACGTGAGAACAAGGCACTACTGTCCCACTGTAGTAACTGCACACACACATCTATCATACTGTATAATGTTTACTTTAATAGAGCAGTTCTATGAATTAAGTTTGGATGGGTACCTCAATTGGCTTCTGGCCAGAAATGGATGAACTGCCAAGTTGTCTGTCTGTAAGTTTCTACAGATTAAGTGTGAACCACCTGGGATATGCTTTCCCAAATGCGTAGTAAAATAGGAATGTGCAGACATGAATTTGAAACGCAGTCATGTCAGGGTTGAAGCTTACCAGTTATAGTTTCTTCATTTCTGGGCTTGTTGCCAAAGTGTGGTACTGAGCATGGACAACGTGCAAGAGACAGCTGTATACAACGTGTTCCAATTCAAGACTCGGCCTTCATGTCTCACCTAGTTCAGGCCTTCACTGTACACTGTGGTCTTTCTCAATTCATTTCGCAACATTTAGTTGCAAACCCTGCTTGCATAGGGTACGTAGAAAATGATGTACATTCTCCCAATTCTTCTGCAAACATGAATCATTTCTTTAACTGTTGGTTACAACCATGAGCCGAAAAATAAGGAAATCACAATTTGCCTTCCTGAACTAATCTGCGCTAGACAAACTTCCCCTGACCTGATAGATAAGCTGTTCAAAGCTCCATTCACTTTCACTCTGAGCTCTCCACAAACCACTAACTGCCCTCGAGCCAAGTCTGGATCACATTCCGAAGAATGTGAAAGACATGGTGGATGACTGCCACCTTCATGACATTTTTGACAGTGTCACATTATTATTATTATTGCATTTGATAAAGCACCTTATCACGTCGAGGCATTTCAAAGCGCTTCACAGAATATACTGTAAAGTGAATTGACTGCGTATTTTGTGGGCAAAATAATAATAATCCTCGCATTTGATATAGTGCTTTTCACGTCTTCTGGATGTCTCAAAGCGCTTCACAGTATATACTGTAAAGTGAATTGACTGCATATTTTGTGAATTGAAGTAACCAATTTATTATTGTTTTCTTTTCTTGAGGTATTATTATCAGCCATGTGGAGTAAGGAAACTTGCCCAAGGTTTCACCCTGCCGGGAATCGAATCCAAGTCTCTCGCTTGGAAAGCGAGTGCTCTAACCACTGAACTACGGGACTCCACATGGTTATTGTGAAGCTTTATGCCGCCACGTTTCTCCCGACTCCTGTGCTGTAAAATGCCTCAGATAGTAGATTTTTTTGAGCCCTGAAGCACATTCTTCTACTGAGATAATACATTCAACTCCTTGTGAACTGCATTATTTTACAAATCCATTGTAAACAATATGTTCTGCAGCATTCTGCCTTTGGGCTACGTTATTTTCTCCTGTTCCATATTTTTATCAATAATATTAGTATTAATCAAAAAACTGCTGGTGCTTATTTAATAGTTAATCCTTACCATGCTTTTTTTTTGATATAGCACCTTATCAAGTCGTTGAGATGACTTAACGCACTTCACAGAATATAGTGTAAAGTGAATTTAACTGCATATTTTGTGGGCAAATCATTCAGTTTTGTGAGCTAACATCTCAAGAGATGTTGGAAGCAAGTGCTATCAAATTGGACCTTGGGTTCTTCTGGGCAAACTGACATAGAGCAGAGCTTCTTAGTGTTAGCCTGGCTAAAATGATAACATGTGTCCCTCTGGATCAGAAAGTGCTGGGTTCATGTCCCAAATTTGGCCTTGAGTTTATAGTCTAGGCTGACTCCTGGGAAATTCTGCATTGGCAGAGATCCCATCCTTTCGATAGGACAATCTTCAATACACAGTTGTTTATTTGTTTTATGGCTTTGTGGAGCATTGCTGCACATAGCAGTTGATGTGTTTACAGTCACTACAAATAATAGCAATGATACTTTGATATTATATTTAGTGCAAGAATATTATTACGTTAGGACCAGAATAAATGAAGTATGCTGACTGGGATGGTAGTGAAGGGCCTGTGAAGCTAGAGGATGGGTGATATTGGCCAACAAAACCTGGTGCTCTGAAATAGGTGCAGATCTTTTACACGTGGGTCTGCATAAGATTATCAAATAAAGACAGAATGTTGGCCACCACATATTTTGAATGTCATCCAGGGCTGGCTCAACACTAATGGTGTGTGAAGGAGGCATCTTCAAAGAATAAAGAACCTCCAAACATGTTGGTTTGAGTCCGTTGGTAGCAATCTCGCCTCTGGGGCAAACACTCCAGTGCAGTCCTGCATTGTCGAAGGTGCTGCCTTTTAGATGAATTGTTAAACTGAGTTCCAGCTTGTTTATCTTCTGGTGGGCATCAAAATTACCATGATACTTTGAAAAAACGAAGGTCGTTTTTCTTGGTGTTCTGACCAACCTTAATTTCATGGCTGTTTGTGTGACCTGCTGGAGCAAACTCAAGTCAAATTGTGAAGCCCATTAATTCAGCTTGCCATGTTAAGGCATAAAAATTGAAGTTCTTTTTTCTTACAAGATAAGGTTTGTTTTCTCCAAAGGTATATTGAGGCTTCACAAGGTCACCTAGATCATAAGATTGTTTTGTATGAAAAAAGCCCTTTGGTCCATCTGATCTCACGGCTCCAGAATACCCACCCTGTTGTCCTTCCATCACAGTATGTAGCTCGCAACCACCTGACTCAGACATGAGTCTTCCACTGACTGACGAAGAATAATACTCTCTGGCTACACAACATATTGGCTGTACATCAATTCACTGTGGCTATACATTTATATACTCTGGCTGCATATACATACATACCACATTGACTACATGTTAATACACTGACTATATGTTAGGACATCACCACTCTGATTCAAAACCACCTCTTGTCAGCTCGATCAAGGAAGAAACCCAACATCCTGGAATCTTGAGACCTCTTCCAGTCACACCCAAGCTGTATGCTCAAGGTCATAGGCATGATACCAAACAATGCCTTTGGGCAGCTGCACTTCTGAATCGCTTCCAGACCTTTACTGTGCAGAAGTGTTCTCCATTTATTGCCAACAAGCTTGTGATCATACCAAATACTTTTGGTAATATGCAGAGCTAATCTACAGGGCTAACATTTTCCCCTTTAAATTCTATGGATGTGCTTCCAAAGAATTTGATAGTGTTACTTTAATAGTCACCAATGCAATCATTTATGTGTTGATTTAATCAAGTAACCAAATTAACATATTTTTCGATATGGCATTCTTGTTATATTTACTTAGTCTGTGTGCAAAAATTTTGCAAATGAAAGTTTGCATTTATATAACTCCCTTTACACAGGGAATCGTCTTGGAGCACTTATAGTTGTACAGGCATTGCGAACGCATATTTGAAGCCAGTTTGAAAACGGAATTTAGGCTCAGGTGTATTCTATGAGAATTGGGCTGATTTGTCACTGGACTGCTAATTAGAATACATTTTGTTCAAAAAACACTGTTAAGGAGGCAGAATACAACTCAAATAAGGGATTTTCTGGGCCAGGGTTTTTTCACTTTTATTTAAAATTATAAAACAGATTTATTTTTTTTAAAAATGATTGACTAAGATTATCTCACAATCAAGGTTATTGTTTTGTGTAGATTGTTTTAGCTGGGGCAGAAAATAGTGCCTGTGTGTGTTGGGGGTGGAAATTAAGCAGGTTTTAAAATTATAAATTGTTTTAATAGGGTAAGAGAGACTACTTCCATTGATCAGTGAGTGAGGAACAAAGGCGTATTAATTGCAGATTACCACCAGAAGCAGAAATAATTGGTATACACAGGTCGATTGTTAGGCATTCATGAGATGTTTTACCATGAATACCTGTTAAAACTGAACCCATGATAGCATTTAAAAAGGGAATTGGATAAATACTTGAGGAAAATAATATTTTGAGGAACGAGCAAGGTGATAGAGTAAGCTACCTATAAAGATTAAAGCTAGCATAGTAGGCAATAAATGTTGATTAAGCTTTTGCTCTGTTGTATGTTTTATATCATTCTATATATTTTCAAATCATGCCACTTCTTCACTAGTTGACCATGAGAAACGTAATGAGGTTTCAGGCTAATAGCCCAAATATCTTCTGAATGTCCCTGCTGAAACTGCACATGTGCAGGAGAGAATACAGACTGAAGAATTTTGCATGAGAGGATTTGTAACGTCTATCGTCAAAATCACGAACGAAGGGTTTGGCACTAGATTCAGCAAGGATGTTATGTGGGCAATATTCCAGATATGGAATTATGGATTAGCAACTGACTGGATGCAGGATTAGAAGCACAGTGGAGGTGTGGGGGAGCAGAGCACCTCCATTCTGCTCTGCTTAATTGACCTGATTAGTCAGTCAGGAAGATTAATGGAGTCAGAGACCAAATTGAAAAAGCGTTAGTAAAAAACAAACAATATGGATATCATCGGAAACTTTCAAAAAGGAATGAGATTAGCTCCTAGCAACTAAAATTATTCAGTGTATTATTAGATAGATATGTTCAAGAAATCTTGTGGAAAATTGCGTAGGTGATCCAATAGGTCAATAATCTTCTCCTAATTAAAGTTGTTACTATGAACATGTAGGAGGAGATACTGAATTACTGTATTCTGCTTACCTATCACATAAGATTCAAGTTACTACACTTACTAGCATACTGATTAATGACCAGTCACTCAAATGTGAAGCTTTAATGACTTTAAATTAGTTAGCAAGAATGGCAAAGATGAGTTTTAAAAATGCTTTCATTACTAAACATATTTCCATTGAAGACTAAGCATACATGGATGTAAACATATTATTTACCACCAGTGACCAAATAAATCTTGCTTTAAAAACTTGCTTTAAAACTTGCAGACTTTTTTCCCCAGTTCAATGACAGATGCATGAGGAAACCCATCACCGTGCTTAAGAGTATTCAAACCAGGCAGTTTCATATACATATGACACCTACATGTGGAAATGTCCCTGTGTCTGTAATGCACAATTGTCCATCGAGGGACACACCCCTTTACCTGATTCCAGAAATTATTTAGACACAGGTTGGCAAGAACCAAGGCTTGGGGATTCCAGAATGTATAATAGGGTAGTGCTGGAATCTAACTTGCTAAAATTTGCCTTGAGAACCTACTGCAAAGAGAAATCACACATGCACTATTGCAGTACTTACTGCTTATAAGCAGTTCTGGGCTGTACAAAACAATGTAAAAGTAGTTTGGGGATTTAACAAAAAAATTATAAGCAGTGAGGTTCACCAAGGGGAGAAGATGTCAACATTAACAACATTTGTCAACAAAATAAATGCTTTTTAAAAGCTCCAAGTTCATTAATTTAATCTCACCTTGCTTCCAGCACGGTAAACCGGTTTCACGTGATGGAAAATTTGGAGTGAGCATTGAATCTCAAAATCACTGAGAAGAATGCTTTTAGCAAAAGGAAAACAGCCTGAATCACTTGCTGCCTATCTAAAACAACAACAACAAGAAGATTACATTTGTATAGCGCCTTTCACGTCGGGAGGATGTCCCAAGGCGCTGGACAGAGCTATTTTCGTGTGCTTTTTTTCATTAAAAATGTGGCTGGTAGGAATGATTTAATTTAAAAAGTTGATTTATAAAAATGCTTTGTTTAAACACTGTGTAAGTTCTCCTGTGTGTGACAGTACCATTTTTCAACATCCCAAAACTCTACTCGGTTAATACCACTCACTTCTGTGCTGAACAATTCACAGAACTTTAGCGAACGCCCTCAAAAATAGATGAAAGTTTTTTGAGAGCTCAAGAATGTTCCTGTCCCATTCTTCACCCATGAAAAACAGATCATGTCCAAAAGATGATGAAAACTATTTTAAAGGCAAAGGTTTGACTGTCTTATTGGCAGCGATCCATGCAGATCAACAGATCATGGTTACATTTTGTACGAACCCTGCATACATTCTCTGATAGCTCACTATTATTTCTTCAGTTTCTTCTGTGCTGCTTTCTTTTTGACCATCTGAAGTCGCTTCATGGCATTGAGCTGCGACTCTTGCGATGTTGGAACTTTAGGTAGAGAAGAGTTGCCTCCTTCGGAGGTGACTTTTGCCCCATTGTTCCCAGTGCTGCTGATGGCAACACTGGTGCCTCCATTTCCACCACTAGCCTGGCCAGCACTGCTGCTTGTTGCTGTTAAACCCACTTTACTCACATTGTCATTGCTGGTGGATCGGTTGAGACCTGGCTTTCCCAGTGTTAAAGGAGGGGGTGGTTTGATGGGTCCTGGACTGGAGTTGCCACTTGCAGTCACTTTGGAACTTAGCCCTACTTTAGACGTTGTGAGCCCAGATAGACCCATTGGTTTTGAGTTTGAAGTGGTCAAACTAGGCTTCCCGCTGGCACTTTGAACAGAAGCTCCCAATTTCGCCGTGGAGGGGGCTGCAGCAGATGTTTTGGCTCCAAAGGCAGCCCATCCTGTGAGACCACTGGCGGATGAAGAGGATGAGTTGGAATTGGAAGAGTTCCCAGAAACTGCCGAGGTAGTCTGCAAAAAATATTTTAAATTAATAAAAAAGTATTTGAAACCACATTCAGCAGGGTGAAAAAGACTTAAATATTCTCTCTAGACCCTCAGCTGATACTTTATAGGGGAAACCTTTCTCGTCCACAAAATATGCAGTCAGTTCACTTTACGGTATATCCTGTGAAGCGCTTTGAAACGTCTCAACGACCCGATAAGGCACTATATCAAATGCAAGGATTATTATTATTAGCCTTGAACTGTAATTGAATCCCATATTGCGTTTTGCACTCATTTCCTAGTAAACGCCTTCATCACATCGAGGCTCGACTATGCAAACTCACTGCTTGTCGGCCTCCCCAACTCCTCCCTCCACAGACTGCAGACCACCCAGAACTCTGCAGCCGGTCCTCTCCCACATTAGGCTCCGCGATCCTATTACCCCCATCCTCACCCGACTCCACTGACTCCCTATCACACAGAGGATACAGTTCAAGATCCTGGTCCTCACCTCCAAAGCCCTTCACGGTCTTGCTCCCCCCTACCTCTCCGACCTCCTAACCCCCTATCACCCTGTTCGCTCCCTCCGCTCAGCGGGCTCCGCCTGCTTCACGTCCCTCACCTTGCTTGCCCCACTATCGGGGCGTGGGCCTTCCGCCATTTGGTACCCACCCTCTGGAATTCCATCCCGCAGTCCCTCCGTCTCACCCCCTCCCTTGCCACCTTCAAGACCCACTTCAAGATCCTCCTCTTCGACCATGCTTTCGATCTCCCTGCTTCCCCCCCCGCCCTCCCCCACCCCGACCCTCAGCTCAGGTTCGTAACTCTGTCTGTCCAGCGCCTTGGGACGTCCTCCCGACGAGAAAGGTGCTCTACAAATGTGTTGTTGTTGTAAACAATTGCTTTTCCATTGATTACAGTTGAGGAATGCACAGGGAAATATTACTATTCGTTCAGTATTATACATCATTCTTCAATTTGTATTAATGGTGTATGGTGTATTAATAGTAATGGTGTTAATTTTTACTTGCCATATGATTTAAATGAAAGCGATTACCAAACAAATGCCTCTGCAATTTAACAATAATTTATTCCTTTGGGTGTACACCTGATCAAACTGACATATCTCAAAAACATTTCACGCTCAGTGAAATGACTTTGTCGTGTTTTGCATACACCAATCAGACCCACTGAAACCTTTAGGACCAACAACTAGTTCACATTTCATCACAAATCATCTTGTTTTGTACTTTTAAGACCACTCCAGTGGGAAGTGGACTGACTCACATCAATCTACTTTGCGTGGGAACCTCATGGCCAGCAGAGAAAGGAGACTTCCACCCCGTTAGTCCAGGCTGAGGTCAAAGCCGTGGCTCAGAGTGAAGTGCACTAACTAATGCACTCTTCCAATCCAGCAAAATGTTGTCATTACTTTGGGAGCACATCCAGAAACAGGCAAGTTTTAAACCTATAATGCACCAAATGAAAGTTTCAACCACTAAACCATGACCTATTGCTGAGGAGAATTTGTTTAACACTAATTATTGGAGACTATTACTGCACCTTCACTTCCGTTCTCTTGAAGGCCTGAAACGAAGTCATTTCCTGTTTAAGTTTCATTTCAGGTTTTTTCACCAGGGGATCCTTGACTGACGGGATTGTGCTAACAACTGAGGTAGAAACTTTTGGAGTTGTCTTTTGTGTCTTCTGTGCCTGTTTATAATAAAAAATGACAAAGTTATATTCTAATTACAAGACCTCAAAACATCATGAAAAGTAACATTTAGTTTGGTTACATCAAAGATCGTTGATGTTTTATCCTTTTCTGGGTTCCATCTTAATATTAACATTCCCAGACGAGCATGTTGGACACGGTGTTTACGCAACTTTGCTGTGACCCCCGATGGCTTTGCCTATAACTTCATGAGTTGTACTTAAGTTACACCATGTGAATCATAGACAGTATTTCTAAGAGAGGAAGTAAGGAGCCAATCTGCACTGTACAAACGTCTCCAATATAAGTTCAACAGGTAGATTAACTGCCCTACCTCCCATACTTATTACACCCATCGTCCCAGGGGAAGCTAAACAGTCAGACAACACTTTTCACCCACTGATGTCACTTTGAAAAATAACTGGTTCCCAAGTCCCATCCAATGACGGATGTATACAAGTCTAACACATGCGTCAGCTCAGCTTTCAGTTTACTCCACTTTTCTTCCCAGGTTTCTGTGGCTCTCAATGCTGACCCAGCATCTCTCCATACACATTGATGGTTTGGGTGAAATTACAAAATGCAGTTTCTCACACTTTGGCCCAGTCCATCACAAGTAGTTTGAAACAGTCCTGTTTAACGTCACTGAACAATTCCATCGCTGCTCCTTACCATCTAATTTGTAATATACTGTGGCATCTCTAGCAAACGATGAATCATTCTAGTGGCATTAAAACGTGGACTCAATGGAAACTCTTACCATTTTCTTCATCTGCCTGGTACAGCGGGCACAGTACCAAACCAGCCGAGGGTCGTTCACATCCTTATCTGTGACTTGGGGCTTGTGACAGTCTTGGTGGTATAGGTTGTGGCATTCTTGACATTCGACCAGCTGATTACCTGATGTAACCGTCATCTGCCTACAAGCAAGGTCACAGCCAGTTAAGCCAGTCATTTGTTGCTGGTACTATCAAAAAGTACACTATGTCTAGACAATTCTATCCAATAGCTAAATGTGAGTAGCCATTCAATATACTTCCAGTTACCACCTCAACTTTTTAAATAAAATCAAAAATATGGTGGGGGAAATGCACAGTAGATTGTTCAGCATCTGAAAGTGATGGTTTAATTTTTCTGGTTTGACCTTTCATTAGATCTCCTTGACTGCCCTACTCTATGTAGTACTGATGCAAATACATAACCTGTCTATCAGATGATGATCAAACCTGCTGTACATTTTCAGCACTTTTTCTCATTTTTACCATTCAGTTTTGCTTTTGATCCAATTGATTATTTCTCAATCCTCCATTTAGAATACAGAATATCTTAGCGTAACCAGGACATTTCTCTACATGCAAAGCAAAACTACCCACCTGGAAAGCACAGTACTCGCTGTTACAATGGAATTACACAAAGTGGCTAATTCAAAGACCAGATGATTAATCGCAGAGTACACAAGCTTTGCTTACACAGTTCATCAGTACTCCGAGACAAGGTTAATATCCTTATTTACGCCTAGCTATCTATCATTCAGCACAATAAAATTTTATATTGATTTGAAAGAAAGATTTGCACCTCTAGCACTGTATGCCGAACAGTCACTGATGTCGAGGAGACCTACTGGGCGATTGTGATTTATGTAAGTAAATCTATGCCAGGCTTCTGACTGATGTCACCGCAGCTATAATAATTGGTAAGGAATTTTGTAAGGGAGGGAGGGTTTAAACAAATTACACATTTAGTATTGTGCAAGTGACCTCTGTATGTTTCATTCCATCTTGGGAAGAGAATTTGGCTGTGTAACTTCAGTTGTGGATTTGCATTCATCTGAACTGCAAACAAGACCATGTTTGGTATTTTTTTCTGTGGGGGGGGAATAAAGTTCACAAACAACACAAACAACAGTAAAAGGGACAGGCAATAACGATGCTGGACTGGAAAAGACATTGCATAAGGTGACTGGCATTACGCTAATATAGGGTTCTTTTGACAGCATAATTCAGGTAATTATGACTAGCAATGCATATCGTGCGACCAAAATTTGTTTGACAGCATATTCGGATAAGACCTTGCTAAATAGAGGGAAGTCCACGTCTCGTTTTTCCACTGAGATACACAGGTCTGTGAAATCAAGTGGTCGTTTCACAAAACCATTTGTAAACAAACTCTCTTACCGACAAACCACGCATGCCAACCCCATTTCCATGGCAAAGTCTTCAGCACTTTCGAAGCCTGGCAGGTCTGGCTGGACCAAATCCTTGCTGGACTGAACTGTGATGGGAGATGAGCGATTCTCTGACTTTTCCAATCTGGGTTTTTTCTGGATGTCGATTCCTTCAGGAGGTTCCAGTTTAACCTAATTGGCAAAAAGGGGAAAGGTGATTGGATACATGTATGATTTCTTTAAGAAGTTGATTCACAATAACCAAGGACACGAGTACTCTGCACAAGGTTTCGATATTAGGTCAAAATGACTTCAACGATAACAAACCGGAGCAATTTGCATTGCATTCTCATACAGGATAAAGTCTTGGAGCCAATCTCAAAGATGGGGATGGAGGTCAAGAAATAAGGGGAGGAGCGGTAGGTAGGTATGGATGAAGAATGCCCTGGGACACTACCTTGCGTGAGGGACGCTATGTATTTGCAAGTTGTTATAGTTATTGAAGAGATAGCTTTTTTTTGGTGGGATTTAAAGACAGATAATTGTGGCGGGGGGTGGGGTGGAGGTGGGAAGGTGGGGGAGCTTCATTCCAAAGGTTAGGGGAGTAATAGGGGTGATTATAATAGATGACAGCTTGGCCACCAATGGGATCAAGGAGGGAGCCTGCGACGTGGAGGTCCCATGCAGGAGGCCCGGGATACCAGATGCGCAGAGGATCACAAATCAAATTAAACTGGAAATATTTGACCTTTTCAGCTGGTCTCTTCTCCGTCTCCTTCTTGACTTTCTCAACAGAACTGGATTTCCCATTGCTGCCCAACGATAGACTGGACGACACCTTGGACTCCTGCTTACTAGAACTGGATTTGGAACCAGTAGTTATCTTGGGTGTATCAGTTTCCTGTCCAAAAGAAATATACAGGATTAATATAATCTTTCTGAAATCAAAGCAAATCAACTTGTTTATGGGACAATTTTTGAAATACAAGAGGCATGAAATTCCCCCCTCTTCCTGAAACAAAAATGTAGTGATATAAGACATTTCAGTCAACTATAGGTACTCAGTACTGTACTGACAAACCTAGACGGGATGTTCTGTTGTACAAGACCGTATATCAATATTTGGCTAAAGAAACAAAGATACACACAGGCTGGCCTATTTGCCAACCATACTTATCGGAATGCGATGTAATGGAAACTTTTCACAAAAGCAAACAAGAATAGAGAGACTCCAATTACACATAGATTTGTGTACATTAAAATGGAAATATAACTGCTAAAAATGGGACAGAGGTCAAACAACAAACAAACAAACACAGAATTAAGAAAATAATCAGAGAAACGATAGCCAAATAGGACAGGGGACAGAGATAGGCGCATGAAAATAACATTAAACACTAAGCTTGTGCATTTGGTTTTAGTCCAATCTCTCTCTGCTCGTCCCCACCCGTTAACTCTCCTGGATATGCTAAAGCCAAATGTGGAGTCCTGTAGCTCAGTGGTTAGAGCACTCACCTTGCAAGCGAGACACATGGGTTCAATTCCAGGCAGAGGGCGAAACCTTGCGCAAGTTTCCTTACCCCACATGCCTGATAATAATCTCTCCAAAACAAAACAATAATAAAATTGGTCATTTTCAATCCACGACTGTTTGTGGGACACTGCTGTGCGCAATTGGCTGCCGCGTTTTGCCCACAAATATACAGTCAATTCACTTTACAGCATATTCTGTGAAGTGCTTTGAGACATCTAGAGGACGTGCAAAGCACTATGTCAAATGCAAGGATTATTATTAAATGCATTCATACAGACAAGCCACAGACATACACGGTAACGCCCTTGAAGAAGTGAACAAACAATTTCTGAGAGCTAAATATTAACAAGAGGAGACGAGTAAAGTAATGAAGGTAAATCAGACCTTGAAAGTGGCAGCACAGGTGGAAAGGACTGTGAAAAAAAACTAAGAGTATTCTGGGTTTATACATAGGGTCATTAGAGTGCAAAAGTAAAGCAATAATGCTAACTTTGTACAAATCTTTTTTTGGGGTGAGTGAGGTTAGGCCCCACTCACAGCCAAATTAGACTGAAATGCGTTCCTCAAGGGAATGAAGGTTGTCTCCGCAGACAACCCCTTTGCCCCCGAAAAAAAAATCTAGGTTCAAAATCGTCAAAGGACAATGTGGACCTGAAACCTGTCTTCACGACTACCCGCACAAGTCAAGTCACCTCTCCAGCAGGGCAAGCCCTGTCTGAGCCTAGTGACCAAGTACTTGAGTTAGCTCTGTATTCCAGTATCTCTGCTTCCTTGTGAGGGCAGATCAAACTCCTCAGGTCGGAAGTACTGCAATACCAATTTCAACTAACAGAGGGCCGAAGGCATAGCTCCTGCTAGTAGCTCGATTTTCCCATTATTACTATAATAATAATATTTGCATTTGATATAGCGCTTTTCAAATCTTCTAGCCGTCCCAAAGCGCTTCACAGAATATACTGTAAAGTGAATTGACTGTATATTTGTGGGCGAATGCGGCAGTCAATTGCGCACAGCAATGTCCCACAAACGGTTGTGGATTGAGAATGGGAAGGGAGAGAGATGATAATACAGTAATGGCCCATTGTAGCTTCGCTTGCAATCAAAGGATCCAATACAGAATGTAGATTGACAGACAGACACACATTTCATCTTTATCTATACAGCTGGGGAGGGCTCCTTTTGTGAAGGTTCCTGATGGGAGGCCTCAGTGGGAGGACTCCTGGTTGGGAGGACTCGTTGGGAGTGGATACATGTATGATAAACTTGTTTAAGTCATAGCTTTCCTCTGTCGCTACATTGTTGCAGAATATATTATAGATGCATCTCTCTGGAAAGGTGTGTGATTTTTTTTGTCACTACTTTGTTGCAGCAGACCATGCATCTTATACTAATAAAGACAAAGTGTCTGTGTGTGTATGTGTTTCCGACAATAATGCAATAACTGATTGACGTAGAGACATGATTTATATTTTATCGGAAAGGTCTTGCATGCGGGAGCGTCATGGGCATTTCTCTTTCGGGGATCTCCTATCATCGATGAGCTATATTTAAAAAATGCTTTAATTAAGCCCCAAAATATGAGGTATGCATGGTATTCTGCAACAAAGTAGTGGCAGAGGAAAGATGGATCTATACTAATGTATCCTGCAACAAAAGGATGGCATTTTTTTCAGGTTGTCATGGGAGCTACACTCCTCCCACCAGGAGTCCACCCAACCAGGAGTCCAACCAACCAGGAGTCCTCCTCATAGCATATTTTCTAAGCAAGACTTTCAAGGACAAACAAAAATGCCAGACAAAAGGGAGAAGGCCAATTAAATGAAACTGAAGAACAAAGAAGAGCACAGCTGGACTTCAATGCTTAAAAGACTAAGAGCAAGGCAACATTAGTTACCCGCTCAAAGAATGGCGTGGCTGGACTTCGACGCAGAAAGGCATGCAAGGTGTACGCAGTGTTTCAGTCATGTTAAATGGTTAGTGAGTGGTATCACTGAAATCTACATTCCATATTGGATCCTTGGTTGCAAGCGGAGCGGCAATGGGTACAGAGAGTATCTCATATTTTAGGGCTTAATTAAATCATTTTTTAAATATAGCTCATCAACGACAGATCCCCGAAAAAACAAATGCCCGCGACGCTCCCGCATGCAAAACCTTTCCGTTGAAGTATAAATCTCAATCGGTTATTGCGTTATTGGCGGACACACAGACTTTTTTTCTTTATTAGTATAGATTACGGGGAGATTCGGTTGCGGTCGTGCTAACACAAGCGAATCTCAAAAGGAACACAATATTCCAAGGAGTAACTGATAAGAACAGATACTACATTTGATCTTGGCTAAAAGGCTGAGAAATTGGCAAATCATTGGTTGCTGGAGTAGTGCATCCAGTTTAACAAAGAATGTACAGCACAAAACATTCAGTGTACATACAACAACTTGCACTTATATCGCACCCTCCACAGAGGATCGTGTCTCAAGAGCGCTTAAACTCATATACTCCATATGAGTCTCTACTCACTCTTAACTCCATCCCATATACTTCTATTCCCTTTTCCCTCCCGTGAAGGACTATCTTCCTCTAAAATGCATCTATTCTATCTGATTCAGCTATCGTTTTGAGCAGTGAGTGCTACATTTTCAATATTTTCTGTGTGAAATAGGTCTTTCTAAATTTTCTTTTACAGTCTATTAACAATAACATGATTAAACACTTACAATTTGAAACCTCCGTATTAGCTCCCCTCTTAGGTACCTCATTTTAGGAAAGATGTTAAGGCCTTGGAAGTGGTGCAGAGGAGATTTATAAGAATGGATGAGGGATGAGGGGTTTCAGTTACAAAGAGAGACTGGCTCTATTTCAACTGAAGCAAAGATTGAGAGAAGTTGTCCAGTACCTCAAGTCTACCGTGCAACAGTGCTATAAAAGGACTCGCACTATATTAAAGGCACAAAACAGCAACAAGGCTAACTGACCCTTCAATACCTTCCCTCCTCTTTCTCTCAGAAGGTGATCAACTCTGCTAATCCCTCAACCCTCCGCATGAGACTAGAAACTCTGCTGTTGTGTGTAACATCAATGTTGTGGACAGGAGGCAGATAGCTTTACCAGAACATCCCTCCCATACCTTTTGTAGTTGCCGAAAGCTGGAGTCACCACCTCTGGCCAGGGTTTCATCCAGCAAACCTTTCAGCTTCTCTGCTGAATCTTTAGTCTTTGAATGCAGATAGCCCAGAGCTTTCAAGAATATTGGATCCAGCTCCAAGTTTGGAACAGCCATTGTCCTGCGAAGCACCAGCCAGAAGGTTGAATGGAAAATAAATTAGTTGAAGATCACCTCAATATTATCAGTGAATGAATGAACCCCAGAGAGTATTTGGGGTGAAGTGGGATCCCATAGTGGGGTTTTGCAACGCACTATGGGATCCCACCACCTCAAATGCTCCCCACCTCTTTCTCTCCCTCCGCTCTCCACCTTCTGCCTATTCTGTTCCCACAAGGGCTTTTCTCGATAGATGCTGTCAGTCTGACTCAGTTGGTAGCATTCTCGCCTCTGAGTCAGGAGGCAGTGGGTTGCAGCCCCAACACACACTCCCTCTCCTCCATACACACACCCCCTCTCCCCCTCCTCTCACACTATTCCCCTCTCTCCCCCACACCCTCTCCCACTCTCTCTCTCTCCCACACACTCCCCCTCTCACTCTCTCCCTTTCCCACACACTCCCCCTCTCACTCTCTCCCCCTTTCCCACACACTCCCCCTCTCACTCTCTCCCCCACACCCTCTCCCACTCTCTCCTTCCACACACCCCCCCACCTCCCCCTCTCACTCTCTCCCTTTCCCACACACTCCCCCTCTCACTCTCTCCCCCACCCCCCCACTCTCTCCCTTTCCCACACACTCCCCTCTCACTCTCTCCCCCACACCCTCTCCCACTCTCTCCCTTTCCCACACACTCCCCCTCTCACTCTCTCCCCCACACCCTCTCCCACTCTCTCCCTTTCCCACACACCCCCTCTCCACTCTCCCCCACTCTCCCCCTTTCCCACACACTCCCCCTCTCACTCTCTCCCCCCACCCCCCCCACCCTCTCCCACTCCTCTCTCTCTCCCACCACTCCCCCTCTCTCTCTCTCCCACTCCCCCCCTCTCCTTCTCCCACTCCCTCTCTCTCTCTCCCACTCCCCCTCTCTCTCTCCCCCCTCTCCCTCTCACACTCCCCTTCTCACTCTCCCCTTCTCTCCCCCACTCCCCTCCTCTCACCCACTCCCCCCCCTCTCTCTCTCCCACTCTCTCTCTCTCCCACTCCCCCCCTCACACTCCCCCTCACACGGACACACTCCCCCTCACACTGACACACTCACCACTACTTTCTCTCCGGTCGGAAGCATCATTCGGTGATTTCCGGTCCCGCTGTTTCCGCGGTCCCCCCTCCGGCGAGAGACAAAACGTAACTTCCGGTCCGTCGCGCTCTTCGCTCCGGACTGGAGACAAACCGCGGAGCGGAGGGACTGCACTGCACTGCACACACCGCGCAGTCACCGGACTACACGGACTACATCATTCTATTGGTAAGTAAACCGCATACATTGTGTTATTATTGTTGTGGAGTAAAGTACACCATAGTTATCATTATTGTTATGGATGATAGAGCGAGTGGATGGACTGACCTGACCCCCCCCCGACCCCCTGACCCCCACCCCCTGACCCACCAAACCCGACCCCCCACCCCTGACCCCCCCCCTGACCCCCCCCCCTGACCCCCCCACCCCCCGACTCCCCATCCCTGACCCCCCCCCCCCCCCCCCCCCCCCCCCCCCCACCCCCCCCCCCCCCCCCCACCCCTGACCCCCCCCACCCCCCCTGACCCCCCACCCCTGACCCCCCCCCCTGACCCCCCCCCCCCCTGACCCCCCCACCCCTGACCCCCCCACCCGACCCCCCCCCTGACCCCCCCACCCCCTGACCCCCCCCCCCCCCCCCCCCCTGACCCCCCCCCCTGACCCCCCCCCCCCCCCTGACCCCCCCACCCCCTGACCCCCCCACCCCCTGACCCCCCACCCCCTGACCCCCCCACCCCTGACCCCCCCCACCCCTGACCCCCCCCCCCCTGACCCCCCCCCCCCTGACCCCCCCACCCCCTGACCCCCCCACCCCCTGACCCCCCCCCACCCCCTGACCCCCCACCCCCTGACCCCCCCCACCCCCTGACCCCCCCCACCCCCTGACCCCCCCACCCCCTGACCATTCAGTTGTTCGCTGATGGTTCTTTCGCTCTCTCCTCCAGGGCCCCAATGAAGGACAAGGGCCCGCGTGGCCCCACCTCAGAGCACCTGTACCTGGAGCTCACCCACCACTCACAGGACCTCGTTCTGCCACTGCACACCTCTGTCGTTCTGTTTCTGCTGTCCTACTGTGACTGCACAGCTCTGAAGGTGGTCCTGGTGCCCGAGGGCGATATCGTGGACAGTCACCCGGGGAAGAGAGGGGTACCACAGAGCCTTGCCATTGACATCCTCTCCCACCAGGAGCTGCCTGCAGTAGTGCAGAGCTGCCGCTTACCTGCACTGGTAGAAAAGGGTGGAAATTTCTGCCGAGCTGGGCTGGCTGTCACGCTCAGGCACATTGTACAGGGGACCTGCAATGCAGATCCTAGCAGGAAAGACGTCGCTGAGTTGCTTGGCTTCAAGAAGACTTGCTTAAAGGCTTGTGCTGAGGTGAGTAAGCGCTTGGTTTAGCCGCTAATCTGGAAGGAAAGATTGAAATCTGTATTCGTCTCCATAGAGTTGAGGCTAGCACTCCAGCGCAGGGCTGGGGGAGCACTACATTGCCAGAGGTGCTGTCCATCAGATGAAACGTTAAATTGTCTGCCTACTCAGATGGACATCAGTGATTCCCATGAAAAAAGATGAGTGAGTTTATTCCGGTGTCCCAGGCAACAATCGTCCAGATAAATTGGTCATGCACTTAATGGCTGTGTGTAGAACATCAGTATGTGCAAAATAGCTGCCGTGCCCTGATTGTTTTGATAGGTGTACAACAGCAGCCAAGGTGACAATCACGCTCCTCCACTCCCACTCAGCACCCCTCTCCTCTCCAATTCGCTCACTCAACTCTCTTTTGCTCCCCTCCCCCCACCCTCCACTTCTTTCACCCCCAGACTGTGTATTGATGATTGCATAGCTGATGCCTTACTTGCATCAATAAACGCTCAATAGCAGACTGGCCAAAGGCTAACAGAAGACTTTCTTATAATCCCAAGTACCATACTATATAATAATAATAATCCTTGCATTTGATATAATGCTTTTCACTCTTCTAGACGTCTCAAAGCGCTTCACAGAATACACTGTAAAGTGAAGTGTCTGCACATTATGTGGGCGAAACACGGCAGCCAATTGCGCACAGCAGTGTCCCACAAACAGACGTGGATTGAAGTGACCAATTTATTGTTTTTTGAGGGATTATTATTAGACGTGTGGAATAAGGAAATTTGCCCGAGGTTTCACCCTGCCGGGAATCGAACCCAGGTCTCTTGCTTGCAAAGCGAGTTTTCTAACCACTGAGCTACAGGACTCCACATATTTGCGATGTACACATATTTGTGATACAGTATATTCAAAACATACGTCAGGACTTTGAGATGCATGTTAACTATCCCATGGCACTATCTAGAAAGAGAAGAGAATTTCTCCAGATGAAATTGGTCATTCACTTCATTGTTTGTGGGTCAAATTGGATGCCACATTCATCAACAATCTTAATACTAGTCACTACACTTTACAGTATATCCTGCAAATCGCTTTGAGACTTTTCAATAATATGCAAAGGTGCCAAATTAAATGTTAGGATTTTTGTTATTAAGGATTATTTAGAGTGCTGCACTCTACTGAGGGGATTTTATAATAATATATAATAATCCTTGCATTTGATACAGCGCTTTATCGCGTTGTTTAGTCGTCTCAAAGTGCTTCACAGAATATTTTGTAAAGTGGATTGATTGTGTATTTTGTAGACGATACGCAGCAGCCAATCGCGGTCAGCAGTGTCTCACAAACAGTTTTGGATTGAGTGACCAATTTTTTTGAGGGACTGATACCCCCCCCCCGGAAAGCGATCCGCCAATTGACTAACAACCGGGTTCCTCCTTACTGTTTGAGGCGTGTGGAGTAAGAAAACTTGCCTATGGTTTTACCCTGCCGGTGAATCGAACCCACATCCTCTCGCTTGCGAGGTGAGCGCGCTACCCACTGAGCTCCAGCACCACATGCATGAGATTTGAGCTGCACTTTGGTCATTTTGGTCATGGTAAACGTTTCTGCCTTATTTGTTTGTTGAATCAAAGCAGGTGGTTTAACATCTTACTGCTTATTGATTTCTAAAGTTGAGCCAGGGAAGGTTTTGCAAGGTTCTGCAACCTGTTCTGGAGGGGTTGTCTTGTCTTTTAGATGGATACAATTGCAGTACTCAAGGTCTGTCACTAGATGTCATTGAGCTGTTTTGGGAAAACAAACCCAATTTATTTTGTCAAGGCTTTGAATTCTGGAACGGCGCAATATAAAGCAGGGAATTGCTGTGATTGTTTTTTTTTAACACATAGTAAGGCCTGATCTGTCACAGTTTAAAGTTTAAACATTGACAATAATAATGAAGAAAATTACTAGGGTTGGAGATTATGCATTTTAGGCTCTGCATTCAGCCTTGCGGGTGCTGAGAGAGTTAGTGATGTTGGTATTATATATCATTATACGTTTCATAACATTTTTTCCAATAATTATTCTGTCAATAAGTTTCATTATTTGCACTATTGAGTCACACTGTTTGCTGCACTTACGGAGTCAGTCTGGATCAGTTGGTAGCTCTTGCCTCCCAGTCAGAAGGTTGTGTGTGGGTTTAAGTCCAACTCTGAATTCACAGTCGATGCTCCAATGCAATGCTGTAGAGCATTTCATTGTTGGAGGATATATTGTGATCACAGATATCATACTGAAAGGATTTCTGATGACAGAAGAGATATGTGAGGCTATTATAGCACAATTTGAATGTTGTTCTATAGAGATAAAGGAGATTGAGCCTTGCTTTGCTAATTTTAACCACTTCATTGCCGTGCCTGGGACTGATGGGGAATTGCTTTAACATAAGGACAATTAATGCTGCTGACAGGTGGTGTTAGGAGGCTCCTCTGCCGCTATGGTGAACCTCTCCCTGGTCCACCAAACTTGTTCCTTGCACGTCTAAACCCAGGGAAACATTTGCAACTAAATGTAAGTGTACGTATTTGTACCATCAGTTGTAGGCTGTGTCGCAACAGTTATCCATATCAGAGGTTTTCTTGCTTCCAAAACTTAAAATAAAACCTCAGCAAAAAAAATCCCTTTCTAAATCGGAAAAGCAAGCTAATAAATTCCAATTCAAACGTTAATGTCACTATATTTTCTCCTGACCACAAACCGTTGGAAATAGTTCTGTCAGCCATCCAACTGGCCTTGTGTAGACTTCCTATTGTTATAATCTTTATTTGCCTTACTAAGTCGAGCAGGATTCAATCATACCCAAAATAGCTAACCAATGCACTTTTTTTCCCCACTTTCAATGATGATAACTTTGAAAGTTTTGAAGCTTAAGCACAACTTCTTGCTAACAAACTTATACCCATTGGATCCAATTGGAAGAAATATGGTTTGGTTACCTCTCTGGTTTTCTTCTGACCGTACAATATTTGGGAGCATTGAGTTAATATCAGAGTGGTTTGGTGTAATCGGTATTTCAGACCATGATAAATATCAAATGGCTTTTAGTAATAATAATCCTTGCATTTGATATAACGCCTTGTCACATCATTGAGACGTTTCAAAGCACTTCACAGAATATAGTGTAAAGTGAATTGACCATATATTTTATGGGCGAAACGCAGCAGCCAATTGCACCCAGCAGTATCCCACAGACAGTCGTGGATTGAGTGTAACTGGATTTTTTTAATAGATTATTACCCTTGGAAATTGATCCACCATTCAACTAACCATTCAGCTCAGACTGGGAAGAGTTGAGGATGCTTGGCAAACGCAACCTGGTAGCAATTGAGAATTTCCCCACTGCCCCGTGTGATACCAAAGATTTAAAAAACACAGTGGAGGAGGCGAAAGGGTTTACTAATGAAAATTAGGTAAGGAAGCAAACCTAGCTGCCTCAGAAGTGAAAGAAGATCTTTATCCAGAGGATCAATTGCCTCTGGACTATAGAACATTCAGAACATTGACAGGACACTAGCACCAAAGGTGTTATGTATAGATCTCCGCCCCTGTAATAATTAATAATAATACTCTTTGCATAGCACCTTGTCACATTGTTGAGATGTCTCAAAACATTTTACAGAATATAGTGTATATTTTGTGGGTGAAACTCGGCAGCCAATTGTGCACAGCAGGGGCCCACAAACAATCGTGGATTGAGTGACCAGATTTTATTTATTTATTGTTTTTTGAAGGGAATATTAAACCCGGAAAGCGATCCATTAATCGACTAACAAACAAGTTCCTACTCACTACAAGGTAAACAGAGTCGTGTAGAGTAAGGAAAGTTGCCTAAGTTTTCGCCCTGCCAGGGAATCCTCTTGTTTGCGAGGCGAGTACTCTAACCACTACACTACAGGACTCCAACCTACTGTATAAAAATGCAGCCTATGTTACCAGGAGACTCTTGTATTTGCATTGAGATGGTTGTTCTCTCACCATTTGAATGCATGTGGGGGAAGTCTTAGCAAGGAGATTAGTGCAATATTCTAACTCTCTGTTGCTGTGATGGATGGGATCTTGCACTTTCCCAGACAATTCAGTTGTATTCCGTGTGCCGGGGGTATTTTGTTTTATTATGTTCTAGTGCTGGTTGATTGTAGGGCAGGGCAAGCAGTAAGATGCGTTTCGTCATTTGGAACAAATCTCAAGTGTGATCAATAGTTTAAACTTGGAAACCATCCAGTGCAGAATAACTTTGAAAACTTGGACTGTGCCTCTACCCACCTATTCTGCTTTGTTTCCATATTTGGTGATTCCCATTGCAAAGCAGCATCTTGTGCCATGTTTTCAGTTGTCGGGTTTTTGAAAGCGTAATCCGTTTGACCCCCTTAGTATAGAAAAACTGGAAATGTGAAAATACAATAGGGTTGGAAATCTCCTATTAATAACTTTGAGATGTTTCAACACCATAGATGTATCAAATGCAAGCTTTTGTTTAGTTATAATAATTTTCATTATTGTATTATGTATTGTCCCAGCTCCTTGGGATGTCCTCTCGACATGAAAGGCGCTCTACAAATGTAATCTTGTTGTATTTTAACCATTCTCTTGAATTCCATCCTGCAGTCCCTCCACCTCAACACACACCTCCCGCACCTTCAAAGCCATCTATTCAACTACGCTTTCAGTCACTTTCCGCCAATTGCCTCTGTCAAGTGCTTTGAAACATCTTCTTGATGTGAGAGGAGCTGTATAAAATTATTGTTGCTGTTTGTTCGAGAGGGCCTTGTCCCCTCCTTCCCCTTTTTCAGATCACGACTAAAGACCTTCCTCTTCGACCGTGCTTACAGTCACCTCATCCGTACCCCGGTTTGGTATCGGGCTCCACCACTGTTAAGCGCTCCGAGACAATATGAATGCAAGTTGTTTTTTGTTTTAGTTGTCAAATTGTGAAAGTATTTAACAGGAATAAGGTGTGCTTTCTTTCTTACAGGTAAGCCACTGGACAAGGCTGTGCGAAATCAGCATCCCATTAGCTGTGGAAGCTTTTCTCGAGACGTCTCCCGATCAGCGGGCAGTCATTCCACCCGAAATCCTGCACCTGGAGCGAAAGCTTGGGGAACCAGTCCGCGTTCACAACGATGACAAGATCCGCAGGCAGAAGCTACTGCACTTGTCCAAGGCGAAAGGCACGCAGCCCACTGCAAGCACATCTGAAGGCCCCCACAGAAGATCCCCTGAAAGAAAGGCTGATACAGACCCAGATGTAGAAAAGAACCAGGGGAGCAATGCGAGCAGCGTGGAGCTCAGCGCTGCACTCTCCAAACTCAGTGTGGAGCCGCTACCGTCCGTGACCACTAGGGAGCCCTCTTGCATTAGGAAAGTGAAGACCGTTGATCTGCCAGCACTGGAGCATGTGTTTGCTGAAGGTCTTTTCTTCACACTCACAGACCTGGTCCTGCTGCCCTGTCTTCATTATTACTTTGTGAGTCTTGCATTCTTAAACTGCAATTTTTGAAAAACAATGCTATATACAGTGTCATATATGCAGTATATATACTGCACTGTGAAGCCCTCCGCAGCCTTGCTCCTCCCTACTTCTGCAACCTATTAACACCATACCAACCTTTCTCCTGCCTATGTTCGGTGGGCACTTCGGCCACATTTAGGTAGCGCCTTGGGACATCTTTCCAATGTGAAAGGCTCTATATAAATGTCATTTGTTGTTGTAAAGGTAGAGGGGCTGTACTCTTTTCACCAAAGTTCAAATTAGCCTTTGTTTTACATTGTTTACACTGTAATAGCTTCTTGGTGGATAATGGAACTGGCAAGTCTTAAATCAAACCACTTCTATTAATAGTCTCAAGGTCAGGATATTCTGGTGAGGCTTCCCATTTTTGGCCAGTTCCGTTCAGTAACTGCACTGAGCACCACTGTGTTGTGATCTGAGGAATGCTGAGGGGGAATGTTAAGCCAGGACTTGCATGATCCCAGGCACACATGCCGTGCTGAAGCTAGTATTTAAATTGGATCCGTACCGCCTAGTTCCACATTTAAAAGCAGCAGGAGTTTCTGTAAGGAAGGCTGAGGGGAGCTGAGAATGAGAATAGATGCTTCCAAGAGACTGTCAGGTTTCGACTGAGTAAAGACATCATAATAAAATAAAATTGGTCATTCACTTCATGGCTGTTTGTGAGACATTGATGTGTGGAAATTGGCTGCCGTGTTTACCTACAAAATACACAGTCACTTTACAGTAGGGGTCTTCAACTGGTCGATCATCGCAAGGTGGCACTATCGAGCATGATCAAGCGATAGATCTGAGTAAATATTGAGCCCAATTGAAAACGAAGCCAGACGCACAAAGTATTTCATGCATCTGGAAATAAAAATATAAACATTTTTGTTTAAACTGCAGTAAATATCCCTCCTCCTTGTTTTTATTCACAAGACGCCACCAAGCAGCAATCGACTGTTTGGAGACCCCTGCTTTACAGTATATCCCATGAAGCGCTTCAGAGAGTCATTATTATCATTAATAATAATTAATAATAAATCCTTTCATGTTGGGTGTGTGGGAAAACACTTTACAGAATTCACTGTGAAGTGGAGAGTGAGAGCTTATTTGGCAGCCAATTTGTGCGCAGCAATGTCTGTTGCCTGCCCACGTTTGATTTTTTTTCCACTACCATGTTTACAACTAGGTTACAGCTAAACCAAGAAACTAATTTCTAACTGTGTTTTGTAGAGGGAGCGACCATTGAGTCAAGTTGCAAATTAAGGGTTTTCTTCCAAAGATTTTTTTTCTCTGCAAACATTTCACAGTTGAGTTGTTTTTCAGAATTGTAATGCTTAATTTAAATCAGATAGTATAGACTCATTCAAGAGGAAGCTAGACCTTCATATGAAGGAGAGGGGGACAGAAGGGTATGGGAGGGAGTAAGGATGGGTGGAGACTCGTGTGGAATATAAACACCGGCACAGACTGGTTGGGCCGAGTGCTGTACAGTCTTTGTAAATCTTTGTAAATCTCTCAGAATGGAATGTTTCACCATCTGCTGGTAAAACAGGCCGGTTATGAATGGCATCTGGAGATACCGCAGTTTAATTTACCTGGGCTGCTTGTCATTTTTTATTTTAAATACAGTGATGTATAATGCAAGGCTTTGTCTGCGAAAGGCTTGAATATTCTGTGACTTGTTTGAAACTATGGTGTGCTTTGCCTTCTCCGTGATGTTTGATGCTGCCCCGCATTAAAGGGCCCTATATAAACGCAAGTTGTTGTCGTCGTCGTGGATGAATGCAGCATACTTGCATTCTGCACAGATTGTTATAATGTAAGCCAAGCAGAGAATGACTGACCTGATGGCTTAAAAGGTTTAATGTATCTGATATCAAGTTTACACTGTTGTGTCTGTGCAGCGAATTACTTTCCTGAAGTTGTTCTGCACTTGTGATACGTCATTTGGGCTGAGATGTCTTTTTCTGATAATAATAATAATGATCCTTGCATTTGATATAGCGCCTTATCATGTCTTTGAGACGTCTCAAAGCGCTTCACAGAATATACTGTAAAGTGAATTGACTGTATATTTTGTGGGCGAAACTGTCCTTTGGAAAATCAGTTTGGTGCCGACTGAGGTTCGTGGCTTACCCCGTGGGTTTGTGACAGCACAGCTGTTCCCTGAAATTCTTATGAGAAAAGACATGAGGCCCTGCAATGATGCTTCCAATCCATTGCAATCATTTTGCAGTATTCAGGTACTCTAGTGCCTCGGTTGTCCTCAGGCTCTGCGCGCTCTGTTTTTGAGGTACTTCTCATGCTGTAGGCCTTGTTTTGGGGTATCTGTTGTCCTGAGGCTGTGCGCTCTCAGTTTGAGATGCAATGTATTAATACTCTGGCTCATGGGTCCAGGTTGGGGAGACATATTGTCTACAATGAATTCATAGGATCACTCACTCCATGGCTGTTTGTGTGACATTGCTGTGCGCAAACTGACAGCTGTGTTTCTCCCACAACATTACACTGTCAGTCCACTTTACAGTATATCCTGTGAAGCGCTTTGAGGCATTTTGATGACGTGATAAGGATCTATGTTAAATATTATTATTATAGCTATTATTAACTAGCCAACATAAATGTTACTGCGCCCTGTCTGCATAAGCGATTGCTCACTTACGTTTTCTGTGTGAAAGCCCTGAACCTGACAGATTTGCTTCTATACGTATCGTGTTGCTTTACCACATTATTATTTAGAGAGAAATAAAAAGGCCACACATTTGCATGAAAGTAATTTCGGAGTAAAAGCAAAGATTTAACTTCTGAATTAAGTGCCAGTGTGAACCGTTTGTAAATGTGAAAAGGGTTTTTTGTGGCTCTAGGACGGTGGGTGCTTTTAGGGGAGAAATTACAGCTGTCAGAGCAAACAAAAGCTGAAAAATAAGAAAGAATGTGAGGAATAATTGGATTATCCTCCTACAGAAATTCCTCACTGTATCTAGCCTTCTCCACTCCCTGGTATTACTGTTATTCTGCACCTGCTTTAGTGGAAAGCAATCCATGGCTGTTTGTGAGACACTGCTGTGCACAACTGGCTGCCGCATTTCGTCCCCAAAATACACAGTCAATCCACTTTACAGTATACCCTGTGAAGCGCCTTGAGACGTCTCGGTGACATGATAAGATGCTATACCAAATGCAAGGATTTTTATAAAAATTATTATTATTATTATTAACTATACTAAATTAATAATAATAAGCATCACTGCAGGTTCCTCTCCTGGATAATTCTTGTTCTCCCCACGTTTTCACGCAGTGTAATTAGGATCTGCAAAAAAAAAGTAGAAATAATTGAATTTCCATAGCCTGCTTAAAAAAAAATCATGCTTGCATTTGACACGGTGCCTTATAGTGTCAAAATGTCTCTAAAGAGCTTAACACTGCCAGTTTCTTTTGAAATGTATTGGCTGCGCAACAGGAAAATATCCTGCGAATGTGCACCAGCAAATAGTTAGAAACAGCAGTGAGTTGAATGTCCAATGAATCTGTTTTTTAGTGAATTTAGATAAGGCAAGAATTTTGGCTGGGACACCCAGATATTGCCTGGGTCCTCTTTGAAATAGTATCATGACATCAAAGGAGGAAATGGGCTTTATTTATCATCTGACGGATGGTACCTCTGAGAGTACTTTCTGTTTTGGTTCTGCTCTACAGTGTTAGCTTAATCTGTACGTTCCAGTTGTGGTGTGGGATTCTGCTTGTTCAGAAGGACAGTAAAGATCTCAGGGCATAATTTTAAAAAAGGACATTCCTCCCGGTTTTTTTTGGACAATATGTAAGATAAAAGATAAAGTAAAATTGGTTATTTGCTTGATGGCTGTTTGCTGTGTGCAAATTGGCTGCTGGGTTTGCTACAAAATACACAGACACTACATTTTACAGTAAATTCTATGAAGTGCTTTAAGATATCCTTCTGTTGTGTAGTCATTATATGAAAAGCAAGGATTATTATATAAAAATTGTGGCTCAAATCCGATTGTACCACATGCAAAACAATTTTGTAAGATGTAAGGTTTCCGCTCTTATGTTTTGTGACTGTTTTCAGTACTGCTGATGGGTTACTTAAACATTTTTTGACCTGTACTATCCCTTCATGTTTGAGTTTCTAAGGGCCTTGTTTAGATACCTCTTGAGTCTTTTGCTGATTTGAATTTAAAAATAGTTTTCTCTTGTGTAGCTTTGCTGCAACTGGGGAACAAAATATACAGTCAATTCGCTTTGCAGTATATCCCGTGAAGGGCTTTGTGACGTCTCGAAGATGTGAGAAGGCGCTATATCAAATGCAAGAATTATTATTATTAATAATAACAGTTGAGGAAACAGCTAGCTGCCACGAAAACATACAAAATGTGTATTTTCCAATTCAATCCTTGTTTGATTTTACCCATTTTTTGTGGCTGGGTCATTGCATGCATGACTGCTCCCTTAATGACAGAGACAGAAGTAATAGCAGATTACAAAAATGTTCAGCCTGGTAATGAATTGATTGCAGAAATCTGAAGGCAGCGATTTAGTCTCTAAAAGCCCCAATTTAGCAAATTGAAATGTCTTTTCTGAATTTCTGCCGATCAGGTTGCTCTTGGAGATCGTCGAGATGAGGTCCTGTCTTCTCTGCCTTTGCTGTCCCATTGGTACCAGCGAGTTCAGGAAATACCTGGAGTGAAGAGAGCGGCAGCCAGCTGCGAGATACACTTTCTCAACATCCCGACGGGTCCTATGTCGTCCTCGGGCGTACGGTTGCCAAGCTCCAGCGATTCCATGGACTGCGAGCCAGGGAGCGACGACCTCCATTTCCGAGGTGGCCCGAGACCCACCATGAGCAAACTAGAAGTAATTACATTTTGTGCCTTTTTAAGAGACTCTTGCTGTTACGTTTCATATATTGTGTTGAGACTGAAAGTTTTTTTTGTGATCAGTCCGACAACTGATTGTGGTAATATTGTGATGATAATCTTTGCATTTGATATAGGTCCTTTCACATTGGATGGAAGGATGTCTCAAAGCGCCTTGATGACATCCTCCCAATGTGAAAGGCTCTATATAAATGTAAAATTGGATTTTATTGTAAACCCTTCACAGGATTTTACTGTAATGTGTAGTGACTGTATTTTGTAGGTGGATGCAGAAGCCAGTTTGTGCACAACAAAGTTCCACAACAAAGCCCAAAAATGAATGACCATATTTATTTGGGAGATTGTTGGTCAGGATATTGGGAGAAACTCCCTTTCCTTTTCAAACAGTGCAATAGTAGTTGCCAGTGACTGGCTGATATTGATACAAATGCGTTTTGAGGTATGAGACACATATTCTTCTTTACCCATAGAGTGATTTTTTTCTTTGATAAAATTTTATGTACTGTTTTTTCTGAACAAGGCTCGCCAAAGTGACGGTAGCAGATCTTTCTTATTTTCTTCCGAGGTTTACTGGACACACACTGGCGCAGTTTAATTAAACCATTATGAAGGCTGTAGGCTGGTGTCGACTTAATGTTGCTTTTGCCTAGTGCTCTGAATGCCAAGAGTAATAATAATAATCCTTGAATTTTATATAATGCCTTATATCTTTGAGATGTCTCAAAGCACTTCACAGAATATACTGTAAAGTTAATTGACTGTATATTTTGTCGGAAAAACACAGCAGCCAATTGTTCACAGCAGCGTCCCACAAGCAGTCGTGCTTTAAGTGACCAAGTTATTCTTTTTTTTTAAAATATGAAAAGCTCTTGGCATTCAGAGCACTGGGCAAAGACCCACACCCCAGTATGTGCTTCAGTGTTTCACCCTATGAAGCCCCTCACCATATGTTTTTTTTTAACAGAGTTGTCTGGAGCATTGGTTCCTGCCATTAGCTCAATCTGAATCATTTGCTGTCTTGCACTTTGTTGCTTGATACACACATTTGATTCCAATCACTGTCAGTTGACACTTCGTAGAGAAATGGATTGCAGCCAATCTGTAGTGCAGCATTGCTTAGGTCAGTGCTGAGATCCATGGAATTCTGAATCTGAACAAGATGGTTGTGTTTCTCTATAAATGCAGGAATGCATTTGATTTGAATATGTACTCCCACTTCCCACCCCACTTCCACCCCAGTGCCACGTGTGTGCACAATGTGCTTCTGATGTAGATAAAAGACCTGTAGCGTATGGTTACAGCACTCGCCTCACAAGCAAGAAGAACCGTGTTCGATTCCCAGGCAGGGCGAAACTGTAGGCAAGTTTCCTTACTCCACACTTTTCTGTTTACCTAGCAGTAAGTAGGAACCTGGTTGTTAATCAATTGTTGGATCACCTTCCAGGGGTAATAATCCCTTCAGAAAAATAATAATAATAATTTGGTCACTCAATCCATGATTGTTTGTGGGACACTGCTGTGCGCAATTGACTGCCGCATATCGCTCACAAAATTCTTTATAGTGTATTCTGTGAAGCGCTTTGAGACGTCTCGAAGACGTAATAAGGCACTATATGAAACGCAAGAATTATTACTATTATTATTATTAAATGTGTTTTGGGTGGGTGCCTCCAGTAGTGCTACTTGCGCTGTGTATTCCTATTTCTGGGTGAAGATTGTGTCTCTGTTTTGATTTCTACTCTAGACGCTTCAAGTTTGTCTGCGGTGAGACTCGACGCATTAAATTCAGAGCGTCCCTCACCACTTGCAGAACCACATCAGACACACCCAAAAAGCATTTATATTAGACAGATGCTACTGTATGAAATAATTAATTTGATACAGATTCTGTACTCTTTGATTTGGTTACACCAAGTTGATTTTGATGCAATGTGCAAACGAATTAGGAAGACACTTACCAATCTCTGCTGTGGTGGCTCCCTCCTTAGCTTTCTCAGCAGCCTCTTGAGGTTTCAAGCACAGCAGTGTCCCACAAGCAATCGTGGATTGAGCGACTAAATTATTATGTTTAAAAAAAAGTTTGAAGGAAGTATTACGCCCAGAACAGCAATCTGCCAATCGACGAACAACTGGGTTCCTACTTACTGCTGGTAATCAGAGGCGTGTGGAGTAAGGAAACCGCCTATGTTGTCGGCCTGCCCAGGAATTGAACCCGAGTCCTCTCGCTTGCGAGGCGAGTGCTCTAACAACTACTCTACAGGACTCAATTCACCTTGTATTGATGAGAGAACCTAATTTAAACAGTGTTACTAGCAGGAATGCTGCGATTGGATTTGCAACCCCCAATTGAATTGAGATGATGTTTTAGCACTTTCCCAGAGGGATCTGTAACTACAAGGTCTAACGGAGGCAACGAAAATGAAAAGTGAAATCCCTGGGTCAGAGGAAAAACTAATTAAGTTCTTCAATCTAAAACAGGAGAATGGGATTTCAGCGAAGTTCACTCCACACCCATGTCCCTCATGGAGCTTGGACTGGAGCAGCCTGCCGGTAGCTGTCAATCCCACTGAAGGTAACAACAATCTTAGTTTCCCCTTTCACCCTGGCGGTGTTTGAGCCCTCTGCCCTCACAATTCACATACCTTTTCCCAGGGGACCTCCTGTAACCAGGTCAAGTTGCACCACTGTTGACCTCTGCCACTTGTAACCTCTTCAATAACTGTGATTCATCATCTTAATGCTGCAAGGTTCTTTCCGCTTTATTGATCAGATCCTCTTGGACCTGTTCTTGCACATTTACTGACAACGTTCAAAATCTCAATTATGAATTTCAATGAAAAAATTTATTTTCATTTTGTTTGGAACAATTATATCCCTGATGTGTATCTGTGTGCCATAAGCTTTGCCCAAAGTGTGATTTAAATTCCTAACCGTGTGCTTGTACAGATTACCTTCAGTACAGCACTGCTTCATAGGTGATGTTGTCTCAGTAGATTGTAGGTAAGCCAGGCACAAGAGAAGAAGAGAGAGAGAGAGGGTTGGGGGCTTGAGGCTAGCTGAAGGCACTGTGAAAGAGGAAGGGATTTGAAGGAGGCAAGAGAGACAGTGAGGCGGAGGGATTGTGGGATAGAGTTCCAGAATGGGAGGGAAAGAGATGCTGAATGCCCGACCGCCACTAGTGGGGCGTGAAGTACGGGGGACCTGGAGCAGGCTGATATGGGATTAGGAGGTCTCAGAGGTAGGGGGGAGCAAGACCATGGAGGGCTCTGAAGATGAGAACGAGGCTTTTGATCTCGATTATCTGAGGGATGGGGAGCCAGTGAAGCCAGGCAGGGATGGGGTTGATCGGTTCGCGGAAGCTTGATGCGGGAGAGGACACGAGTTGCAGAGTTCTGAATAATCTCTTGGGCCCTCTTTCTCAGGCGATATTGTAGTGTTTTGCATAAGAACGCAAAAAGAAATATGAATTTTAAAGATGCTCAAAGCCTCCCAGAAAAACACTTTTTTTTAAAACTGAGTGAGGAATAAGTTTCTTAAATTAATTATAGTTAATTTATCTCACATTACCTTATGCAATTTACTTGATCCAAAATGTCGGATTTTTTTTGATGAAAAGGTCTTACTGGTGTTGCGTGTTTGGAGGCAGCTTTGATTTAATTGTACACGCATGTTTGCTGCATAACTCAGCCAGTCACAGACCCTGAGGAGAAGTAGCTGTAAGGTGGCCAGTTAATTCATTGACCTCACCAGATATTTTATTGCTGCTGTTGGATTCCACTGATAGAAATGTTGCTGGTATTTGTTAGAGCATGAGAAACCGGTTTCTTCCCCTCCCCCCCACCTTGCCGTCTTCCCCCAACCTCTTGCTCAAGGCCGTGATCCCATCTAATACCAGATCCTGCCTACAGGTTCAGCTTCCTTCTGCAGTTCCACACTGTGTGTGGTGACGGGCAATCCTGTACCCTAAACAATTTAAACGATGATTGGTTTGGGTTGCAATATGGTAGCCATCAAGGGGGCCAAGGAGATTTAACAGCTGATCTGTACGAGTACTGAGCTGACAAATGGTCTTTTCAGTAAATCTTGTCTTTGCAAGAGCTGAGCTGCATGGAAACAATTAAGCATCTAAACTGTGTTACCGGAATGAGCATTAGAAATCCCAGCAAGAAATCCCAAACCCAGTTAAATGATGACACCTCCCCCTCCCATCACATCCATCTATGTGATGGAAAGAATCCTGCAGGGTCAAAGACACACATTTGATAGCAGTCAATTGCAGGGGAGCGTTTGTTTCTTTGCTATTGACTCTGATGTGTGTGTCAGCCAAAGTAAATGGTAATGAGCAGGAAATTACTCTTCAGTTTAGTACAGAGCCACATCGTGAAACTGTATTTAAAAAAAAGAACAGCAAGGAAATGTTCTTTTACGTTCCACTCACATAGCTGTCTGTGGCGGCTGTGGGCTCAGCAGCTATACTGTAAGGAGATTAAAGATTGGGAGTGCAGAGATTTACAAATCTCTTGTCTCAGCTAATATAAACACGTGAGAAGGACGAATGTCAAACCTGATCTAAAATAGTTTCCAGCAACTTAATTCTCCTGAAGTTCTTATACCGATCATGACTATTTCCGTGGTGTGGAATTCATTTGGTAAATGTCACTTGTGCTTCTGAAATGAGATGATCACTGAGCTCCTCTCTTGGGTCTCCCCTTGTACTCCGAACCTCCTGACTACATGAATGCTTTACATCTATAAAGTAAAATTGTTAAATTTCAATCTGACTATTATTCCGTGTCTTCCAACAGAGTGCATTGCTTCCTCTTGTTAACCAGGAGAGCTTACAGCTAGATAAGTGAGATAATAATAATAACAATTCTTGCAATTGATATAGCACTTTTCACATCTTCTAGATGTCTCAAACACTTCACAGAATATATTGTAAAGTGAATTGACTGTTTATTTGTGGAGTCCTGTAACTGAGTGGGAGAGCGTTCGTCTCACTAGCGAGGGACCTGGCTTCGATTCCCGGCAGGGCAGAATGTCGGGCAAGTTTACTTACTCCACACGTCTCTGTTTACCTAGTAGTAAGTAGGAACAGGGTTGTTAGAGGATTGGTGGATCGCTTTTCCGGGGATAATAATTCCCTCAAAATAATAATAATAAGTTGGTCACTTCAATCCACTACTATTTGTGGGACACTGTTGTGTGCAATTGGCTGCCACATTTCGTCCACAAAATATACAGTCAATTCACTTTACTGTCTATTCTATGAAGCGCTTTGAGACGTCTCGAAGACGTGATAAGGCATTATATCAAATGCAAGGATTCTATTATTATTATTATCCACAGTTGTGGATTGAGTGCTCAATTTTTTTTTAAGGATTATTATCCCCGAAAAAGCGATCCGCCAATCGACTAACAACCGGGTTATTACTTACTGCTAGGTAAACAGAGGTGTGTGGAGTAAGGAAACTTGCCCAACATTTCGCCCTGCTGGGAATCGAACTCGGGTCTCTCGCTTGCGAGGCGAGTGCTCTAACCACTGATCTAATACTTTGGGGAAATACTTTGGGGGAAATTGTTGTAGTAGTAATAATAATATTTTATAATAATCGTTGCATTTGAAATAGTGCCTTGTCACGTCATTGAGATGTCTCAAAGCGCTTCACAGGATATACTGTTCAGTGGATTGATTGTATTTTATAGACAACATGTGACAGCCAATTGTGCACAGTAGTGTCCCACAAGTGAGTGACAATTTTTTGGGTATTGATTGTTGACCAGGACATCGGTAGAAACTTCCTTCTCTTTTCAAATAGTCCCATGGGATCTGAACAGGCAGATGGATCTCGGTTTAATATCTGTTCTGCAGAATGGCACCTCCAACAATGCTACACTCCCCAGCACTATATTGGAGTGTTATCTTAGTCGTGGGCCTTCAAGCCACAGACTTCTTACTCCGAGGCGAGAGTGCTATTTCTATTCATCCCACATCTGAAATGTTAGTAAAATAAACAAATTAAATGAAAGATTATTTTTAATAATTCTAAGCGTAAATATGACTACAGCAACTTTTGATACTTAATGGCTAGGGTTAGCATCATTTGGTTTGCTTACTATTAGGAAAGTGTTTAATTTGTATTTGCTCAAGTGTGGTCTTTCCCACATGATACCCAGACATGAGAGGGCAGACAGCCAGCCGCCCCCATTGGCAATCCATTCTGACTGGATGCTGAGAGATTGAAGCGACATACATAACCCATGGTGACCTGCCCTCCAAACGTTTCCTCTTCCTTCTCAGAGGACCCTCCTTGCCGCTACTATGCCTTCGCTTGACAACTTAAATTAAATTAGAAACCCAACACTATGTGGGAAGCGCTCACAATCTTTCCTTGACAGATTGGACATCCAGAGTGCTGCTCCACCGCATGGTCCAATCCAACGCGATCTTCAGATCTCTCGATTTGCAGAGCTGAAAAATTAAATAAACTATTTGGGGATATGCTGTGCAATCCCAGTAACTGGCCTTGAAGACTTTTTTGTTTACAGTGAAAATTGTTTCCCTTTTCAATGAACATGGACAGTTTTCTGAATTCCCATGACAATGTTATTCTTAACATGAGTTGATTCTGCTGTACAAAGTGATGCAACACTTATATCTTCCTATTCAGACAGGCAGCCCTGTATTACTTAAAAATTAGTTGCCCGGGCAATCTTAGTTCTGAATCAATTTTCAAGTATTTATTTGCGAAGAGCATCTAGAAAAAGACTCACTTGGAATTTTCACTTGGAAAACAGTGCAGGCACTCAAAAGACTTCCAATTTTAATCAGACTAAAGCAAAACAGTACAATTTTCACTGTAAAAACCATGCAGGGCTGAGTGATCAAGCACAACTGTTAGCAATGACATTTTTCTTCATTCAAGACCCTTTAATCTATTCCACCATTGAATCACAGGGTTAAATATGTTTTGGTTTCATGGCTAAGCACAATTTTTGTATTAAATAAAGCATTTTTCAAAATTAGATTTGGCACACTTAATGTACATCCTATTCAGACTTTGTTTGAAGGACAATGTTCTGCTTCATGTACGGCACATAGTTGGATTTGGTTATGATTAGTGGATTTTTGTTATCAAACATTAGAAGCTAAATAATGTTGATTTTAAAAAATGTTCGCGTTTGGATGCCCCAAATAAAACTTATTAAATTATCATGAAGTTGGTGCATACATACAGTAACTAAGTAGAGAGTGTTAGCTATGCTTCTGGATATAAAGCTTGAATGAAAAAGTTGTGGGTATTTTTTTGGCAAGTGACACTAAAGCGAAAATGTGTCTCATTAGAACGGCAAATTATTTTAACATTGCTCATTTCTTTGAAGTAAAATAAAGCCTTGCTTAGTGTTGTGCAAATGTAAATATAACCCAAAGTAGCTACTGTTACATTTATTTGTGTGTGAAAGTTTGATGTTAAAATACAGGGGCTCCAGCATCTAAAGCTTGCAAACGACATAATTACCTTGGATAATGAAGTGCTTAGCCTAGACCAATTTGCTTTAGGTTATGATGCATACTTTAGGTCAAAGTTGGATTGGAACATTTTCCCTTTCAGTCAGTTTTGTTGTTTTTATCTTAATTACCATCAGAATAAGGTGTGACAGGCTGGTGATTTAGAGTTCAACATGTAACCTTAGTAGCCCTGCGCTGCATCAGTGTAACCTAGCAGTAACTAGTCATCACTGCTTTACGGGACTGAAGATTATGGTGGTTCTTCCATACCTGCAAAATTGTTTTATACTGTCTTAAAAGGAAGCATTATAAGATTTGAGTACTTAATTAACTCTTGTGTTACGTTCACATAGAGGTGCTTTTGTTCAATGGCTCTGCTTCTCTCGGATTTTCATCTCTTACTCTTGCCCTCGTTTCCTAAAGGTAGTAACTTATGGTGACATAGGTCAATGGGTATTGACAGCTGTCTTATCTGAGTAGCCTGAAGGGCAGCATAATGGTTTACCCATAGAATCCTAGGTCGCTGTTTTCCCCTAAAAGTCCTTACCCAAACTCAGTAATGGATTGATGGCTGGAGAGTTCTCTCCTCCTCATAGCTAGTTTCTGTATATCCGAGGCTGGCAGATGTCTAGGGGCTGATTTCCTCTTGACATGGAAGAGTGCATAAAATGGAAAGTCTAGAGAAGGGAAGGAGATGGCTCAATATTTTATTATAAAAAGACTTGCCTGATTCTCAGTGCCATTTCAATTAATTATTTTCAAGGCTATGATAGGTTAATATATTATTGTAAGGAGCACACTTGCTGCAACCTTTTAAAAGACTGATCGTTGTTTTGCCCCAAAATGAATAATAATAATTATCCTTGCATTTGATATAGTGTCTTTTCCCATCATTGAGACATTGCAAAGCACCCCCCAGAATATACTGCAATGTGGTGTGACGGTGTATATTTTGTGGATGAATGTGGCAGCGAATTTGAGTACAGTAATGTTCCTCAAATAGCCATGGAGTAGCTTGAGGTATTGGCCAGGACACCAGGATAAATTCCCTTCTCTTTTTGAATAGTGTCATGGGATCTTGAAGGTCCACCTGGATAGGCAGACTCCTGTCCCCCAGGACTGAGGTGCAGTGGGTTTGAACCCACAACCTTCTGGCTCAGAGGCAAGAGTGCTACCAACTGAACCATGCTGACTTACAAATGTAGAACAATTTCTAAAATTTATTTTGCATTTTCCATGTCTTCTCTCTCGTTCCAGTCTTGCTAGCCTGCTTCATGCGATTGGTCAGAGTGACACTTTAATACCAATCTCAAACCATTCTTCAAGAGCATCCCAAATCAGTGATCTTCTCTGCAATGGTAGTGGTTCTGGTAATGGGTGAAGTGGAGCAAAGAAAGGATGGGAGAACACTTAGTTTTATTCTCCCTTTCATGCACCACTTAAGATGGGGATCCTAGTGATGGGAAAAATCCTGGGATGGAATCTGTGTCCATGATTGTTTGCTGATTTAATTTTCATTTTGATTTAATTCATAACCACGCATGATCACAGTGCACCTTCACTGCACCTAGTCATTGTGCTGTCTTTCAATATTATTTATTATTGTAATATTTTTTCTAATTATTGTGAGTGTGTTTTATTCAGTGGTTTGTGGTGCTTCCAAGTACATTCCAGTTATATTGCGTGTTTTCTTCCCCTCTGCAATTTCATAAGTGCCACTGTTGATGCTAAGGTAGGCCCTGCATCCAGTTTAGACATGATTTGGGGAAGTGCCTAAATGGCTATTGCAAAGCTGCTTTTGATTTACAGTTGCTGCTTTTGTCTGGTTGTGAATTAATACAATTTACATTGGGTCTCTAGCTCGCAAAGCTATTTTCTTCACTTGTCTTTATTGTCTTATACTAGTGGAAATAATACAAGAGACTTATTTCAATATAAATGGTAACACTTCCTGAATGCCATCATTTTAAAACATGATAAATTATAAGGCCTGAAGGATATAAAAGGAATTTTTCTTTCTCTTTCACTCCTATCCCCAAAAGTGCATAAATATAGAGGAGCTTTGCCTGTTTGAGGGATAATCAAGAATGGGCTACTGAGGCTTGCATCTGTTGTATTCTGTAAAGCAAAGTCTTAACATCTGTTTGACTGGTTTTATGTTGTCATAGATATTTATTTATTTGCAAGCAGGTGTATGTGGTCAGACAACTCACAAATCAAGATTGCTCGTGCCATGGTTATTCACTGGAATCTCCAGCTCCTGTCTCAGAGGATGATTGCAGGAATTGGATATTTTTTTCAAACATGTCCTCTTTCTCCCTCATTAACTACCTAAAGCACCCCTGCAGCACACACTGCCCATCCCCAGTATGGAGGCATTGCCACAAAGAGACATATTAATGGGAGAGAGGAATGGAGGCCAGGTTCTTTCCAGGATGGAGAGGAAAAGCCAAGGGCGAAATGCCCTGAGCTACTCTTGTGCATTTCTCAGCGTGGTGTTGGCTTCTTAGTTGTGTTGAGAGACACAATCTCAGCTAATGCCCTGCTTTACGACCACCGATGACCTGACAGCCTGCCTGTCCGACATCGAGTCCTGGACGAGAGACAACTTTCTTCAGCTCAACGTGTGAAAAACCGAGGCCCTCCTGATTGGCTCACGTCAGCGCCTCCGCACCTCAGGCGCTGACACCATCAGCATCCAAGGCTGCACTCTCCACCTCTCAAAGCCAGTCAGGAACCTCGGCGTTTTGTTCGACCCTGAGCTGTCCTTTCTCCCTCACAACTGGCACCGCCTTCCATCACCTCCGGAACATCGCCAGATTACGGCATTACCTCACCCCTCACGCGGCTGTAACTCTGGTCCACGCCTTTGTCACCTCAAGGCTGGACTATGGGAACTCTCTCCTCGTCGGCCTTCCCGCCACCTCCCTCCACAAGCTGCAGGTCATTCAGAACTCTGCAGCTCGTGTACTGTCCCGCACCAGGCTTCGGGACCACATCACTCCCACCCTCGCTCGCCTCCACTGGCTCCCCATCCCCCAGAGGATTGATTTCAAGATCCTCATCCTCACCTACAAGGCCATTCACGGCCTTGCTCCCTCCTACCTCTCCAACCTACTCTCCCCCTACCTACCTGCCTGTACCCTCCGTTCCTCTGGCTCCGGTCTGCTCCACATCCCCCGTCCCAACCGCCCTACCATCGGTGGTCGGGCCTTCAGCCTCTCAGCCCTTAGGCTCTGGAACTCTATCCCCCAGTGCCTTCGCCGCCTCCTCCCTTTCCTCCTTCAAGGCCGGTCTCAAAACCTTTCTCTTTGACCGAGCCTTCAGCTCCCCTCTCGACTCTCTACCCCCTCCTCGATCCCTCCCTTCCCTCCCCTCACCCTGACCATTTCCCCCCTGCTCGGGTCATGACCCAACTGTGCAGCGCCTTGGGACGTCCTCCTGATGTGAAAGACGCTTTATAAATGGAATCTTGTTGTTGTTGTTGTTGTTATTGTTGCTTGACAGCTGCTCTTTGGAGTTGTGCAACACATTGGACCGACCACAAAGTGACCAGATGTGAAACCACATTGCGATTCCTCTCACAGTGAGCTCTTGAGCTCAATGTTTCCCACTTTGAGTAAAGTGGTTGCCAAATTACAGCCAGGCACTTTTCCACAGGAGGAGTTTTTTAAAAAAAAACACAGAACCATTTGTTCTATTAAATGGTTTAAATTGTGTTGGGACCTTTAACTTTCATAAGATGGCTCTTACTACCATAATTTGCCTTTGTTGGAGAGCGCAACAAGGAGAGAGGACAGCACTGGCTCCCAGCTAAGTCGAAAATAACCCCCAGACAGCCTGGCTGTGAATGCAGACCAGAGAGAGGCACTCAGAGCAGGAAATGTTGGAAAAATATTAAAAGGTTTGTGAAAAGAAAAGGGGTGTAGGATTGGAGTAGTTCGCTTCAGTGGGGAGGCTAACACCAGCTGAATACCCTCCTACTGTGGTTATAAACTTTCTATGATTCTGTGGTGGTCCGCAACTGATGTGGAACAGGAGCAGTAAAAGACTGCTGGACCTTGTAATGAAGTCCACTGCTCCAAGCGTTCTGCCTTTCCCAGTGGAAATATCATTCTATGTTCGCTTTTATTTACGAGGATGTCATCATTTGGACAGCACCATGGGAAAGGTCATGTCACTGCAATTATCTAACCGCTTCACAACAAACATTTCCTTTTCTTTTAAAACAATATTAAATGTGAACCACAACCCAAACATTCTGTTGAAGTTCAAATCGCCTAGTTTTCTTAACGTATTAAAGGGACGTATACTAAAGAGGCCAATTGTGTGCTTAAATCATTTAGATTTTAACATATAGCTAAAATCTATATTGTAGAGTGAAGTAACAAATCTTGAGACAACCAATAAAATAGTATAAATGTTTTGTTAAGTGCATAAACTGGGATAAATCTCTTTCCCCATATTTTTAACACAGGAGTAAATGCAAAGATTATTGTTAGAATGCATGATGTATTTTTTCCCTCTGTTTCGCCACTTAGCACTTTATTTATGAGCAATAACGTTTGTTGAACATGAACGTTCCCAGCCTCCAGTGCCTTACAGTAAGTAACACGCCAGTTGTCCGGTTTCCATGCTGTCATTTGAATCAGTCTCGCATTGGCTCTGATCAGTTTTGCCTGTGGAAATGCGTAAATGGTCTTTCTGACAACAAGTGACAGTTTCCCATCTGTGGGGGAAAGAGTTCACTTCTTGTCTTGCTTTAATTGAAGTTTCGGAATAGGGAGTATCCGCAGACTGTGGGCGGCACATGACTGATCTGTATAGCATGTTGTGTGAAGCAAGATAAAGTAGTAGTTGAAAATTCAGTGCTGTTCTTCACATATAGAGTCTGCAGTTCGAGAGTCCCTCTGGAGTTATTTAGTAACTGTAAAAAAATGTCAGAGTGGAATTAAGAGGAATTTTACTCTCGTCCCTCTTCCTCTCGATCCTATATTCCAAGTTGACTGACACCCTACTGTTCTTTGCCTCATAAATTGTAAATTTATTGTAGATTGTCGTTTGTGTTTATCTAATTTCTATATCAAACACATGTTGATTAGTTCCAGATCATCATCACTTTTCTGATTGAGCCATTAATTTCTTGTGTGCCTTGTGTGGTTATGCTTTTTAAATAAAGTGTGTTTTTTTCCTTCTGTTTATCTTGGGTTTAGTCCCTCATCATCCAAATCTTCCCTAGAAATTCAAATCAATGGGCTGCCCATTCATTATTATACATAGGATGTTGTTATCACAGATTAGCTGCCACATAACTTTTTATTGTCATACTGTCTGCTCCTTTATTCTGTGTCGTGACCACTTTTGCCCCTCCAATTTTCTGGTATATGTATCTGGGTCTATTCTCTCTTCCTGCATTGTCATCTATTTTCGCCATTCTTATCTTTTATACCCCGGCATTTTCATTCTCTCCCATTATCCTTCCCATGCTTCTGACATTTCTGTCACGTTTCCCAATCTCTAATGCTTGTTCCATATAGTGTTGTACAAGATTATAAATGGGATTGAAGAATTAAACCCAGAGCAATAAGACAGGTTCATACTGTGATGGGAGGGCAGTGGGGTGGGTATTCTGGAAGGATGAGATCAAATAGACCAAAGGGGCTTCTTCAACCAAACCTTTCTTGTGATACTGACTGAGAGGTTGGTTCAGATACGGAGCTGGACACTTAGTCAAAGACAGACATCACGATTTGCAGGGGTTTAAAAAAAAGTTTCATTAAAAGATGAAGGCTGAACATCTTGACGGTCGAGCTTTGTGGCAGCACCAGTTAATTTTTAAGCGCCGGGTCAGTTTATTACACCTTGAATGAGTCCCTGGAGAATACTTGGCACACTGTGAAGTAAGTAAATGGAAGAGATTCTTGGCCTGCCCCATGAAACATTATCTGTGTTTTGGAATTGTACTGTTTCTCCTCGATCACAAAGACAGCTTGAATTATGTTCAAGAGCCAAGTGCAGCCGTGTGAAGTGAAGGGACACTTGATGCTCCGTTGTGCATCACTGGTTTCCAATATTAAGTAAAATGGTTAGTTGACAATAATTATCACGGTTGTATAAATGCCATCCCTTGAGTTGTTTTGTCTCAGACTTGCCAAAGAAAAACAGTCAAAATTCCCATGGCAAATTTGCTACATATATTTAAAAAGTAAACAAAGTTTATACTAACAAAATACTTCTCATACTTTCAAAATTATCTTATGTGAACCGCTTTGTAACCTACTGTGCTTAAAGTACAACAACAACTGCATTTATATAGCGCTTTTCATATGGGATAGAGTCTTGGATAATGTAATAAAGGTTGATTCTTGGGATGTTGGTGATCACCAGCATTATAGTATGTGTTTTAGGGTTCTGTCTTCACCTGTTACAGGCTCACAAGTGATCTTGGAAGAGATGGAACCTCTTTTGCCGCAAGATTCACAGTGCTGCTCTCTTTCCACACTGCCCTTCCAGAGCTGTCTCCCCAAGGGTTGATTGCCAGTTGCCTTTCTTGTCAGCTCCATAGTATTAGGTCTGTGGACCTTGGGCCCATGCAATCAATCTCTTGGTAGTGATGGATGTATAAAGCAGCAATCAGAGATCAACACAAAAAATATTTATTTACACAAAAAATTATGACATGAAAAGCAATACAAAGTCATTTTTACATAGTAAAGTGTTTACGCAACATGATGGTAATATACCACTACGTGTGACTGATTGCTGTTTTAGAGTCCCAATAAAATATCCTTCCTCAATGCTCAGTGAATTGAGTTTATGTTTGAATAACCTTTCTTTCCTTCAATTGCCATTTTGGTTGCACTCAACTGCAACCTACAGTTTTGGACAAGAACTTGGGGGCTTTTTTTCTGCTTCTTTCCTACTTGTTTAACAGCTTTCCATGAACTCATTTCCTGCACGAAATACCATCAGCTTTCATCCAACACCTATGATCAGTTAATGTCCTCTGTATAACAAGTGATTTATGGATGATCTGACTCTAGAGAAAGAAAATAGCGCTAGTTGAGAGTTTCTTTATTCTAAATATATTCTCTCCTTAATGCTGGACAATCTACTGTCTGGCATAAGACTCGCAATAATGATAATAATGATATAATAATACAAGACAACAACAAGATTCCATTTATAAAGCGCCTTTCACGTCAGGAGGACGTCCCAAGGCCCTGCACAGTTGGGTCATGACCCGAGCAGGGGGGAAATGGTCAGGGTGAGGGGAGGGAACGGAGGGAGCGAGGAGGGGGGAAATGGTCAGGGTGAGGGGAGGGAGGGAGCGAGAAGGGGGAAGAGAGTCGAGAGGGGAGCTGAAGGCTCGGTCAAAGAGAAAGGTTTTGAGACCGGCCTTGAAGGAGGAGAGGGAGGAAGCAAGGCAAAGGCACTGGGGGATAGAGTTCCAGAGCCTCGGGGCTGAGAGGCTGAAGGCCCGACCACCGATGGTAGGGCGATTGGGGCGGGGGACGTGGAGCAGACCGGAGCCGGAGGAACGGAGGGTACGGGCAGGTAGGTAGGGGGATAGTAGGTTGGAGAGGTAGGAGGGAGCAAGGCCGTGAATGGCCTTGTAGGTGAGGATGAGGATCTTGAAATCAATCAATGAAATCAATCCTTGAAATAATCCTTTCATTTGATATAGTGTCTTTCATATCACGAGGACATTTCAAAGGATGGTAAGGTGTGGTGACTGTATTTTGTAGACAGTCTTGGCAGCCAATTAGCACACAACAATGTCCAGCAGACATCTGTGAACAACAACAACTTGGATTTGTATAGCACCCTCCACGCCAGACGGGGTCTCAGAGCGCTTAGCGTGAAGTGAATGACCAATTTTATTTGGGGGATTGTGATTGTTAGGATCCCAGCTCCTGCCTTATAACAAGATTCCACCATGTTCTTGTTCAGCTACCAGCAGCGCCTCCTCACCTCAGGCACTGACAATATTAATCTCCCCAACTGCTCCCTCCAGCTCACGGAGCATGTGTATGTTTTCTGGCTATTAGCAATTTGTGAGAAACCATTTTTGGACCATGTCAGTAAACCAATGTTTGATGTAGATAATTAATCACCATGGTCAGCTATAGCCTTTATGAGCTATCGTTTCTACTTGTGGAATGCATTTGGCAGTCAGCCGATTACTCTTTCAAATACCTCTGGAAAGGGAGTGGCTTCCCTACATCAGCCTCTGAAGTATTGTTTTTGATTCATTATCAAGCTTGCGGTCAATAGTAGCTGGGGTGAGATCTGAGGCAGTTATTTAATGCTTCTCTGAATAAACGCCATGTTCCTTTGATAGGCTTGTTCTGAATTCCAGCCCTCCAGCATATGAAATTATTGGAATGCTCCTTGGGATGAAATAGAGGACAATGCCATTATAAGGCTCCTCCCGAGTTTACTTATAATGTGGTCTTGTGTTGAAACACGGTTATGGAAAGTGCAATGCATTTCTTGCATGGACGGACCAGCTTCCTGTGCAATTCATGCCAGACACCAGGAGTGAGGTCAGCAATTACCTCATTGCAGGAAGTGGGACCAGTGGCCAATTTTTTGCAGAGCAGTCATCACCCAGGATCTAAGTTTATGGACCTGAAGCACAAGATTATAATAGGGTCGCTATGTACAATGCTGGGGTTGTGCTGCATTTTTAGAGGTGCTGTTCTTTGGATGAGATATGAAACCTCCACCAGTCTGTTCTGTTCTGGTGGACGTTAAATATCCCATAGCACCATTTGAAAAGAGAAAGGAGTTTCTCCTGGTGTCTTGGCCAACCATCCCCCAAATAAAAAAATTGGTCACTCACTTCATGGCTGTTTGTGGGATATTGCTCTGCGCAAATTGGCTGCCGCATTCACCTGCAAAACACAGTCACTCCACTTTACATTATATCCTGGGAAGCACTTTGGAATGTCCTGACGTGAAAAGTGCTATACCAAATGCAAGGTTTATTATTATTTTGTACAGCCTTCTTTAGCTCATTCATGGCCTGGAATTTTATGACCAATATATATAATTGAAAACTTTGGGTTATATTAACTTGTTTTAACTTCAACTAGTGGATTTGTACATGACGGGATCCTATTTTATTAAAATCTCTGGTAGAGCAATAGTCACAAATGATGATTTTGTCCAGGATAGTATCAAAGTGCAGAATACATGGTGTGGGATTATCATTCCATCTCTCTGTTATGTAGTGGACATCTCCCACCCCCCGCAACAAAAAAACCCTCTAATGGTGGTTCTCCCAGGCACACATATCATTATGTCATTGTGATGACAAGATTTCCTCATGTACTGGGCATAATTTGCAGCAGGAGGTTTCTTTAGGGTCATAGGCTGTATAGAAGGCATAGAGTCTGTTAGCTTTATGTCAGTCTCCGGAACAATAAGGTGAAAGAGGTATGACTTGCTGGATTGAGCACCATGAACTGTTGATCCACAACAGCTTTCTATATTGTTCCACTGTCGGGCACCAGGAATGATAAATTAAACCTGCCCTGAGTGAAAAAGTTTGAATGATGAACTAAATCTTCCTAAACTTTATCTTATAGACTATGCTTACTATGCGTACAGTACTGCATTGGCAGAGGTACCGTCCTGCGGATGCAATGTTAAACCAAGTCCCTGTCCTCCTGTCCAGGTGGACCTTAAAGGTCCTCTGGCACTATTTGAAAACAGACGGGAGTTTCTCCAGGCATCCTGGCCAACAATCCCCCAAATAAAATTGGTCACTCACTCCATAGCATTTGTGGAACATTGCTGCTGCAAATTGGCTGCCGCATATACTTTGAAGTATATTCTGTGAAGTGCTTTGAGACGTCTTAACAGTGTGATAGGGCACTATATCAAATGCAAGGATTATTATTGTTATATCCTTTGAAGTGCATTGAAACGTCACGATGACATGATAATGCGCTATATCAAATGCAAGGATTATTATATTATTATCTTGTGCAGAGTTTACTTAAGAGGTCATTGCTACAAAGATGAAGTGCTTCAGCTGCCTTGCATTTTCTTAAATAAACCCAAGGTCAGTCTCAGGGTAGAAGCTCTGGAGGAACGTTAGGCACTGACCATTTAAGTGAATGAGTGTGAAATGTAACTGAGTGTTGGGTATATTTTAAAAGTGTTTTACTGCAAACTTTGAGTTAATAGAGAATCACTACTCGAATACTGCTGGGAGGTCTCCTCCCCAGCCTTGGGTGCTCTATATGTACATGACCTTCAGTTTTAGTTAATAAGCTTTATATGGTCAGGGCCAAAGGTTTAGTGGCATTGTTTCTGTTGAGTTGTCCACTCAAGAGGCTGTGTGCGTGGTAAGGAAACACTCCCACTTAGTTTTATTGCTGTCATAAATGAAGGGGCGCAGGTGTTGTTGGCTGCCACTGCAGTGTAACAGCAAGTTCTCATTTTACTGGAATGTACTGAATCAAAACTTATCTTAGCTTCATATTTCCTGGTGTTGGGGGTGGTGTTGGGGAGAAGAGAGAAATAATGAGAGGGAGAGTGTGGCTCTGGTATGACAAACACATAGTTTACAGCTTGCTGTCTGCCATTCAAATTCAGGTTCAAATTCCTTTGGTTTTTATTCCCTATTGTCTCGTAAATTTCTTGTCGCCTGTAATCTATGGGCGGCCATCGAAACAACTTTAAAGGGTTCTCCTGGATGGGGAGGTAATAAAGAGAGGTGGGTGCAAGAATATAAGTAAGGGAAGAAATGTTTTTGATGCCCAGTTTTGATTCACAGTGACAAAGCGATGCCTGTGAGTTTAAAGCTATCCAATGAAACAGCAAGTGGGGCACAGTGTGATGTTCACACAATGAAGCCACTCAATAAACACACAACCCTCTGCTAAATCACAGCTTTGTCATCTTAACGTTAGCCAGGGCAGCTGGCAACTCTACCATTGAAAAGTAATCAAAATCGTCAGACTGACTGTAGGATGTCAATCAGGTCCTCGATACCATCCAATTCCCGATCTCGAGCATATAAATAATCCTTGCATTTGATATAATTTATAATATGATAATATAATATGCATTTAAGCAATTGGCTTCTGCGGTTCACCCACAAAATATACAGATAATTCACTTCACAGTATATTCTTTGAGACGTCTCAACTTGATAAGTCGCTATATCAAATGCAAGTATTATTATTATATAGTTCCTTATCATGTCATCGAGACGTCTCAAAGCTTTTCACTGGATTCACTGTAGAGTGGTATGACTGTGCATTTTGTGGGCATATTGTTGAGTACATGTGGAGAGCGAACACTGGAATTGACATGGGGGGAATTAGCTCTTTTGAAAAAGTATTATATTCAAATTATAGTTTTGAGTATACTGAAACCACATAACACTCACCTTTAATTGTTTAGCATTTTTTTTAGCATGTTTTACAGATCCAGAAGTAACTGGTATGCTGGCCTATGGTAAGATTAACAGCACTTGATGGCTAGTTAAAGCATGCTTTGGCCAGCCATTTCTCCCTCCCTTCAAGAGCCCCTGAAATCTCTCCTAAAGGGCCTTTCGACTTTATGTTATTTTATTGTTTTGTTATGATGCGTTTTGCTACCCAGAGAGTGTTCAGAAAAGTGTGAACGCTGCAAAATATATGCTGTGTGTAGTAGCTACCTTGTTTTATAATTCAGATTTTTTTTCAATCTATGTCCAGTGCCGAATAAGCCAATATAAATGTAAGAGGCATGGGAGAATATAACTGAGGTATAAATGAGTGAGAACAGTTTTTCTTATTTCAATAGAGGCACGAATGACTTTGGGACTTTTCAAATTTGATTGAATTTCTTTGACTTGAAGTGTTGTGCGACATTTTTACTGCCTGTTCTTAATGCAAGTCTGGAAGACTGTAAACTGTTCAGACTGAGGTGAGTAGCTTTGTTTTGCAGCTACAAGACCATACTTGTATATTATCGCACTTTCATAGTAACATATGCCTGGAGGTTTATAACCAGCCTGACAGGTTGTTGGCACATCCCACTATTCAATATAATTATCATAACAATAATAAATCATCGATAATCTTCAACAGTATTTAATACCGAGCAGTCGGAGAAGCCTGGTCGCTCACCATCAGAACATTAACAATGTCTGGAAGGATGGCTTGACTGGAGAGATCCTTCACAGCGCTGGACTCTGAATACAGATGTTCACTTTGCTGCAAAAAAGAATAAATAGGGTTCTCTAAAATGTGTTCTTCAGTGTGCTTGTTCAGATTCAAGTCATCATGACTTACTAGTGATACAAGAGTTCACTGAGTTTCCCCACGTCTTTTTAACAATGATAGCAATGCATTTATTTAGTGCCCTTCACGTAGGGTAACATATGAGAGTGCTTTTACAGGGATGGGTGGACACTGAGCAGGTTTACCAATTTTTTTTTTCTCCTCTGAACATAACGTTTTTTAGGTTCTTTCCCCTTCTTAGTCGCTTTTGTGTCTCTTCTGATCTTCCCTTCCATGTTTTGAGTTATTTCATTCAATGATGACATGTCTTGTTCCTTGCTGTTCCCACGGTCATTGTGTTCTGCATTCTCTGTTTCTCTCTCTCGTGTATCCGCCTGAATGTTTTAACAGGATCAGAAAAAAGTTTAGAATTACTTGTGAGATCTTTTACTCAATGCTATAGAACCAAATGACTGAGAAATAATTAATTGGGGTTCTGATTGAATAAAGCATTTGGAGATAAAAGGATTTAGAATGTGACAAAAAATAATCAGTTTTGTCTCAGTTCTGTATTACATGAAACCCTTTTGGGAAATTAATCTTACAGTGGCTTATCTCAGCTCTGAACACCGTGGTGAATGTAGGTTATAATTTTACAAACGTAAAGGTTTCTTTCTGCAAAATCTATTGTCTCACAATTTTTGTTCAGTTAGGGTTGCTTAAATCCCTCTATAAAACAAATATTGATTTCAAGGGAAATATCAGATTCACGGTGCTTTAGTCTGATTATTACAGTATAAGGTTTTTGCACCACCTGGTTCAAACTTTTACAAAAGCGCAATAGTTGTCTAATCCTATAAGCGTACCTATAAATACACAGATCTTTGATATATTGCTACAGCCATCCAAATGGCGATTGTGTTACTTGCATGTTCCAATTATATGCTAACCAATTGTTCTTTTTTCTTTATAAAAAAAATTCTATACAACCTTGAAGACATTTGAGTTTACAATGTACTCACTGGAGACCATGCAGACTACCTGCAGGTGAGACTCAGCCGTCCTCCGACTAAATACAGACAGCGATGATCCATTTCACTAGGGCTTCTCCAATTACACACATAGTTTCTATTGAGAGTTTTAAGAAAAATAATGACATTTTATAAAAAAAAGTTGCCATTTTTTTCCCCTCTCTTATAGTGATAGCTCCTGTTGAAGGGCAGTTCCATGGGTTCTGGCAGTCCTTCAGTACGTCACCTAAATATCCATTCTTCATATGGTTTCAGCTGGTTTAGACTCCAGCAATACCTCAACACACACTTTGGAGTCCCCAAGCCTTGGTTCTTGCCAATCTGCACGTAATCTCTCGAATTAGATAAACAATGTGCGCATTCAGTTCCGATAAATAAACCTGGAATTTCTACATATACGTGGAAGCACTCAGGGACGCTACACTGAGTGAAGGGTGCTATATAAATGCAAGTAGTTGTAGGCGGGATGCAATGGAACCCTCAGTTTGGTTTGGATGCTCTTTAAGCGTGGCGACGACATGCGTCAGATACACAGCTGACCAAAAAAGAGATCTGGCTTAGTCACTGAGTGTGCAGTACAGAAGCATTATCCTCCCACGTTCAATCTTGTTTGGTGCCTGATTGAAAATAACAGCCGATTTGAGGTGTCATTCCACACCGTCTCATCAAATATACAAGATAGACAGGAAATTCTTTATTGCTCGCTACCTTGTTTCAGCTTACAGGTTACAAAGTAGTCACAGCATTGCTTTTCTGATCAGGTATTTGTTCATAACCTGGAGCACATGGATCAAATCAGAGGCTTCAAGATCATTGCTCATACCTTTCCCATTCACACTATGAGTGCATGATTCACTGTCCGGTTTGATGTTGCTCCATACTATATATTTTTTTGAATCTTACCTGCTTTTCACTGTCGAGGCCATTGTCTTGGTGACTTTTTAAAAAATCATAGCAATAACTCTGTGCTAGTTGTTATTTGGCTGCCATTATATTGAGGGTAGGTGAGTGCCTCTATTAGCCCAAGTTATGTGCTGGGATGGGGGTTGGCTGCAATCTGAGTGAAAAGAATTGAAATGGCAAAGATGAAAATCAAAGTACTTTTTTTTAAGAAAAGGGTTTGTTTAGGAAGTTGTGAAGTAGAATATTAACCTCGTAGAATCTGACCAAATGACAGAAAAACCATGGGATCCATAAAAAGAGCAGGAAAATGATCAGCAAACTAAAATACTAGGTTTGAGACTTTGTAGCAAATGGAGATGTTTACCCTAACAATTATGCTATTTGCATGATAAAACTCTCTGCACATGTGGGACATTCAGTTTATTATGCCAGTAGCATACTCACAATCCAATCTTTAGTGCCTAAACACTGACCTACTTTCACTGCAGTACCAGCGTAATACACCAACCACTACTCGGATATCATCAAACCATCATCCCCGCAGAGCTTCATGAAATGTGGAATATGCTGCCAAAACCAGACTGCATCTCAAAATAAACTGGGAAAGCTAAGAAGGGAGAAGGTGGCTTGTAATATTTTATACTAACAATAATAATAATAGTCCTTGCATTTGGTACAGTGCCTTATCACATCAAAACGTCTCAAAGTGCTTTACTCGATAAGCTGTAAAAGTGGATTGACTGTGTATTTTGTGGACAAAAATAAATTATTTGGACAAATCCACAGGGAAGGAATAACTCTACCCTTTAAAGATCAAGCCTATTAGCCAATAACAAAGCAACCAATTCAAGTCATTTCGGTTCTACCTCTGAATAGGAGCTGCTGGTGTGGATGAGTTGAAGATAGCACTTTTATTCAGCGCTGCCTGACACTCTGGAAGTCAGTTACCAGGTAGTTACCAGTCTGAGGGCTCATTCCAATCACTGATACTCTGACAGATAATTCTTCAATCTCCACTGTCACCATGTTTAACACACTCCTTTTGCTTCAGCAAAGGATGCGTGTTTTGTGTGTTAGTTTTGCTTCAAACTGGCATCCCAGGGAATGAGTAGAGTTGGTCTGCGCTGGACTCCTGTTGTGGTATTCTTTGGTCTAAAACAAGCAAAATTAGTCTTGAAATTACTAATGGATCAAGGCATCTGCTTCTCCTGTCTCCTGCATCTGTTTGAGTTCAGTGGTGAATCCCATCTAAATATGTACTCGACAACTCAGATGTCTGACTCACTGAATCCTTCGTACCGCTTTCCATTTCAGCAGATGTTCCTTGCGTTGCGTAAAACGTGCTTTGTAGGTTCATTGGGAAGTTTGTTCAGGGGGTCAGTTTGTAGAATGGACTGTTCGAAAATATTTGTAGAGTCATGTTGGCCAATGGGCTAAAAACAGACAAACTATCTGCTCCTGAATGAACTTCTGAATGTGACTTCCAAATGTTCTTCTAATCTTTGTTTAAATTTTAAAGAACTTTAATGGTTCCTCAGATTGTTAACTTGGCAAAATGTCTGCTGCTTTGTCAGAGTCTTACTTTGACATCCATAACACATCCATGGACAAATCCAGAAGGCTTCCGATTTTTGGTTGTATTGGGCAAGGAATATAAACCAGAGTGTTTCACTGCGTGTTTCCAGTACAGTTAATGCCTTCACTTAACTGTTATAAATACAAACCTAGGCTTACATTGGAATTAAGTGAATTTACCGTATTTGAGGTGAATATTATTCTGTATTTGAGATTTTGGGCCACATTAGATACTGCAAATTGGTCAAATTACATGCTTGCCTAGGTATAATACTGAACACCTGTTTGTATAAATATTCCCTAGTATTCCTGCCCACAAAATACAGAATCACTATACTTTACAGAATATCCTGTGATGTGCTTTCGGATGTCCTCCCAACGTGAAAGACACTATACCAAATGTAAGGATTATTATTATTATTCTCTACTGTTTTATAGTGTTCCCTGGTATTCTCTAGTATTCTCCAGTATTCCCTTTCATTATCCAGTATTCTCCAATATTCCCTAATATTCTCTGGTATTTCACAGCATTTCCTTGTATTCTCTAATATTCTCTAGTATTTCATGGTATTCTGTTGTATTTCCCAGTATTCTCTAGTATTTCATCGTGTTTGTTCTATTATTTCTGTTTTTGTTATCAGTCGGTTTCTTTAAAGAGGCAGTGACTGTCAGTCATAAATTGAGCAGCGCATTGCTTGGGTAAGTGCTGTAGATTGACCTTGGTGCAGTATTATGGCTGTTACATGAGTTTGTTGATTGTTTCTGGAGACACGTCTGTCTCAGGAGGCAACTTTCTTTTGAGCTCTACTAGCCAAATAAGTGCCAAGGTTTCCCACTCATGATCATTATCCAGGGAACCATAATGGATATCGGATGAAGACCAGACATGTGCTTTCTCTCCCCCCTCCAGAGATAGAATAACCTGCTGCTACTCACTATTTAGGCTTGCATATTAAGGATAGTCACATGGACATGGTCAATCGATCATTACTCAGAAGGCAGGAGAGAAAATGGATATTGAAGCGAGAAAGTTCCCATCTGACTAGCCTTGAGTTGTGGCTCCTCAATAACTTGATTTATTACCGATTTCATATAATGGCTTTTAAAAACGTATGAGCTTCCTATAAATCCCCCTACTTCCATGCCCCTACCTCTGCGACTTCCTAACCCCCTACCATCCTGCTCCCTTCCTCCACTCAGCTGGTTCACCTCCCCCGCCTCGCTCGCCCCATTATTGGCGGATGGCCCTTTCGCCACTCTGCCCCCACCATCTGGAACTCCATCCCCGTCCTTCCACTTCGCCCCCCTTTGCCTCATCGCCCTCAAGCCCTCTTTACCGTGCTTCGATCCCTGCTTCCGCGATGGCCCAGCTCGGGTCCGTAACTCTGTCCAGCGCCTTGGGATGTCCTCCCGATGTGCAAGACGCTTTACAGATGTAATTTTGTTGTTGTTGTTGTAAATCTATAATAATCTTTGTGTCTTGCATAATGTCTTTTGTGCCAGGAGGATGTCTCAGATTACTTCACAGGATATACTATGAAGTGGAATGACTGTGCAGGCACTTTTGTAGGCAAATGCTATATGCTGTAGCCCAACTGAGCAAAACAAAGTCTCACAAATGGCGATGAAGTAAATGACCAATTTCAGTGCGAAGATTTTTGGCCAGAATTCTGGGACCGTAGTTTACCATCTCATCCAAAGCATGGCACCTCCAATAACGCAACTCCCCCTCCCCTCCCCTTTACTGCTAAACAGGAATGTCAGTTTAGACTATGTGAGTTCAAGTCCTGACTCAGAGGCGAGAGTGCTACCAACTGAGCTAGACTGGCACATATTTCCATTTGAACAATTGGCCTCAGGCAGATTTGATAATCTATTGCTGGTTTAATTCTATACGTATGCATTGCAGAGGTGAAAGGTGAATGACATTTTTCCTGGATATAGTATGTGAACGCTTTGAGACGTCCTCCCGATGTGAAAGATGCTGTACCAAATTCTTCTTCTTGTTATTTTCAGGTTATGCTCAGGTTTGCCAGAACAATGAGTCCTTTGTTTTTAAACCATTTCACTAAGTTCAGGTATTTACACTTCAAGAATTAGTTTTTCTCCCTGGAGGGAGAATTGTTGCTCTGCTGAAAGATTGCAAGATGTTAGTGAAACTATAATATGAACACTGCTAATAAAACTAAGCTCTTACAGGTTGAAATTTAGTACCAGATCAGTGTGCCCTTACATAGCCACTTTCACGAGTATAATATTTCAGAGTGTTTCACAAAGATAGTGGAGTCCTGTAGCTCAGTGGTTACAGCACTTACCTTGCAAGTGAGAGACCTGGCAGCGCGAAACCTTGGGAAAGTTTCCTTACTCCACATGCCTAATAATAATCCCTCAAGAAAATAAATAAATAAAATAATAATTTAGTCACTCAATCCACGACTGTTTGTGGGACACTGCTGTGCGCAATTGGCTGCTGCATTTCGCCCACAAATATACAGTCAATTTACTTCACAGTATATTCTGTGAATCACTTTGAAACATCTAGAAGACATGAAAAGCACTATATCAAATGCATGGATTATTATTATTATTTATTATAATGTAGATCTTCAGGGGAAGGGGTTGAGAATGTTGACCGCAGAACATGAGAGAAGTTTTTATGAGTTTTTTCGAGTAAGGGTGAGAAGGCTTCTTCAAAAGTGATTTTGGAAGAGAGTTTCAGAGATTCGACATAGTGTCTTTAATTTACTAATACTTTAATGTTTTTTCCTCAACCTCCCTCTGTAATCTCCAGAGATTGGAGTTTAGTGTCTGAAAAACCCTGATGGACACAGTGAGAAGAAAGCATTAGGTCTGAGATGGAGGAGCAGAATAAATGGGCAGGGGAATGGATCCGGAGTTGCAGAGGGAGGGTGGGGCAAAAGCATGAAGGTATTTGTAAATTAAAGAATTCAATACTTATATTGCCATTAGAATTTCTGCCAGACCAAATCATGCAGCAGTTGAACACATCCTGGAAATGCCGTTCACCTTTTCACCCCCGCATTGCACGATTGTGGATTAAACCAGCAATAATTTACTAAAATGTGAAATTCTGCAGATGCTGGAAATCTGAAAACAAAAACAGAAGTCACTGGGAACACTCAGCAGGTCTGGCAGCATCTATGGAGAAAGGAAAGTGAATCAACGTTTTGGCTCCACGACTGTTCTGACGAAGGGTCATGGGCCCGAAACGTTGAGTCATTTTCCTTTCTCCATAGATGCTGCCTGACCTGCTGAGTATTCCCAGTGACTTCTGTTTTTGTTAATAATTTACCAAACCTGGGTGTGGCAAATTTACACATATACAAAAATCTATATCTTATTTAGTTTCCGGTAGGAGTCCTGTCCCCTTGCATCTTTACTGTGGAATACTGATCTGTGGTGTCCCATAGCTTTGTGGTTAGAGCACTCGTCTCGCAAACATAAGGACCCGGGTTTGATTCCCGGACAGGACGAAACCTTAGGCAAGTTTCCTTACTCCACATGCCTCTGTTTACCCTAGCAGTAAGTAGGAATCCCGTTTTTAGACCTGATTTAATTAGTTGTTAACTGATTGGAGGATTGCTTTCTGGGCATAATAATCCCACAAAAAAAATTGCTCACTCAATCCATGATTGTTTGTGGGACACTTGTGCACAATTGGCTGCTGTGTTTCGCCCACAAAATACACAGTCAATTCACTTTACAGTATATTCTGTGAAACATCTCAACAATGTGATAAAGTGCTATAATCAAATGCAAGGATTATTATAATTATATTCTAAACAATTAGTTTCCTGTAGAATAGGATTCCCATCACCTCGCAGCATTTCTGTGAAATACTGACCTATGACTCCGCGGGGCTGATATCAGATGTGATTGTACACACAAGAGGGATGAAGGTACCTTAAAGGGCTTTCTGAACAACAACAACAAGATTGCATTTATAGAGCATCTTTCACGTCGGGAGGACATCCCAAGGCGCTGAAAACGAGGCAAAAACTGTTATTACTGTTTGGTGTTTTGTGTCTTGCCTCACAGTCTGCAGCTTCATCAGGCTAAAATTCTGTGTATTTGTTTTAGATGTTCAGATCGCTGGAGTCTTACTGCCGTCTCTGTGTATAATGGGTGCTTGAAAAGCTCTGCATACGATGTGGGAGTGAGCCCTTCCTCTCACTTCCGCCCCCCCCCCCCCCCCCCCGCGCTATCATGAGACAGCTGTTGGAATAAAATAAAAGAATGTATTGCCCTTCCAGCGCATAGTACTTCTACACTTTTTATGAGATGTTTGGCATCTACAGAATGTCTACAGTTCTGAGCACCTAAGGGTTAGTTAACCACAACCAGAACAGCCACAAGTCCCCTCCCCCGCTGGTAAGTTGACATTTACCAGTTGAGAAGGTATAAATTGTAAAAGAACATTGTGGTCCATCCAGCTAGTAACAAAGTTTGAAACACCTCAGTTATTCAGGGATTTTGCTCATTGTCCGGGTTAGGCTGACACTCCAATACAGTGCCGGGGGAACACTGCATTGTTGAGGGACCCTCAGACGAGATGTTAAACCAAGGTTTCATCTGCCTATTGAGTTGGATATTAAAGGACCCAATATACTATTCGAAAAGAGAAGGGAGTTTTTTCCGGTGTCCTGGCCAACAATCCTTCATAGTCCTTCAACTCCTGACTGTTTATGGATGTTGCTCTATTCAAATTGACTGCCACATTTGCCTAGAAATATATAGCCACTGCAGTTTCCAGAAAACTTTGTAAAGCGCTTTGAGATGTTTTGACGTAATAAGGCTAGAATTACTATAATTATTATTTTGTGACAGAAGTACTGGCAGGCACACTAAATTAAATATTGCAGTGACCCAAACAGAATTGAGCAGTTTAGTCTTGCAGTCTTAGAAACTCCAGTCTTGCAATTTAATTATGTTTTAAGGACGAGGAGTAGGAATCTTTACTGCGATGGAAAGTAGAGGAAGTAAAAGCAAACTCTTTCCGTTTACTGGTTTGGAGTCTGCCTGCTGAAATCTTTAATAAAAATTAAATTTAGCATTAGCATACCACTTTTTTTAAAAAAACAATTCCACTTGTGTGTTTTTTTAAAGCATTCTTTCCTCAGTAAGATATAAATACTTCAGTGTTTCCATCAGCTGTTGATGTATTTTGATCCAAGTGGACATTATTATTATAATAATTATCCTTGCTTTTGATGATTATCATGTTGTTGAGATGTCTCGTACGCTTCACAGGATAAAGCATTACATGAAGGAGTTCTGGGCCCTGAACTCGAGTGTTCTGTTAACAAAACAGGACCGGATTTGAATCCCGGGCAGGGCAAAATCTTAGGCAAGTTTCCTTACTCCACGCGCCTCTGTTTACCATAGTAAGTAGGAAGCCGATTGTTAGTCGATTGGTGGATCTCTTTCCAGGGGTAATAATCCCCCCACACCCCCTCCCGCCACCAAAATGTGGTCACTCAATCCATGACTGTTGGGGCACTGCTGTGCACAATTGGCTGCCTCGTTTTGCCCACAAAATACACAGTCAGTCCATTTTACAATATAATCTTTGAAGAGCTTTGAGACATCTCAATGACGTGATAAGGCTTTATATCAAATGCAATGGTTATTATTATTAATAATAATACATATCACACAAACCTCCATAGAAATGGGAACATTCCATTCTGCACTCTTAGTCCGTCTTTCATTTCAAATTGTAGTCCAGCCTACTCCAGTGTTCTGGGACCTGTTCCTTTCTGCCATTGGGAACATGAAAGCCTGCCATGCTTGAGACTTTATTGATGAAGGGTCGTTTGCTTCCGCTTGAGATGACAGAGGTCTGCTAATGTTTTATGGTCAGCTCATGCTTCAGATGTCAATTTGTTGCAAATTTTTAGGTGAATGGCACTGAGTGTTTTGTTTACAATAGTGTGTGTGGGGCGTGGTGGGGGGGAGGAGAGAGAAATTGCATAAGACAGTAGCATCTTTGAAATGAATGAAGCCAATGCGGGTCGGCCAAGAATTTTAGCCGGAAGTCAAAACTAAGCCTCTGTCTTAACACCTGGAGATCACATCATATTCAGTCAGGGAGAACCTGACCTGGCTGATGTAATCTCTTATAGAACTAACACTAAATGGGACTTAAGTTAGATGGCTCCAGATGTGGTTTTGGCTTGTTTATGCAGGAAGGGATTACAAAGATTCCTTTTGTCCTGGTGCTAACATCCACAGGCCGTTGGGTTATCCTGCAGGCCTGCTGTGTGGTAAAGTGCAATTTGTTAACAAGATAAGTGAATTGCCAGATCCAGAGAAACAATTTCAACAACACTTAGCTGATATTTTGCTCGAGATAAGCCCCAAACCAAAACACGGCAGTTCCTATCGCTCATCGGGCAGGTGCTTGGACCACAGACTTTATTGAGAAAGACTTGGGATACTTTTGTAATCCAGTTGTTAGAATGCATTCAATTTCTCTGTTCATCCTGCTGACACAGGGGCTTAGCTACATTCTATGTTATTTACAGTGCTCGTACATACCTCATAATATTCAATCTGGTTCATGTCAACCAACAAGGGGGCTGGATCTTTTCCACTTGCTTCACAGTTAATGTAATTGGAGCTATGTCGTGAAAGAGATTGTAATGTCACTGTCTTCCATAGTTGACTCACTCCCATTAAAAGGAAAGTATTGCAAGACAGTTGAGGCAAAATTCAGATTAATTGGTTGCACTTTTATCTAGCTCAGAAGCTTGTGGGTTCAGAAGCTCGCATCAGGACTTCAGCTCATATTCCAGGCTGGTACTTAAGTGTGGTACTGTACTGGGGGATGCACTACATTGTCAGAGTTGCTGTCATTCAGAAGAGATGTTAAACTGAGGTTCTGTCTACCTGTTCTTCAGGTGGATGTCAAAGAATCTATTACTAGTCGGTAAGAGAAGAAAGTTTCGTTCATGCCCTACCCAACAAATCCTCCAGATAAACTGACCATTCACTTCTGTCGAACCTTGCTTTGTGAAAAATGGCTGCTAAGTTTCCCTGCAAAACTAGTCACTACAGTTGACAGTAATTATTTGTGAGTCTCCTTGAGATATTTTGATGAGCTAAGGTAATATATAATAATAATAATCCTTGCATTTGATATAGCGCTTTTCACATCTTCTAGCCATCTCAAAGCGTTTCACAGAATATACTGTAAAGTGAATTGACTGTATATTTGTGGGCAAAACGCGGTAAAACGTGGGTGGGGGACATGGTGCAGGTCAGAGCCCACTGAGCGGAGGGAGCAGACAGGTCAGTATGGAGAGGACATCTCGAAGCACTTCACTGAATGTAATGTAAAGTGAGTCACTTTCAGGAACATTTCATTCACTGGCTTCTAAACCCCCGGCCTCTCTCTCCACCTTGCTGTTTCTCTATCTGTCTTTAAATCCCACCTTAGAACCTGCCTCTTCAATTGCACCTATGGTTGCTTCTCTTCTAGCTTGTTTGGCATATAGCTCTGCAACTGTAAAGTACTCCTAGACGTTATCCTACATGACGTACTCTATATAAATGCAAGTTGTCACTGTTTGCGACTGCATATTTTGTAGGCAAATGCAATGACGAAATGCGGTGGTTCATAAATGGAAGAATTGAATACCTTTCATGGAGATACACAGAATCCTGTAAAACGTATCCCGAGAACTGCCCCACACATATTAAATGAATGACTTTGGCGTCATCCATTGTAAAAAGATAATTGTACTGTCTATTGCAGGCTGACATTCTCCTGATATGAAAGAGCTCTACTTGTGAGCTGTTACGAGTTAGGATGTTAAGCAGATGCCTTTTACTGACTGCTGGCTTGAAGTGAGATAAAGAGCTGATAAAATACCTCCAGAGGATTGAAATCTATTGCACTTTGCTGGATGGGTGGTAATTGATCAATCTCTGTCTGTGACTTAATAACTTATTCAGAGTAGAAGGTGAATCTACAAGCGCTTTTTTCTACTCGTATGAGCCTACGCTAGGGCAGGTTTTGCAATTTTTTTTAAAAAGGTTATGACTGGAGGCATACAATGCTCTGGCCAGGCTGCACCTGCAGTACTATGTAGTGTTCTGGATGTCATGATTGTGTGGGTTACCCAGACCCTAGAGGTGGTGCAGAGCAAAGCAATGAGGGTAATCCCGGTGTTATAGTAATAGGCACGCTACCCTACATGAGGGGCACTATGTAAATGCAAATTGTTGTTGTTGATAAGCTTATGAAGCTGTGGAGTCCTGTAGTTCAGTGGTTAGACCACTCGCCTCGCAAGCGAGAGACCAAGGTTCGATTCCTGACAGGGCAAAACCTCCCTTTTGCTCTGATCTGCTCTTACCCCACTCCACTGACAGCCCTCTCCACTCAGCTGACACAGGCCTGCTGGACATCGCCCATTCTCCCCGTGCCATCATCAGTGGTCTAGCCTTCAGTCATTACATACCGAACCTCTGGAACTCCCTAACTCTACCCCTCCACCTTATCTCCTATCTATCTTTAAATCTCACCCTATGACCTACCTCTTTAACTGTACCTATGGCGTCTCCCTCATCCAACCCCTCCACTGTGAAGCACTCCAAGACTTCATTCTAAGTGAAGCGCACTGTACAAATACAATTTGATTTATATTCACGGCTTCCTCCAGAGAGGAAAACAGATTCAAAGAAATCATACGTTGACCATTCTTTACTCTGACCATTGTTATGGTGGTCGTACACAGCCCACTGTTAAACACTGGAACAGTGGAAGGCAGTATCGGCGCCCACAGTGGAGTTTCTTGTAAGTTGAAAGTTGTTCTAGATATTATACTGTGTGACGGGAGAACGTCAGAGATTCTTTAAAGATCCCATTCCCTTGTCATGGCTGCATCTGGTTGTAGATTGTTTATGGAATGCCAGTTCTGACGTGCTAAGGGTACCTGTTGTAAAGTTTTACAGTTATGTGAGTGAGTTTGTGAGTTATTTGGAGCTGTTGTAATAAACAACATGTTTTACTCCCAGCTGTGGTGGAGATAGAAATTTAAACTAGCAGATTGAGTGCACCTTCAGGCATACCTTTTACCTTTTGGTCCCCACTCTCTGGAACTCCATCTACTGTGAGTCTCTCTGACTCACTCCCTCACTTTGTTCAAATTCTTTCCTCACCCCCGCTGGCTCCCCCCAGCTCAGATGCCCATCTAAGTCTATTGAGCGCTTTGGGATGTCCCCTCGACATGCAATGTGCTATATAAATGTAAAATTGTATTGTATGGTTATGTTAATGCACAAAACGTTTGTAAGGTTTTCAAGGTCTCCAACGGAAAGCCACGCTACCAATTTCCAGGTGACAGTATTGATACCTAAAAGAGAGTGCCTCTTGCCCATTGGCCAACAAAGCTTCAGAAAAATAGTTATCCACTTCATGGCAGTTTGCCATACTTGCCTATGCACAGTCACTACACTTGACAGCAATTACCTGTGAAGTTCTTTGAGATGTTTGTATGTTGTAGACACAATATCAAGTGTGAGGACTATTATTATTATTTCACTTTAACTGTTTTGGGGGTGACAGGAATCTTTTAGGCAGATATTACTCGTGTGTTGTAGATGCGGTTGTATAACAACCTTAACAAATTACAATTGTACAGCGCCTTTCAAATCAGGAGGACGTCCCAAAGGTTGGATACTTATAATTAGAATTGTTCCAGATTTTCCAACCTGCTGCTGAGTAAAAGGTCTCTGGTTGAGATGGGAAGGTTTCAGTCCTACTGAAATGTGAAAGGCTGCTCAGCAGGCCTCACCACATTACAATACAATCAGCTCCCATGAAGCAACAACAATAACAGCAGATGGCATATATAGCACCTTTCACAGTGGAAGGACGTCCCAAGGAACTGGACAATTGAGGGCTTGCCCTCGAACTGGGGGTTAGGTTCAGGAGGGGTGGGGGCCGATGGAAATGGGGTGGGAAGATGGCTGAAGTCGCGGTCAAAGAAATGGACCTTGAAGGAGGCGAGGGAAGGCGCAAAGCAGAGGGACTCTGGGATGGAATTCCAGAGAGCGGGGACAGAAAGATTGAAGGCCCGATTGCTGATGGTGGGGCGGGCAGGGTGGGGTCGTGAGCAGGCCGGTCAAACACATCAATAATGGAGCACTTCAATTCAATCAGATGTTCAATTTGTTTTTTAATCAATCAAATGTGTAAACCTCCGTGAGAAATTCAGTGCTAAATATTGATGGGAAACGCTTGTAGTCACTGGCTGGAGGGTAACCAGAAAATAGGAATGCGATCTATCTCCTGACACTGAGGCTAATGGCATTGATCTCTTTGTTGCCCTGACTGAGATCAGCTAAGTCGGCACAGGCCAAGGATTGCACTTGGGACTTTGTTGATTATTACTGAGCCACAAGGTACAATTATCTAACGAGTTATTTAGGAAATTTGTGATTCTTAATTTGTTACTTGTGTGTCCGCATCGTCTTTGTAAAGTGGTTGGAGACATTATACTACTTGAAAGCTGCTACATAAGTTATCCCATGTAAGCAAATCCAATCTTGTTCTTCACGAATTCTAAAGACTGTGAGGAACACAACAACCCTTTCTTTGCTCAAACATGCACTGCTGGCCCATTACTTGGGATTCATTTACATTGAGTGTTATTTAGAGAACGCTGTGAGGGGCTCAGCTCCTCAGAAGTTTCCTCTTCTGTCTACAACAACAACAACTTGCATTTATATAGCGCTCCTCACACTGGGTAACGTCCCAGAACGCTTGATAGTAGCGGAGCACGATGCTGAGCCGGAGGAAGGAGAGAAGTGACTGTAAGTACGGTCGAAAAGGAAGGTCTTCAGAGGAAGGAGGGGCCAGGCAAAGGGATTGAGGGATAGTATTCCAGAGTTTTGGGGCATAGTGGCTGAAAGCGCAGCAAATCTTTTTCTTAAACTTCAACATAATCTGAAGCATAAGATTCCCCACTTTAATACCTTTACTGTGTGGAGTTCTGAGTAGACATTCTCAGTCACCATATCATCTGTACAGGACGAACACAGAGAGACACCTGGGCTTCCAGCAGCTGTTCCCTGGGGGGCTGCAAGAGCGATATGGATGTTAACCCCTTGCACAAAGTGATCAGAAGCTTGCGATTCACTGTGTTATTGATGACTGCAAAGGTGAGTGTCTGGTCAGGGGCTGGTGTGCTAAGCAAACTGTACCTAGATCTGTCCAGATGGTGTAATTGAGATCTATACCCATTGCATTGGTGGAGAACGTGGGTCTGAACATGGGCCATTGATCTTTGGCTCTCAGTTGCTGATTGGGAAAGTGATGGATGGCCCTTCGTTATTGCTGCAATATAAAAATGTCAAAGAAGCATTGCCTTTGAGCTTTAGATGAAAGAGGTTTGATAGATAAACTATACCTAATAGACTAAACTGTCAGGTTTCATTTGCCACCTGTGTAGGAGCAGTTACTCTCCTGCGGTCTTGTTTTCCTGTGGTCCAGGATCAATTTTATCTGATTAAATAAGCAATCCATCCAGGGAGTCTTAATATTGGAGCGCATTGCAGTTATTTACAAGAGATAGATGTATTGTACCATTTAATGTTTCTGTATCATTCAACAATTTATATGTTGGATTCCCCCACCCTGACCCCACTTCCCAGGTTATTGAAGTCTATTTTGCGATTTTCATGACTCAGTGACCTGATTGCAACTTCCAGTTTTGCTGGATTTTGTAATTTGTGACCTTTGCAAACCAGCGAATTGTGATTTTCTGAAAGCTGCAAAAAGTGGGTGATTTGTTCGCCAGCCTTTACTCCCAATTTGCCCACGTACACACACACGTACATGCGCGTGCACTCGTACTCACTCACGCAGGAAAGTGTAAGAAACGACACATTGAGAAAGAAAAGATGAAAATCAACCATTTACATTTATGTAGTGCTGTTCATGGAACGTTATTGGATACAGAGGGCAAGAGGGAAGTGACCACAGGCATGGTAACACGGTGACCAAGTGGTAACATTTTAGGTGTGATTCAAAGACTGATACAGAAGGGACAAAATGGAGGAGAAGAGGAAGGGAGCTCCAAAAGATGGTGGTGAATCCTTTGCAGAATTCAGCAACTAATGGGGTGACCTGCATTAGGCCTATGTTTGTGAATGGAGGGGATGAGCAAAACAAACGCAATAGGAGAAATAATAATAATCCCTGCATTTGACATAGCACTTTTCACGTCTACTAGACGTTTCAAAGCGCTTCACAGAATACGCTGTAAAGTGAATTGACCGTATATTTGTGGGCAAAACGCGGCAGCCAATTGCGCACAGCAGTGTCCCACAAACAGTCGTGGATTGAAAACGACCAATTTATTATTGTTTTGTTTTTTGGAGGGATTATTGTTAGGCGTGTGGGTAAGGAAACTTGCCCAAAGTTTCGCCCTGACTGGAATTGAACCCAGGTGTCTCACTTGCAAGGCGAATGCTCTAACCACTGAGCTACAGAACTCAAATCACAGTGATAGGTCCAAGGGCATGAATAGACTTACAAGTGAGGGTGAGCAGAGTATGGCTGTGAAACCAGTATCACTGTGTTATCATATGCCTGTAAACTGTATTCGACATTTGGACATGTCGCTTGTTCTTGCTATGTTTTCCTGACGGTAAAGCCACTCCTTTTACTGCTGGTTACAATTAGCAATTTACTGTATTCCTAATTTTGAACCCATTCTGAAACGTTACTGCAGCAGAAATTAGTCATTTTGGGGGCCGAGTCAGGGGCTGGGAACAGCTTGTAGACTGTGGTTTGATATTTTGGTCATCCAGCAATTATAGTCAGAAACAGAATTGGGGTTTTGCCAAAAATGACCAAAACTGCTTCACCCACAAAACCACAGCACATCCCACATAGATGTCATTACAGCCCGTCCATTGTGACCCAGTTAGATTTTTATTCTTGTATTTTTATTCATGGCTTTTCAAAGGATTCAGAAAACGATAATAATCTGACCAATCTTTAAATTGTCACAGCCGGTCTTCCTAGTTTTATGACTTCCAGTTTTGCTGGATTTTGTAATTTGTGACCTCCACAAGCTCCCCACTCAACAAATGTTCTGTGGCCACTCCTACTGTACTCTTTTGCTCGTCCCCTCTGTTTGGAAACTTGGGTCTGATTTGGATCCTCCACCCACCATTAGTATCCTCTCGCATCAGGCCCAACAAACCCATTATGCTGTGTGTATTGACTGCCGTGTTACTTGTTCCTCATACTGTCCGTTCCACCATTGGTGGATAAACAACACTGTACACTATACATGTATTATACCCATAGTGTCTGGAATGTCCAAAATATCCTTGCTTCACTTTGACCATGTCTTTGAACAACTTTCAAATTCTCTCTCCTTTTTTGCTGCTGAGTTCCTTGAGCACTACCTATCATTACCTATCATATCTGTGAAGTGTTCTATGTTAGTGCACATTGTTAGATTTTGAATGTCTAAATGGTTGGGGGGGAAGACTTGTGTGTAGTTTTAAGAGTCTGGTTCCTTTCTGCAATGATTGCTGCCTATGTTGGCATTATTTGGACATTGATGTAGCTCCAGTGATTCACAGTAAATAATTCATACCGAGGGAATGTGGATCTGAGTATTAGCAGTAATGGATGATCTGGAGACCAAAGAAGCTGAGGGATTGCAGGAGAAACTTTGCTCAGGACATTTAAAATATCTAATTGCCTCAGTCACATACCTATAGCCAATGATCTGTATGTTTTCATATGAAGAGGACTTGCCTTCTTTCAGGATTTTTATAACACAAAAATAACCAGTAGCAGCCTGGCTTACTATAGTTGGTAGCCATCTCACCTCTGAGTCAGAAGGTTGTGAGTTCAAGGTCATATCGGGGCTTGAACTCACAAGTTTAGGCTGACACTCCAATGCAGTGCTGGGGATGTGCTGCATTGTTGAAGACACCATCCTTCAGATGAGATGCCTGTTTAGTTGTATGTTAAATACCCTGAGGCATCATTGGAAGAGAAGGGAGTTTCCCCCGAAATACTGGCCAACAGCATAAAACACCTTTACATACACTCACACAGTGCAGGTAAATGTGCTTCATGTGTATATTTAGATTTACTTATCAAACATCTACCACCATTCAGTGCAAAACTTTGTAGTCTTCTACTTATTTTTCTTTTACGAGATGTGCTTCTGCTCTCCATCCAGGTTGGCTACTGCTTGTCCTTTGCCATTATGAGCCCTGTTGGAGCTGCTTGTTATTGGCTGGATTTGCTTTCTTCTGGCTGAGAGCGGTTATTCTTTGGTGAGCTAACCACAATTGACAGTTCCCCTCACTATACAATATTGTTGGTGTTTCCATGGTGCTGAAAAATAGCGTTTTCACCCAGATTTACGCACCATTTTAACAGATAACAAATAAGCAGTAACCAAGGAAGTAAAACACACACAACGATCAAAAAATACTCGCACACGCTGCTTTCTGTCTTACCATTTTACTAACAAACAACCAAACAACAAAAGGTCAAAGTGCACATGCTACCTGTGCTATGTATGCTCTCTCGTTTTGCACCAACAAGTGAAACAGCCTATCAACATCCACCTTATCAAATCCTTTTATAATTTTAAATACCTCCATCAGGCCCCCTCTGAATCATCTTAATTCTAGAGAGAAAAGCTGCAACTTGTCCAATCTTCCCTTGTAAAATATGCTTGCTTGTCTCTTTTCAGCATTATCAGGTTACAATCAAATTGTTAATAAATAACAAAGAATTTATTTCTCTGATCTTCCATCCGTAGGGATTAACTGCAAATTAAACTTCCCTCAAATTCATTTTATGGATTTAAAGTCCATCTGTTTACTGAAAGAAGGAGATTGTATTTTTAAATCATTTACAACAAAGCATCTCAAAATGCTTCCCAAGTAATTAGAAACAGGAGTAGACCATTCAGCCCCTTGAGCCTGTTCCATCATTCTATAAGATCATGGCTGATCTATACCTCAACTCCAATTACCCACCCTTGCCCCATATCCCTTAATACTCTGACCTAAGAAATAGTATCCATCTCGGCCTTGGAAATGTGAATGGATCCGACATCCACAGACTTTTGGGGGAGAGAGTTCCAGATTTCTACTACCCTTTGGGTGAAAAACTGCCTCCTGATTTAGTGACAAGTGTGATGCTGATCTGTGGGTATTGCATGAAATGTCTTCTATAGTTATGGATAACTCTTTGCAGTAAGTGGAGTGTATCTTTATAGCTGGAGATCTAAAGCTGTTGCAGAAAACTCAGTCATTTATTCTTTTACTACAATTAGAAAAGAGAAGGGAATTTCTCCTGGTGAGACAATCCCCAAATAAAATTGGTTGCTCATTTCATGGCTGTTTGTGGGACATTGCTGCGTTAAGCGCTCTGAGATGCTGCCCCATGTGAAAGGTGCTATATAAATGTAAGTTGTTGTTTTGTGAAATTGGTTGTCATGTTCGCCACAAACTCATACAGTCACTGCACTTTACGTTATATTCTGTGAAGTGCTTTCTGATGTTCTCTTGACATGAAAGGCGCTTTACCAATTGAAAGGATTATTATAATTATCTTTATAGCTGGAGATCTAAAGCTGTTGAAGCAAACTCAGTCATTTATTCTTTTACTTGAATTACCATAACATAGATTAGATCCAAAAGTATAATGGATAAGTTTCAGACAAAAAAATGTCTTAGGCAACAGAATGTGATGTACCATTAGATGTGAACTTTTGAACAGTTCATGCTTAAAAGTTTTTTTTAAATAAAGTCAGCAATATTATACCGTTCCCATTAAAATTTCAATGTAAGTTTTGGCAAAATCTTGTGAGAACGCGAAGCTCAGCAGGGATGATCTGATAGGAGTGACTCAAAACGTCTTCTATTATTTTGGATTTGAAAATGAAGAGATAAATATGGTATCGCATTGCTTAGGAATTTCAGAATATTGCTTGTTGGTGTCTATGCTTAACAGAAAGACATGCAAATATTTTTTAAAACTTGGCATTCTACGCATAGCTTGAAGCGTGCAGAATCATTCAATACTGAAAGAATCAACACTAATAAAAGAATAGCTAATCTTACTTGCCAATCGGGAGTGTCATTTTTCACAGATTGCCCATTCTCTCCTACATGTTGACTTGTGTCCCATTTTGTCACTGCTCACTGTTGCCTGAGCTGAGCCACACATCATCACCAAACCTCCCTAAAATATGAGAGCAGCCAAAATCATCCACTACTGCTGAGACATAATTGATGGTCATTGATCCATTTGGACTGAGTGTCATGAACTTGGGCAACCTCTGTACAACCATCGGTCAATGATTTAGTACGAAACCTTATGTCACTGACATCCCAATTCCCCCTTCTTCTGAGCTGCAGTCTGAATGCGCTGTAAACACAAGCCATGAATTGTGATTGAATAACTGAAGTGTGCTGCAAATGAAGCGTTGCACAAAGTGTTGTCTGTCAATATGTTTCAGTTGAGTTCAGTTCAGTTAGGATGGCTATTGACTTGTACAAACTGCTAAAGTGCTGCCCTGAAGGACCAAAACCATGCCAGTGTTTACCCGGATTCAGACTCCTTTGTGCCCAGAGTTTATTTAGAAAGCATGTCTTCACGTACATAAATGTTCATATTCTAATTTCTATTTAACAGGAGTAAATATTCATCCCTTTCAAAGTATTTTTTTTTCAGAAATCAATTCAAATACAATGCATTTAAGTTTAATATAAAAGTGTTCTGTGTGATCCTGATGATTTGACTACACTTCAAAGAGTGGGTGTTTTGACTTGTTAAGTTTGCTTTGAATATTCTTTTGTGTAATTAATGTGCCCAGTTTATGTAACCACATTATATTGCAGCTGGCTTTTGGGTTAAAAGCAGCACACACCATATCTTCAATTAAACAGGCTACAATTTAGATTAAATAACTTCTTCCTGTTACGCGTGTTGAATGATCTGTCTCAAAAATTGTTTGTTGCCCTAGACTATTATCGAGTGTCTACTTCTCCACCTTTCTACAAGATACCTGTATTCGCCCTTGAAAATATGTCGGATGTATTAATCTGTATTATTCATGCAATTAGTTTCACCTGTGCTTATCTTGATGCTCTATTTGTACCACTGGAAATGGAGCATTAGAGTAAAACTCACAAGTCTGATCTGTATAAATCGTATAACCGCCTAAGTCGTACATCTGCCCAAGTCGCATCCCACTGAGCCACAGGACTCCGTAGTCCTGTTCGTGATATCCTCTTCTCTCGCCTCTCCTCCCTCATCCCCTCTCCTGCTTCAAGACTGACTTGAGTATCCTCTCGTCTCCTCCACCGGTTTCACCTCCAGGTCCCAAACAGTCACCTGCAAAGTATCCTAAGGCTCTATTCTTGGCGCCCCTCCATTTCCTCATTTATGGAGTCCTGTAGCTCAGTGGTTAGAGCACTCGCTTTGCAAGCGAGAAACCTGAGTTCAATTCCAGGCAGAGGGCGAAACCTTGGGCAAGTTTCCTTACTCCACACAGAGCCTAATAATAATCCCTCCAAAAACAATAATAAATTGGTCATTTTCAATCTACGACTGTTTGTGGGACATTGCTGTGCGCAATTGGCTGCCGCGTTCGCCCACAAATATACAGTCAATTCACTTTACAGTGTGTTCTGTGAAGTGCTTTGGGACTTCCTCCCGACGTGAAAAGCGCTATATCAAATGCAAGGATTATTATTATTATCATTCCAGAGTTTATATTCTATGCAAGTTTGACATAACTCATACTTTGCATATGTCATATTTACTCTATTGCTTCCAGCAGTGAAGTGCTTGCAGTATAGTGATATTTACTTCTTTTTGGGGATGGTCAGCTGGTTGTCTGATACATGTGGAAACACATCACATGCTTGAGAGTATCCAAACCAAACCGAGGGTTCCATGCATCCCACCTACACATGGAAATTCACAATATATTTATTGGAGTAGAATACGAACTTTCTCTCTGGAGAGACGCATCATGCTTACTCAATTCCGGAAAGTATTAGGCACAGATTGGCAAGAGCCAAGGCTTGGGGACCCCACAGTGTGCGTCGGGGTAACTGCTGGAGTCTAACCAGTTAAAACCACGTTGTGTCTGCTCTGCCATTTTTGTAGTTGACGTCAGCTTTTTATATTTCTATTCCATTTCTCTGCCTTTTCTCCATATTCCTCAATGTTCTGGGGGCCCCAGAGTGGGCATTGGGGTCAACATGTACATGCTCCCTCTTGGTGACATCACCTGCAAACATGGGGTCAACTTCCACATGTATGTAGATACACCCAACTCTCTCTCTCTGGTCCGAATCTTGCATTGATGTAGCGCCCCTCACGCAGGGTAGCATCCCCACGAGGGACATGGAGAAGGCTGGAGATAATCGAGTGGAAGTTGCGGGTTGCCGGTTAAGCAGGTCGGAGAGGTAGGGAGGTGTCAGTACATGAAGGGATTTGAAAATGAATCCGTTTGGCGATAAGGAGCCAGTGGAACCTGCGATAAGGAGCCTTAAACAGCTCAGTTGCTACATCCATTAACAAAGTTAAGTCGACCATGTCGCAAAATCCAAAATAGCAGTAAAAAAATATATCCAATGCAAATTGGGACGTTATTGGTTTTATTTATGGCCTTTAGGAATGCCGTAAAATAAGCGGTGATTCATAATGCATTGTATACATTAATTTACATGCAATATGAAATGTCCCAGATTTTACTCCAATCCTCTGCCTACAAGTACAGTCACTTCACATTTCGTAACCTGGGAAATGCTGAGAAATGTTGATATTACAGGCACTACATCAAATGCAAGGATTAGTATTACAGTATACGAAAGTTACCTAAATCTATGGTAGGGGACGAGGGTAAGATGCAGATTTGTCTGAGATCAGCAATCATCCTTAAATGAAACGTAGCTTAGTCATTTGGGAGACTGCTTGTCGATGATGGACAGTGATTGGTTTTGTGTGTGGAATGCTACCCAATATTTAATTTGCACTCATGTTTCTGTGTGACAAGGTAAGCTTGATTTGATTTGCCTTTTTGGAGGTTGCTTTAATGTATGTGGGACTGGGTTGGATGTTTTAATTCTATTTGTGGTAATGACATCTGCACACACCTGCTGTGGTGGTTTATTACAGATATAATCTGTTGCTCTTTCTGCTTTTCAACTGCTGATTGCCTCTGGTTCATTGCTTGCCATCTGCACACCTGCAATTTGGTAGAAGGCATGAATTGGATCCTCTGTCCGCGTTCAAGTTCTGATAAACAGACCATTACTAAAAGCGCTTTGCCCCAATTGCTTTTCGTACATTTTATTTGTACTGGGAATCATTATCAGACAAAACAATATTTTATGCACGAATACAGTGAAGCAGAAATGAGGGCTCGGTAGCTCCAAAGTGTCCAAATATCATATTTACCTATTTTGAACAAAATGTATTTCGAATATGTAAGACCATAAGACTATAAGACTTAGGAGCAGAAGTAGGCCATTTGGCCCTTCGAGCCTGCCCCGCCATTTAATAAGATCATGGCTGATATTCTAACCTAATTCCATTTACCCGCCCTATCCCCATATCCCTTAATCCCTCTATCCTTTAGAAATCTATCAACCTCAGTCTTGAATATGTTCAAGGACTGAGCATCCACAGCCTTCTGCGGTAGAGAATTCCACAAATTGACTACCCTCTGAGTGAAGCAATGTTTCCTCAACTCAGTTCTAAAGGGCTGACCCTTAATCTTGAGACTATAACCCCTAGTTTTAGATTCTCCAACCAGGGGAAACAGTCTCGCGGCACCTACCCTGTCAAGACTCTTAATAATCTTATATGTTTCTATGAGATCACCTCTAATTCTTCTATATTCTAGAGAATATAGGCCTAGCCTACTCAACCTCTCCTTGTAGGTCAATCCCCTCATCCCAGGAGCCAACCTAGTGAATCTACGCTGCATCCCCTCTACGGCGAGTATGTTCTTTCTTAAATAAGGAGACCAAAACTGCACATAATATTCCAGGTGCGGTCTCATCAAGATCTTATACAACTGCAGCAAGACTTTCCGACTCTTGTACTCTAACCATTTTGCAACGAACGCCAACATGGCATTAGCCTTCCTAGTTGCTTGCTGTACCTGCATACTAACTTTTTGTGACTGGTGTACAAGGACACCCAAATCCCTCTGAACACTAACACTATCTAGTCTTTCCCCCACTAGAAAATAATCTACTTTTTTATTTTTACTACCTATGTGAATAACTTCACACTTCCCCACGTTATACTCACTCCATCTGCCACCTCCTTGCCCACTCACCTAGCCTGTCTGTTTCCCTTTGCAATCCAAATTATTTTGATATAATCAAAATCAAACCTTAAACCCGGTCCTTGACCAAAATCACATTCTTCAATCTCTGGAACATTTCTCACTTGTGTTCCTATCTCACTACCACCAGAGCTTTAGGCACCTCAAGTCCATTCTCCAATGCCCTCCATAGCTCCAACCCTTCACAAGCTCTAACTATCCAGATGTCTGCAGCCCATATCCTCATCTACACTGGTCATCCATTACCCCTATCCTCGCCAGTCTCCACTGGTTCCCAGTATCTCAGTTAGCTTTAGCTTTAAGATAATCACCCTGGTTTGTAAATCATTTTATGGTCTTGTCTCTCTCTACCATTGCAATCTCTTGCAGCCTTGTTCTCCAGCCTGCGCTCTCTGCTTCTCTGACACTGATCTATTGCTTGTTCCTTACTTCCTCCATTTCATCATTGGTGACAGAGCTTTTAGCCACTAAGCCCCCTCTCTCTCAATATCCCATTGCCTTGTTCCTTTTCGCGCTTCTTTCAAACACTCCTTCAAATAACCATGCATTTGTTCAAGACCTTAAATGCTTCTTTCTCACTTTTCTGTTCAGTGCTCCTTATTGTCTCTGCAATGCTTCGAGAATGTACTTGTTCTGCATGCTCTACACAAAGTATTCTAAAGGTTATTTTGGATTATCCTCGCATATTCCTTCCAGTCTGTTACTAAGCTCTCCACACATAGAACTGAGGTTTCATAAATACACAATAAAGTATTTGAAACCCCTTTTGTTCAAATGGACCACTTTGGTGTGAACCAAAACAGTTGAGAAGCCTTGTTGGGTGTTAGACCAGTGACTAGACTACAGAAGTTATAATAATACTACTATACTAATAATAATGCTGGTAACGTAAGATATGTATGTTACTTGATTGACATAGTAAACTTCTCCTTGAACACAATCCACAATGATGGTTTGCAGTTGGATCTTGCTTTTAATTTAATTGGAGTCTTTTTAGTTATCCAGAAAGCAAAACTTTTTTTGTCGCTCAGTGATCTAGGAAAAATCAAAGTAATTTTCTTATAGTGTAGTGATTTTATTAATCCACGGATTGGAAATGCACATCGCCATAGTGGTTAGAACAATAGCTCGGTCCTTCATCATTATACTAAAGGTTGGTTGGTTTGTTCAAATGTCAGGTGAATTCACCTTAAAGCTTTCCTAGGTGATTGGTTTTCAAATTGAGGCAACCATTCTGTGGTGGTCTTGGTAGTCCCATTCCTGACCCAGGGAGGTCTGCATAGGTCCTAGACAGTGTTAATGACAGATCAGCCTGTTTAGCTTGATGGACAGACTTGAATGGGCAGACCAGTCACTGGGGGCAGGGATCCTTCCCACTCAGCTCCTGTTAACCCTAAAGGCCTAATGGGTAAGGTGATCCTATCTGGACAAGCAGCAGGAAACTTGTCAGACAGTGTTTTCAATAGTAAGATATGCAGTTTTAGTTGGTTAAACAGTTACCCCATTGCACACTCTGGCGTCCCCAAGCCTTCGTATATGTAAATGGCAAGTATATGTAGAACTTTTAATTGGATTTGGATACTCTTAAGCATGGTGATGGGTTTTTGCATGTGTCAGACACCCGGCAAACCCAAAACACAAACCTCCTAGTGATCGTATCTGTAGAACTATCTGAGCCTCTCCATTGCACTCCTGACTTGAATTTACTCCAAGGTAACCTGTTGTTACAACTTACAATTGGCTCTTTGTAGATGAGAAACAAACCCAAAAAATTGGCAACAAGTAGACAGGTAGCTATTTGGTGAAATAGATCAATTGAGGGATAGGGGGAGAGACAGTAATGTGTTTTTTTCCCTTTTTTTTACTTTGGAACCAGCCAAGTGATCTCTCCTAGTCCCATACATTCCTATGTTTCTGTAGACTTGTAAAGGTTATTTGAAACCGTGCAGATAATAGATCTGCGTGAAGCTATTTCTATCGTATAAAGTGCAAAGATTCCTCCCTGTAAACCGAGAGTGGGGGGGCTCTAATGAGTCCGCAGCAGAATTGAAAGGTCTAAAGATTAAAGTACGAATGGCAGTGCAATGAAAGCCACAGTTATCTGGACGGTAAAAATGAATGGCATATTTCCTTTGATGTCAGATACGCTGCCGCAGTACAGTGCTGCAGAGGCTGACACTTCCACGAGTCACTTTAATCTCTGGTATGGATATTCTTAGCCACTAGGGTTTGTATATTCTGGGTTTTAGCACAATGCTGGGTGGAATTGCCCCAATGGGGCAGGCTGCAGTCTTCCAAAAGGAACAGAGGACATGCTGAGTTTCAACTGTGCCTCTATTCCCGAGAGTGGTGCACTGTTACTGAAGGTAACTTAATCGTGTTGAGCATCAGATCAGACGTAAATAGAGAGCACACACAGGCTCAAAAAAATCTTTAGCGCATATAATAGCAGGAGACCAGTTATATTTTGACATTGTTAAATTCCCCATTCCTAAATTGCTGACGGAAAACAAAATTTGATGGCAAGTAATGAGTACTTCTGTAAGTGTTGTAAAGCTTTGAGGCTTAAAGGAATGTTTTGGTGTTATAATTCAAAAACAACAATAATTTGCATTCATATAGCGTCCTTCATGCAAGGTATCCTCTCAAAGCATTGGGTTCACCTGGAAAAGACGATTGACAATGATAGTTAAATAGTTTTGAAGTTCTAACTTGCTTTAAAATACATACAGTACTTCCCATTCTGAGAGTACTGAAAACATAGCTTAACTTGACTTCTACTCTCCACCCACCATGCTGCCGGCTTTTCACTTAGCTCAGGAGAACAGCCAGGTGCTATAGGAAGCAAAGGCGAGGCAATGGCATGTCACATTTCAGCAACTAGCCTGGAAAACCAAATGCAAGAATAATTATTATTATTATTAAAATACCACTTGGTGCTAAATTCTGTTTAAATCTCAGTCTTGCTCAGTAAACCAACACTGCCTCTTCAGAAGTACGTTCACTTATAGGCGTTCATCCTTTCCTGTAGGATAAAGGTTTTGAAATGCTCCACGAAGATAATGAGGATGAGAGACCACATCTGCTCTAAGTCTCTAGCCTTGGACTGAATGTTTGGAAGAGTGACCCAGAGCAGAGCTTTGGTGCCTCATAAAACTGAGTGGAAGGAGGACAAGTCACATTGGCTGCTTCTATGTATCTCCTAATGAGTGGTTGCAGAGACCTAGAGATAGGTTAAATCTGACTGTCCATCGTGCCTGAGGTACTGGTGGGTGGCAGAGAGAGAAATCTTAAAAAGAAGAAAATAACCATTTTAAAAAAATAAATGTTCAGTGTTTGTCAGGAAGGTGGCAGGAGAGAACAAATGCCAATTTTGTATCTTAAATAATAATATAATAATAATCCTTGCATTTGATATAGCATTGTTGAGACGTCTTAAAGCGCTTCACAAAATATATTGTGAAGTGGGTTGACTGTGTGTTTTATGGGTGAAACATACTTTTGCTGTGACAACAGCCCCTGGTGAGAGCAGGGTTATGAGAGAGGAAACCAGTCTGATGAAAGATTTAAAACCATAACTTCCAATTTTTTTCACATGAAAATAAGATAATAAACTATGCCAACATTGGCACAAGACTTGCCTGCCTTGTGATAACTTTGTGCTGTGAGGTGGTGTGGGTTTTAAACTGAAGCGGTGCTGAACAACTTAGGATCCCTTGGGATCGGTGGGGTAGCTGACATTCCGTGTCGACGCGGCGGGAGTTGGAGCCACTTTCAGAAACTTTGTTTTTCTCCCTGTTAATATTGTAAAGTATCCAATCGAGCAAATGCTACGGTAGGAATGCGAAGAGACATTTTGTTCGCGGTGCCAACATGCTGTACAGTGTTCCTCGCCAAAGCGAATGCAGAACCAATGGATTACTCGGCAGTGTATCTACTTACAAATGCTTTGATAAATCATCCGTGTTTTCACATGGCGCGGACAGAAATATGACAGGTTTTGAACCTTGCAGACTTTGCCTAGACTTGGCAAATATGAAAGCACACTGTAACACCTTGACATTGATTGGATAAGGTCCAGTGCATGATTTACTGACTGGGGATCAGGGATTGCAAACAATGTTCACATTTTCCAAATAGGTCCAATGGGATTTTATTACTGTGACTTGGCTAGCACTCATCAACAAAGTGACAAATGTCTCAAGTGGAATTCACATGGAGCCTGGCTGGTTTGAATAAAACTAATTCCCATAACAACTGTTCAATGCAACTGAGCAGTCTCCTATTATTTTAAGTTATCCATAAGGAGATTTCGATCGGTCACTCTTCTCATGTGGATTATGACCAGTTAAGGGTTTTGGTGTTATGCTGAAAAGGGAAGATGCCACACACGGAATAGAATGTAACTTTCTTTAAACAGTGAAAGGAAAGCTAACTTGTCAAATATACTATTGGGGGGTATCTGTGATTAAAACGTCTCAGGGTATCTGTGATTTTTAAAAAAATGTTTGTGTTTATGAAATAATAATTATCCTGGCATTTGATTTAGCATTTTACAAGCTCATTGAGCCATCTCAAAGAGCTTCACAAGATTTTACTGTGAAGCGTGGTGACTGTGTATTTGTATGCAAACACTGTCTCTGCGTTTAGAAGTCACCAGTCTCAGTGTAAAGGCCTCTATAACTAGGGAACCTCCTGCTTTTTTTTTAAGAGCTAAGTTGTGTCTCGTCTGTCAGGAGTGAATCGAGGTGTGACTAGACTGAGAAGGTTCTGTTTCACTGATCCACTGTGGAGTGTGTGCGTGCTGTTGGCACACCATTATTGACAAGTTTGCTTTCCTTTCACTTTTTATAGAATGGTGAAGCTTCAGGTCTGCACGGTCCAGTGATTCTTTTCTCTTCGGGTCCACTCAAGAATCGCAGTTAAAAACGAGTGCGGCTGAACCATGCTATGAGCAGAGGGCACACTGCTGGTTGCCTTGGGTTAGGTTTCCAGTCCATTGCCCTTCTTGGCAGCACGGAGCAGGGGTTGTGCATTGAAGCATCTACAGCCATTGTTGTTCTTTACATAACATCATGCCATCAATGCTGTGGCTTTCCCCCCACCCATTTGGGCCTGAGCCACAAGGCACGGAAACCTCTGCTATGAAGTAGAGAGATTTTGCGTACAAGTTTCTTTGGCTGACTGCAGATTTTTTGTGCAGAGGTGATACCCTTCTTATATTAAGCAAATTATGCCCTGGAAAAATGATTTATCTTAATAATAACAATACTCATAATCCTTAAGCCCCATGTTCACATTCCACTAATACTCTATATTGTGCTCTGAGAGATTTGCTGTTTTAAAAACAATAACTTGCATTTATATAGCACCTCTCACCCAGGGTAGCGTCCCAGAGCGCAACTTATATCCAATAAATTGGATATAAGATGTGCGACGACAAAGCACATAGAGTCAAACTCAATTGGCAGTATCACGTTGAGAGGCTGGTTGTGATTTGTGCTACTGTCATGTATCTTCACACAGCAAGAATCATGTCTTGCTCACTTTCTGATCACTACTTCACTGTGTTTTAATCACAGATACCCCCCAATAGTATATTTGACAAGTTAGCTTTCCTTTCACTGTTTAAAGAAGTTTTAGAAGTACAAAATCCAAGTCAGCTAGGATCAACAATCTGGTAAATTTTGGGCGCTCTAAAATGCTACATAAATAGAATGAACCTGAATTCAGGTGGAATTTCTCAACAATAAAGTCTTACACATTACTTTGGCTTCTGTGTGACTGTGGGGGAATTTTTTAGGTGATAATTCATAAACGGCGACCAGAATGGAGGTTAATATGGATGCGGTACATTCCGCCACATGTTATGTCTGCAGAGGGGCTCGAATCTCGGTTTGTGGAAAATAAGTGTGATTTGTCGAAAATCTTTTCCTAAACCTCAAATGATACGCTGTATATTAATTCCACTTGCATTTGTTTTATAGGAAAGCTCCCCTGTGAGCGTGCCGTAAGGAAGCAGCAACAGTTGAACAGCCTGGTTTCTGTCGTGACAAGCCTAGCTAGGCCTGGTGACACTATTGTTGATTTCTGTAGCGGTGGGGTAATGTAACCTTTATATACAGCTTTCTTTCCTTCTGTTTCACTGACTTAGCTGCAGTCTGTTTAAGCAGACTTCAGTCTTGGTTTCTCTCAACCTTTTTCTCTGAATCTTAGAATCATAGAGATTTACAGCACAGAAGAATCTCCATTGAATCTGCACTGGCTCTCAAGTAAGCTGTCCATTAAATCCCACTGCCCCACCTTATCCTCATACCTCTTCAAGCCTCTATCTTTCATGTAGCTGTCTACTCCCCTCTTGAAATCCACAATGGACAATGCTACTAACACCTCTGTAATAGAGATGTATAATAATACTGTGAAGCACTTTAAGACATTTTAACCATGTGATTGAGTGCTGCATCAAAGGCAAGGAATATTTTGTTTTATATTAGAGAATATACAGAACAGGCGCCTGAGACAGCAGCTTCCACAAACCTGATGGAAGTTTAAGGGTTAAAGCACAACTATAATTATTATGTTTGAAATTCAACCTTTAAAAAGTACATGTAAAGTAATGATAATTTCTTTACAACTGTCTTTTGAAAAGGCGATTAGACTCTTGCTTTCATAATACCGTAACTTTACAATTTACTCTCCTATTTTCAGTAATCCCGGAAAAGTGCTAGAAACTATTCATCGTGAGTTTGACATATTTAGGTAACATCGTTGTTTGAAGATGGCCCCTTTGGTTTAACGTGCTGGAGACTCATCTGTATTGTTGCATTTCTTGCATAGCATAAGCTCTCAAGAGTTCAGAATATAAATAAAGGCGTCTGGCTTGTCAAAAGTGTGAGAATGTGACTGTATTCTGATCTCAAAATAGATCAAATTCCACGGCTTGGCTGATTGACTCTATTCTTTATCCTGTATCCACAGGGGCATGTCGCAATTGTCTTGGCTCATACCCTACCATCATGTCAGGTAAGGCTTCACTGAAAATAGTTTTTAGAAGTGTAGCATTCTCTGCCTCTCTTTTTCTCTTCGCTTTACTTTGTTCCACTCTGCTGTTGAAGGTCAACTGGTTGGATGTGCTAATACTAAAAGTAACATGTGTCAGTAATCAGGTAAGCACGGCACCTTAGTTAGGCACAGTGTTTTTGAATGTCACTTCTCCATCCTCTGCTCTATCCGAGAGAGATTACCAGGCTTCTTCAGAATAGGGAGTTTCTTCTGGTGTCCTGCTCGACAATCCCCCCCAAATAAAAATTGGTCATTCGCTTCATGGCTGTCTGGGACATTGCCATGCGCAAACTGGCTGTTGTGTTGTCCCATAAAACACACAGTTGCAACACTTTACAGCATGTCCTGTAAAACGCTTTGGGACGTCCTCTTGGCGTGAACAGCACTGTACCAAATGTAAGCATTATTATTATTCAACCCGGTGAATTGCTCCCCCTCATTGAATAGCCTGCAGCAATTATGAGACTTGAATCTGCTAAGTGCTCTGGCCTGTTTAGCCTGTTGTTTTTTAAAAGCAGCTTTTAAAAAATCTAATTATTAGAAGGAATTTATCTTTTTTTTTCTCCTGTCTATTTAGATGGTTATTTGAGAAAAAAAACAGCCGGTAGGAATGGCATCATTGGTTTCTGTCTGCGATGGGGTATTGAGATACTATTTAAGAAGGGTAGGAGAGAGAAGATGGGGAACTGTAGACCAGTCAGTCTAACATCGGTGGTAGGGAAAATTCTGGAATCCTTAATTAGTTGTAGTGGGGTACTTAGAAGACCATAATATGATTAGGCAGAGTCAACATGGCTTTACAAAAGGGAAATCATGCTTAACAAATCTTTTAGAGTTTTTTGAGGATGTAACTAGCAGGTTAGATGGGGGGAACCAGTAGATGTAGTATATTTAGATTTACAGAAGGCATTCGACAAGGTGCCACATAAAAGGCTGCTACACAAGATTAGGGCCCATTGAATTAAAGGCAATATATTAGCATGGTTCGAAAAGTGGCTAACATAACATAACATGTAGGAGCAGGAGTAGGCCATTCGGCCCTTTGAACCTGCCCCGCCATTCAATCATGACTGATCTTCTAATCTAACTCCAGCTAATAACCTGACCCTGCCTTATCCCCATATCCCTTAATCCCTTTTGCAACGGGAAGAAAACAGAGAGTAGGGATAAACGGGTCCTTCTCAGATTGGCGGATGTGACTATTGAAGTGCCACAAGGATCCGTGCTTGGACCTCAATTATTTATAATCTATATCAGTGATCTAGACGAGGACATAGAACTTAAAATATCTAAATTCGCGGATGATACTAAGCTAGGTGAGAGAGTAAGCTCTGAGGATGACACAAAAAGATTGCAAAGGGATATAGATAGGCTAGGTGAGTGGGCAAGAAGGTGGCAGATGGAATATAATGTGGGTAAGTGTGAAGTTATTCAGCTATGTAGTAAAAACAGAAAAACAGATTATTTTCTAGAGGGGGAGAGATTAGATAGTGTTAGTGTTCAGAGGGATTTGGGGTCCTTGTACACCAGTCACAAAAAGTTAGTATGCAGGTACAGCAAGCAACTAGGAAGGCTAATGGTATGTTGGCGTTTATTGCAAAAGGGTTAGAATACAAGAGTAGGGAAGTCTTGCTGCAACTGTATAGACCGCACCTAGAGTATTGTGTGCAGTTTTGGTCTCCTTATTTAAGAAAGAACATACTCGCCTTAGAGAGGGTGCAGCATAGATTCACTAGGTTAGTTTGGCCTATGAGGATAGATTGAGTAAACTAGGTCTGTATTCTCTAGAATATTGAAGAATTAGGGGTGATCTTATAGAAACATATAAGATTTTTATGGAGCTTGACAGAGTAGACAGTGTGAGACTGTTTCCCCTGGTAGGAGAATCTATAACTAAGGGTCACTCTTAAGATTAAGGGTCAGCCCTTTCGAACAGAGTTGAGGAAACACTTCTTCACTCAGCGGGTAGTGAATTTATGGAATTCTCAACCCCAGAAGGCTGAGGATGCTCAGTCCTTGAACATATTCAAGACTGAGATTGATAGGTTTCTAAAGGATAGAGGGATTAAGGGATATGGGGATAAGGCGGGCAGATGGAATTAGGTTAGAAGATCAGTCATGATCTTATTGAATGGCGGGGCAGGCTCGAGGGGCCGAATGACCTACTCCTGCTCCTAATTCCCATGTTCCTATGAGACTTAACAGTGAAAGAGCAAAAATCGCTTCCACCCATCTGACTGAAGCTGACTGAGATAACCAAAAGATCCTATTGCTTTCATGTGGAGTAACTGCTTTCTAATTAAGGCATTGACTTGTGTTCCAGATAGTTCTGGTGGAAAACAAAGAGGAATCCTTATTGCGTGCCAAGGACAGATGTGAGGATCTCAGATTGAACAACATCTGGTTCATCCAGGCTAACCTGGATTCCTTCAAAGGACTATTTAAGATCGGGGTGAGTGCAAAACACTGAGTATGCTGAGATAGCCATGTCACATAATCACCCTCTTGCTTAATAATGGCTGAAATTGTTATTGTTCAGTAATACTGTAAGCTGCTGCACTAAAGTAACAAAGGACATTGCACAGGAAGCTGATGAATACAGGAGAGGCAGAAGCCAGAGTATTCCTGAGCAATACAGTTACAAGCAGATTGCACATGTCCTCTTCACAAGTAGAATACATTCCCTACTCAACAACTTGCCCTCTCCCTATCTGTCATCTAAAAACCTCTCCTCAACCACACCTGCAGTCACTTCCCCAGTTCCCTTGATCAGCATCTGGCCCCGTCTTTGTGAGGTGCTCCAAGACGTTAACCTATATAAATGTAAGCTGCTCTATAAACCCAAGCCGCTGTTGTTGCTGTTTCTGTGAACCCTCGTATTCACATTTGGTCCTAACTGTTCTAAACATTCAAAATGAAGTTGCATTTTAACACTGCTTTATTTTCTTGCCTGGAGCGGAACACTGTATGACGCAGCAGGAGCCAGAACTCTCACCAGCTGTTACTGTGGGGGTTCTTGTGGTGTCAGGAGTTGGTGGGCGGATGGTCACTCCAGAGAAACCAGCAGTATGCGTTGCTAATTTTTTCATTTGTTACACGATCAGTCGCTTTTGTGTCGATCTATTTTATTTTAATACTGGTTTGATGTTTACACTAGGATTCTATTGCTTTGTATGATTTATTTCTATTAATTGGATAGTTTTAGTTTCCTTATGATTGCCACTGAAAACTTTATGGCAATTTGTTTTATTTTATTTTCAGTAGATAGTTTTATAATTTCATTATGATGACTAATCCAAAGCATATGTCAATGGTGAATTGAATAAATTGGCAGGGAAAAACACCATGCAGGGGCTAAGATAGATACCCCTCTATGGAGTCCTGCAGCATATAGGTTAGAAAGCATGCCTCGCAAGCCCGATTCCCAAGCAGAGTGAAACCTTAGGCAAGTTTCCTTACTCCACATGCCTCTGTTTACCTAGGTTTGCTTCCTTACCTAATTTTCATTAGTAAACCCTTTCGCCTCCTCCACTGTCTTTTTTAAATCTTTGGCATCACACTGGGCAGTGGGGAAATTCTCAATTGCTACCAGGTGGCATTGGCCGAGCACCCTCAACTCTTCCCAGTCTGAGCAGCAGCTTTTTCTGATCGGCTCTGTGCGTGCAGGTTTTGAGTATTTATCCACAGATCTCTGCCTTACCCTTCCCAATGTTAACACAGCTCCCTGCTCCTGCTGAAAAGCTGGCGTAATTGCACCAACAGTCATTAAAGGCAGTGTGATCGCTGCACACAGATTGCTACTTGTGTTCGATCAGCAGCTCCATAATTCTCAGTGTTATCACATTCTTATATGTTCTAGGTTTGCTCGCATACAATACCTTAAGGTTTGCTCAAATAGTAAATATGACAGCACTTTACCGGATATCCCCCAAGGGGCTTTCAAAGGAATACTGCATTCTCAGCAGGTCTATGAAGAGCTAAAGAGTCAGGGAGATTGATGAGATGCAGTCTTCACGTTGGCCACCTCTTGCTGTGCTGCGTAGAGCTGGCTATGAATTAGAAGGGGGGAAGAAACACATTGGGGACAGATGAATTGTATGAAGATTGTGTGAATCGGGGAATTCTTTTAAGGGTGGAGAGGGGGAGAGAGAGATTGATTGTGATAAAAATACAAGTGTAATAACAGGGAGACTATCAAGGGCAGAGATCAAGAAGGAAGAAGAGACGAATAGGGTGATAGTGAAGGAGAGAGAGAGAGAGAGAGAAACCGAGATTACCAATGAGACAATTCAGTGGACAGAAATAGACCAGGACAGTTTAAGAAGGAGCAAGTATAAAGGTATAGAGAAGAGAAAGAGGAGAACAAAAAATAAACAGATAAGTGAAATTCAGGCAGCTACAAACAGATCAATACTGGAGCGGAGGGGGATGATAAAAAGTAAACCTGTGTCTCTGTGATAATATGGACAATTATAAATGGTCCCTTAGCAACAAGTATTCCACTTAATAATAATCCCTGCTAGAAAACCAGAAAGCTGCCCCTTTTTTTCTCAAATAACAATGAAAGTTAATGTTGGTGCAAAAATGATACACCTTTCTCAAAATGTTCAGCTGACACGTTACTCTCGCCTTTGCCCTTTCCAAGTCCAGCTACAAAGCATAGTTACGCAATATGAGGATAATCCTCTCCATTTATTTTCAAATCAAACAGTCCTTTGTATTATAATAATAATAATTCTTTCATTTGATATAGAGCTTTTCAGATTGTGTGGTTGTCCTAAAGTGCTTCACAAGGATATACTGTAAAATGCAGTGACTGAGCCTTTTGTGGATGAACTGGGCAGCCAGTTTGCACACAGCAATGTCCCACAATCAACCATGGAGTTATTGACCAATCTTATTTGGAGAATTTTGGCCAGGACACCAGGAGAAACTCCCTTCTCTTTTTGAATAAACCTTGGTTTAACGTTTCATCCGAAAGACAGCACTTCCAACAATGCAACACCCTCCAGCACTGCATAGTGTCATCTTAGACTATCTGATTCCAAGTACTGGCATGGAGCTTGAACCCACAACCTTCTGGCTCACATGCCAGAGTGCAACCACCGCATCAGGCTGACACAAGGCATTGATGTGAAAGGCGCTGTACAAATGTAATATGTTGTTTTTTAACACACAAGTTAATGATGCTTTCTTTAACTCACAAACAACAAATTACATTTTTCTTATATAGCACCTTTCACGTCAGGAGGACGTCCCAAAGTGTTTTACAGTCAGATCTGCATCCGAGCTGGTGGTTGGAATTCTCGTCTTAATAATAATAATAATAGCAATCATTGCATTTGAAATTGCACCTTAACATGTTTTCTAGACATCTTAAAGCAGTTCACAGAATATACTGCACAGTGAGTTGATTGTATATTTTGTGGGTGAAAAGCAGCAGCCAATTGCACAGAGCAGTACTCCACAAACAGTCGTGGATTGAGTGATCAAACCAAACGTTTCATGTTATTTTTATATATTTATATATATATATCTATGATGTTAAAGTTAGAAAAGTTAATCCATTATTATATCGGCCTTTCAAAAGAATGTAACAAGGTTGCTGTTTTGGGTTATTAATCTTTCTGGTTTATGGAAACTGTTCATGCACCTGCCACTTTCCTTATTTCATCAAGCAATCTGATCCAATTGACTCAGCCTCCAACTGCACAGGAACTGAAAATAGGTCTGGGCATCCAACGTAAATGAGGCTCTTGATCTAATATGTGCCATTCACATGTAGATTATATGGCAGTGTTAGCTATAAAGCTAAAGTGATGTACTAGTTCTGAACTTAAACCCAATCTCTGATGTTACATGTGATCTGGGGTTGACGGCAATCTGGTGCTATGCTATAGTTTTCCTCACATCAGCCCCCCAAGTACAGTATAATATCAGCTTGCACACCACTGAGAGTTATTTTAAAACTTTTGCACCCTCCTCTGAAGGGTGCTGCAAAATACAGGGGTAGATTTTGTAGAAGTGTCAGCTATCCTTCGGTACCCCTTCCAAATTGTTATTCGAAACTTGGCAAGTTCCTTATCCACACAGACTAATAATAATCCCCAAAACAAAAACAAAAAAATTGGTCATTTTCATCTACGACTGTTTGTACATGCTGTGCGCAAATTGCTGCGTTCGCCACAATATACAGTCATTCACTTTACAGTGTGTTCTGTGAAGCGCTTTGGACGTCTCCGACGTGAAACGCTATATCAAATGCAGGATTATTATTTATTATTATTATTATTCTTCCACCAAGCTGCAACAACAAATTACATTTGTACAGCGTCTTTCACGTGTGGAGGACGTCCCAAGGCGCTGGACAGTCAAGGATTTACATCCAAGCTGGGGGTTGGGATCAGGAATGGTGGAGGGCAGGGAGCATGGAGGTAGGAGAGTGACTGAAGGCGCCGTCGAAGAGGAGGCAGACAGAACCTTGATTTGTCTTGTTTCACCCACTAAATATAGTCAACTTTACAGTATATCCTGTAAAGAGCTTTGAGACGTCTCGAAGACCTAATAAAGTACTATATCAAATGCAAGGATTATTATTATATGTGAAGGATGGCACCTCCAACAATGGAACACTTCCCCCAGCATTGCATTGAAGTATCAGTCTAGACTGTGATCTTAAATCCAGACATAAGCAACAAGAGAGTCTGAGATTATCTAACTCAGTACGGACTTTGAACCTGAGCCTTTTCACAGTCTGTGTAGCTCAGGTACTCAGCTTAAAATAAATATGTATATATTTTTAAAAAAAGCATTAGCCATAGTTTGAAAAGTCAGTGATACACTGAGTGAAGATATTCACTCACTGGCCAGTTCTGTCCTACTGCATTGGTGCATTACATTGACATCAAATTACAGAGAGGATATCCGAGAATAGACTGCTAACTGACAGCAGTAATTGTTAAACATGAAGTATTTGGTGATTGATAAGACACTTGTGTTCTTTCGAGTGAAGGGAATTGAAGGGCACCTCAACCTGCTGTCCAGTCACCTGTGTGACTGACGTAAGAACAAAGCAAGAGACAAAAACCCTTCAAAGCATCATATCTCTAGCAAATTAAAGGACAACTGAAAAATATATATGGGAGGTTTAACTAACTGCTTCTTCTTCTCGGACTTCTTTTCTCGGATTGACATATTTAGGATATTCTGTGCATTCCCATCAATGATGCTCAATAATTTTCATACGAAACATTGAAAAGCATCATCCGCCAGACAATGTGTTAAACAACAACTTGCATTTATATAATGACCTTCACACGGGGCAGCGTCTCAGATCCCGAAGAGTGCTGTAGTTTGATCTAAGCCGGGGAGAAAGGGAAGTAACCTTAGGCACAGTCAAAGAGGAGGGTCTTCAGGTGCAACCTGAAGGTGGGCAAAGAGGGGGCAGGGTGGAGGGATTGAGACAGGGAGTTCCAGAGACCAAAATAAAGACCGTTCAGTTTTGATCTTAATCACTTTGTTATTGAAGGCGTCAGAAATGACTAACATGGGGCAGCTGGCTTTATTCAGTTAGTGGATTGATACCTACCTGCTAAATATACACAGTCGTTGACAGCCATTGACACATGAAAATGCAACACTATTACCACAATGCAGCCAGTGTATTGTAGTTTTAACTGAGCACAGTCCTTTGAGCTGAATATGGTGACTGATATGGTGATGAAATGCATAACTATAACTAAAGACTGTGCTTAACGTCAAAGCTAGTGAGAATCAATACAATATAATTTACAAAGTTCTGGATAGGGGCTGTCAAGTAGCGGGAAGCTTGCCAAACAGTGCTTTCAACGGTAAGCAATGTGGTTTTAACTGGTTAGACTCCAGCAGTACTCCCAATGCACACTCTGGCTCTTGGCTCCAACCCTTGGCTCTTACCAAACTGCACCTAATACTCTTCGCAAAAAGGACATGTCTTTCTAGGGAGAGAGTACATATTCTATTCCAGACACGGAAATTTCCATACTTAGACATCTGGCTTGGATACTTTTAAGTATTGTGATGGGTTTCCACATGTGCCAGATTCCCGGCTGACCAAAGCAACAAACTCCTATTGAAGGTAATACTTCTGAAAGGATGTAGTATCACATTTGTGATATTTTGACTGTTTATATGAAATATTATAATTAAACATTCGCTATACTTAAGGTAGATTTTTACTTAGATTTTGAATGCTGAGAGGGAAGGTATGAGGGGTAGAGATTTAGGGAGAGCATTCCAGAGAACAGGGGTAAAGTGCCTGAAAGCTCAGCCACTGATGGTGAGACAGAGTGAGCACAGGACATGAAGCAAGTCTGAGATAGCAGAGTGGAGGGAGTAGAGCTGCAGGAGTTTACAGAGGTCAGGTACGGCAAGGATGTAGAGAGAGTTAAAATGAGGATCGTATTTACGACTGTATCTTAAATACAGTCCATAGGGGAATAGGGCAATAGTGAATCCTGGTGAGAATGGGGCGATTGGCTCACAGAGCCTGGCGCGAGTTACGGACTGTGGTGTTCCGGATGATCTAGACTTTAACTTGAGGGTTGGTGAAGGTCTTGAGCACAGAAGGCCAGCGAGGAGGGTTTCGAAATAATGCAGTCTGGAGGTGATGAAGCAGTGAATGAGTTTTGGTTGCGTTTGGAGGGTGAGACATGGTCGGAGACGGGCAGTATTTGCATGGGCACATGAAACTCGTATTACAGCAGATGATATCAGAGTGGCTATGGGGCCCACTCTCTTTCAACAACCACACTCATGTTCCCGTGGTTCCATGGGCGGCTATGAATACCCGCACTCACACTGGCAATCCTCCAAAAAATGAATCAAAGCAGTTGGAACCACTGTACTGTGAGTGATTGAAATTGAAGAATTTCAGTACTTAAAGTCACTAATTTGATCCAGGACAGCAGTTGTGTTTGGCAAACTCTATGGAATTTTCGTTTTTAATAGAAAACAGTTTGGGGAAGACAGGTTTCCAAGTTGTGTTTTGATCATTGCAGACCATCATCATCACACTCATTTAATGTGGATTTATTTTAATGCATGTGAGAAACGAGATGAAATGCATTCACTAACAAGCCTTTGGGAGGGGACTTAGTTTTTGTGTTCTACTCGCCACACTCTTCAGATTTCCACAGACACAATTTGCAGAGCCTCGCATGGAACCATAGAAATTTACAGCACAAAAGAAGACCATTTGGCTGATCATGTCTGTGCTGGCTCTTATAAGAGTATTCCTTTCAGACCTATCCTTTCCCTATATCCCTGTACGTGACTCCTTTCTAGATATTTATTTCCCTTTTGAAAGCTAATATAGATTCTGCCTCAACCCCTGCTCCTAGCAGGGTATTCCAAATGCTAACTCTTCTGTTTGTGAAACAATTTCTCCTGACCTCACCATTTACCCGTTTGCTGCCTATCTTAAATCAAATCCCTTGAGTCACTGATTCACCGACCAGTGGAAATAATTTCTTTCACCTTTATCAGAGTGAACTCGACAAGAAGGTAGGTTCTAACCCTTTAAATTTATGAGGGGTTTTAGTAGCATCAACAGAGAGAAATGATGTCCATAGGTCAGTGAATCAGTGATTATGGGGCATATATGACAGTGACCTCTATCAGGTCACCCTTCAACCTTCTTTGTTCTAATGGAAAAGTCCCAGTTCCTCCAGGCTCTGCTGATACACCAAAACACTCAGCTCAGGTGTCATCCTAGTAAATCTCCTCTGCTCCCCTCAGCTCCCTTGATGTCCTTCCTAAAGTGGGATGACCAATATTGGACACAATATTCTAACTGAGGTTTAACAAATAATTTATATATGTGTGTATGTGTGTGAGTGTCTTCTGTCACTGGTGCTTACAGGTCCTCTTGCCACTTACTGTTTCTCTTGGTCTCTGATTTTCTTTTTGCAGGTGGGGCTTCATGCGTGCGGAGTAGCGACCGACATGGTGATTGATCGCTGTATCAAGGCCCGGGCATCTTTTGTTATCTGCCCGTGTTGTTACGGTTTCATACAGAATACGGTCAAGTTCACTTTCCCAAGAAGGTAGGTTCTGACCCTTGAGTTGCTGCATAATAATTCCTATCATTTTCAATTTCATGCTTAAGTCTGTAATTTTAAATCACTCCGGCAGCTTAGTTCAACGACCAGCCATTTGAATAACAGGTTTACATCATATTAGAATCCTGTCTGTCCACTGATACTGACATGCTCCACCTGCCCAGTTAACTATTAGAATTTGTTTTCCCTTCCCCCTCCAAATTTTGAGGGGCTGTCAGCCTGGCTGAACTCTCACCAACAAGTTAAAAGATTGTGGGTTCAAGCCCGACTTCGTGACTTGGGATCACGTAGTTCATCGACATCTGAAAGAAAAAGCAGTTTTTAACTCTTTTTTTGTAGAGTCTCTTCAGCCTCATCTGAGTGTGCGTGTTTGGCTCAGAGATATTGGAATGGAAGATGGAGAAATAAACTTCTTTGTTTTACAGCCCTCAAATTCAGGGGAAAAAATAAATTTTGGGGGAGGGGAAAAAAGTCCCAATTTGTTTTACAGCTAATTGTAATATAGAATTTTTTTAAAGTTTGGCAAGGGAACAGGAGCAGATCATTCTGCCTATCATGCCTGTTTCACCGTTAGGGTTAGGTAACGCTTTATAAAGCTATTTATTTGGCTTCTATTTAACATATCCGGGATAAACACATGCATGTATTCACCTATACATATACACATTTTACACTGTATACTAACAATCTGCAACAACAACAACAAATTACATTCCTCTAGCGCCTTTCACGTCAGGTGGACGTCCCAAGGCGATGGACAGTCAGGGATTTGGACAGTTAGGGATCTTCGTATGCAAGAAACTGCTGTGAGTGCCAGTGTTTATGTTGAACTGATGTCACTGATGCAAATATTAATATGTTTTTTTATAACTTTTCATTTTCTTTCAGCCAAAAGTTCAAGGATATTTTGTCGTATAAGGTTTGTATGTTGGGGGTCGCTTTACGGGTGAGAGCTGAATGTTGTTAGTGTCAATGGGCAAATTCGACTTGCACCTCAGTTCGTTCGCCTAACCGATTGCCTGTCTGTGTGAGAATAGCACAGAATAGCTGCCTTGAATGCATGGGATCCTGCATGGGAAAAGCTCAGATGGCTTGGATATCTGCCTAAACTGTGAGAATGTCACTGAAACCATTAATATTATCCTCTGCAACCAAAGCCATGGGTAACTGCATAAGTAAATCATGTAAGGTCACAGCTGTTACCAGCAGTTGATATTTTATACACAACCATGCCTTCCACCTAGTCATCGTTTATTGTTGCTTTTTCTAAGGTTGTCCATCAGCTAACTAATTCCACGTTCTTATTAATTAGATAAAGTTGCTAACTATTGTTGTGAACTAGGCCTTGAACCTTTTCTTAAACACCAGTTATTCATTCATATTCCCTCTGTATCACTTATCTTATCAAATGTGTAGCTCCCTCTAATTTTTCTAATGTTTGCTCTCATCACGTTCTAGAACCCGCTCTGCCACTACCCCCAATGTGTAAATTGGCTTGGTTTTTACATTCCCTCAGTTCCCTCCTGGCTTCACTTATGTACTTATTTCGCCCACAAAATATACAGTCAATTCACTTTATAGTATATTCTGTGAAGCGCTTTGAGACTTCTCCAAGACGTGATAGGAATTATACCAAATGCAAGGATTATTATTATTATCATTATGTCAAGACTCAGTCATTAATAGCCACTTGTGCAAGAAATGGTGGTGGGGGTGGGGGGCGGGGAGAATGAAACCCCCAAAACCATCACTAAATTGTATCCAAAAGCTTTTGGTGAGGACGGGAGGAAATTGCTGAGGAAAACATAAAGTCTCAAAACCACTGTTTTTTGCAAATAGAGTGCTAACCATCACTTAACATTGACAGCAGCTACATACTAAACTGTAAACTGAAACAAGACACAAATCACCAGATCTAAAATGCACAAATCTAAAAGGGTTCTGTCAGTATTGCCTGAATTGTAGATTGAATTACGGTTATTAAACTCATTTTCAGATGTATCTTGTACGCTACAGCGCTGAAGGCTGTAGTTTTTTTAAAAAATTGCTGTCGATATGGAGATTGTGTGACTTGGTTTGAAAAGTAAAGTGTGACTTTTAGCCTGAAGGTGAGTAGCAACTCATCAGACTTGCTGTTGCATTCTGTTTCTTAATCTTTCAAAAACCCCACTGAAGCTACTTAGAAGACAAACCTTTTTGACAGGTGAAAATGTGTCTTAATTTTTTCATTCATGCATTTTTCTTTGTAGTTTTTAAACTAACCTTTTTTGATTCACCTTTATAGACCCCTGTAAAATCACCTCTCTCATTGCTCTCCTTTGTTCCAGGAACACATGGTTCTTTCCAGGTTTGCGGATCAGACAGCTGTTCAGCTCCCAGGAGAGCGTCGGATAATAGGTATGGGCCACGGACATACAGCTGTTCTGTCTCGCTGCTGTGTGGAAAGAAACAGGCTAATATCTTTCACATGGGCCGGGGCTGGTTGCTTCATCTGTGGAAAAGCAATGTTCTGCGCAATAGGGGCTTGTGGGCTTCATGTAACACATATATTCATGAACAGAGTTTTCCAGACTACAACATCTTTCACTTTATTATTATTATGGAATGCCTTTCACGTAAAATAATCCTTGCATTTGATACAGCACCTTTCATGTCAGGAGAACATCTCAAAAGCGTTTCATGGAATCTACTATAAAGTGGGAGTGACTGTCTGTATGTAGCACACAAACCCGGCAGCCAATTTGTGAATAATAATGTCCCACTAACAACCATTTTCTTTTATTTTGGGGGCACTGTTGACTCCCTTTTTTTGAGCAGTGCTATGGGGATTTACTTATATGCTTAATAACTTAGATCTATGAGGCGTCTCAAAGATGTGATAAGGTGCTACATCACATACAATGATTATTATTATAATATTTAAGACATGCAGGATCTACTTAGCTTATGGAACTAGGTAAGGACCAGTAACAGTTATGCACATGTGGCAGTGTGGTGAGTAATATATTTTGAATAAATGCCATTTAAATAGAGAAAGTCGTGGAAGAAATGTTAGCAGGTGATTCCATGCAAAATTGATTAAAAAAAGACTGCTCTTACATAAGCACTGATTGCAGATAGACGGAGAATTTGAGCTGGCACAAACTGGGTACCACAGACCTGGATACGGAATAGTGTGTCCCAGTCATTTCAATGATTAAATAGAAATCTTTTTCTGCTGATTCTAAGTAAACGGGTGCCAGATCCAAACTATTCTCATGTCCTAACCGATTAGCTTATAAACCAACCCAATCTGTTGCATCTTATCTGAGCAGAACTACTCTTGTTATACAAAGAATATCTCCAGGGGCAAAGCATACATTTTGGATCAATTTAGCAAGCATAATTCAATTTCAATCTTATTTAAAGGGTTTCACGACTGGCATTTGGCCACAATTGTTTTGTTTTTAAAGTAGACAAGAATTTCAGGGAGTTTGTGTTTGGGAATATCATGAAGTGCCTGAAGTCCTGTAATTTCTCTTGGTTTCAGCCCCGTGAATGTTGTTGTGGAATTTAAGATTCTGTAGAATTTTAGGAAAACTCTTAAATTCATTCTCCATATGGAAGCCATTTTTTTGCAATTGCTTTAAAGAATTGTGCTTGAGCTGAGACAGCTAGTAGTGCCTTAATGTAAGTACTGCATTGGCACAGGTTTTTAAATTTAAATATAAACAAATCTGAATTAAGATGATGGTCCTTCAGGCTATAGACATAGATCTAAACCATTACCTAGACATAGTTAAGCTTCTGCCTAATAAATAACTTCTGCTTGTAGAAGCCTCCTGGGATGACAATCTCTGCAATATCACCAACCTTGGTAATCAGTCTAAAATAAGAAGAACTCATGAGGTTTTAGCCGTGGGGTTTGACTGCACTTTCGTACTGATATTACTGGTAACAAAACTCCCATCTTTTTCAGGAAAGAACTGCATGGGGCTGGTAGATCTGGATCGAGCCTGGGCTGCAGAGGAACATGACTACAAGGTCTTTGTGACGTCTATGGAGCCAGAGAGCTGTTCACCAAAAAACAACTTGATAGTGGGACGTTCCCCAAGCCATGACTTCAAACCAAATGCAGTGACACAAACCCAGTGATCAAAGCCCTGGTGAGGACAGCTAGAGGAACAAGCTGTTCCATGGCCTGGTGCCTGTCAAGCAGCCATCAAGACAGCTTTAACCTTTGTTTTGCGAAGAGGGCAGCAGCACGAAGAGGCTTTGTTTCATAGACAATAGGCAGAGCGTCCCTAATCCCACTACTGCTTGTGACAAATGACTTCTTCTTACACCCTGGTGTGAGAATGGATCGAGACCCACATAGTGAGTTTGAGTGAGGCGGTGGGAAGGATCAGCTCATTGGAAACACAGCAAGCCTGTTTTGCTGTCACTGACATTCATCTCATTTTAACATATCTGAGCTCTAGTCGACATTCTACATTTTTAAACTGCTTTTCTGCTGAATGATGTTTTACCTACAAATTGTCAGAATCATTTTTTTACTGTTGGATAGCTATGACAAGAAAGTTTGAATGTCTTTTGTAAATAAATCAATTCAAATTGTAAAGTTAGTTTTAGGGCATTCATGCATGCAAAATCGCATTTCAGCTCCCAAAAGTCGGAGTGATGGATCATCATAAACTATATTTTGTTTCCTTTATAACATGTGGGATATGATTCTCGTCTTATCACTACAGCTAATCTAGAACGCTTCACTATCTCAATAGATCATCTTGTACACAAAAAGCAATGGGGCCGGTGCCAGAATAGGCCAAATTCCTCAAGGTCCAAAAGCGTTGAAGGTTGAAGGTCGGGTGATGAATTTCCTTTGTTAATCAGTTATTCATCAAGCTAGTTTTTGGTGAATTGGATATTGAGCTCATCAAATCTGCTTATGAAAGAGAGGAACTTGCAGGGGGATGGGGATAATCCAGGGCACTGGGATAAAATTGATTTCCCTGCTCTTTGAGCAGGCTGCATGGGCCGAATGGCCTCCTCTCAGTGTTTTAGATTCCTGTGTTTCTAACTCTGTCTTAGGTGTGCCAGAGTCAGACCCCTGACTCTGTTGTCAATGGTGATGTCTCCTGGCCACTTGAATACAAAGCTAATATCCCTCTGACCGGCAGTCAAATGCTGAGATCTGGAAGTCAACTGCTACAAATTTTTCATGGATCTCCATCATACCCCGTGAATATTCAATATGATGAATGTTAAACGTACCACTAAATTGATCCCATTATCTTCAGATTTTATTTATAGACTGTTCAACACTGCTTCTCCTTAAAACAATGGTGGTACGAGTATTAATCCTGCTCTTCCATTAATCAGCAGGAGGCACAGGTTTGATGTCTGAGTCATCATCACCTGCACCAAAAGGAGGCAACCACCCAAGGCCAGTGGGTTTGAGTGGCAGATGCAAGTTGACACCTGTTCAGATACTCAATTGCAAATAGGTTGACAGAACATTTCTTACAAGAGGAATTTTGTTTTATTTGGGATGTATTGTTATGGAATTATTTTATGAACAATGATGAATAGGAACACTATTATCCAGTACCAAACTAAACTCGATGTCCACCTGAGAATCAACAATCAAATTGAATTCTTCTTGTGAAGCATTTACTGTTTACTGTTTGCTAATAGCCTAGTAATAAGAACAGTGCCTCCTTTGTTAAAGGCTGACAGCTGATTCTTGGTGGGAAACTAAATAGTTTAAATTATATGATCTTTTTTACTAATGCCTGTCGGGAACGATGTAGAGCAGGCAGCGATGTCAGTAGATTTTAAAACGGAAAATTTGTTTTGTGGCAATAAAATTTTAGTAGCAAGTTTGAATGAAACATTGAGATGGGCAAGAAAGACTGGGAACCAATGGTGACAGGATTTTTAAAAAAAAACTATTAAGTTGATGCTCCCCAGCATTGCATTGGAGCATCAGCTTAATACTTTCAGTACCTTGGGACATCATCCCGATGTGAAAGGTGCTATACAAATGTAATTTGTTGAACCCACAAACTTCTCACTCGGTGGCAAAAGTGTTACCACCTGAGCCAGATTGACATGCAGACAACCTATGAAATACTCCATACAATCACTATTGCCAATATATCTTTAACTGATGAAGGGTCTTGGACCTGAAATGCTGACTCACTTTCCTTTCTCCTTAGATACTGCCTGACCCGCTGAGTGTTCCCAGCGACTTCTGATTTTGTTTCAGATTTCCAGCATCTGCAGTATTTTGTGTTTTGTTTGTACCTTTGTTACTGTTTCTTAATGTCTTTTTCTTAACCTGGAGGCCATTTAACCTGACAGATTATTCAGCATCTAGCAGGTTAATGTTTCAGCCAAGACTCTTCATCTACGATGTGACCATGGACTTGAGGTACAGGGACAATGGGCTGAATGACCAGGAATGGGAATCCTCACTGATTTTAACCAATCTTTAAGGGGCAATTATACCATTGTATAAGCTCAACTGTTGCCCTGCTAGAGATCCGCTAACTCAACGCAGGCCAGTATCTTGACGGATGTCACTTTCACCCACTAGTCCATCAGGGAACCTTTAAGAAAATCAACTTAGATAAATTATACTTTATCCATCATCAGCTGCTGTTTGTTGCCTGTTCAGACATAAGAAATCAAATCTTTACCTCCACTAGCAAAGCAGCAAAATATAGGACTTGTTGAGGTTTAATCATGCAGGGATTGTTTTGCATCTAGTTGCTATAGGAATGAAAATTTCGGAGTTCCCAAACAAGCAGAGGTTAATTTTGTCTTTTCGTTTCCTAAAAAATTGGCCACATTCAAGAAGCTTTAACAGGCACAGGTTTTATATAACTTCTGAAAGAAGCAATAGAACAAAGACAGTGAATTACCAATAGTGGTTATGACAAACCGCAAACCATTTTATCCTTTCACTTTATGGTCAAATGCCATTGATTTCAGATGAATACGAAATCCCTCAGATATTTTGCATAACAATATCAGACAGTACACTTGAGACCTCTAGATTGAAAGGGCATGGTTTAGGGAAAGTTTTAATGAGCCAGGCATACGGGCTGAATGGAGAAAAGTACATACTTTAAACAAATGCTGTTTTTTTCCCCCACTGAAGCTCTCGATTTCTACATTATTTTTCACTTTTTGCACAATAATGGTAAAATATTGCCTATGGTCCACATTATCAGCATCCACAAACCTCTGAGCTTTACCAGGAATACAACTTCAGAGTAAATTAGATCACAAGCCTATATTAATCAAGAAGCTGTATTTACTTTTTAAGACAGGAGCACAGAAGTTAGATTAATTAATGTTTTAAGGCCAATATGATGAGTCCTACTCAAAAAAGGCTTGAGATTTGGCAGGCTCGATGGTGCATGGTATTAATCTGTGCAAAGAAAAGCCCCATTCCTTTCTGTATAATGCTTGTTTCCATATGTGAAATATTATGGGATATCAGTTCAATCTCAGACCAGCATAGCTCAATTTGGGATTAATTTTTCATACATTATTAGTCTTTCAGTGTCAGAGAATGCTTCCACAGGGTAGGGATACACATAGCATCAGAGCTTTGTTCAAGTAGTTTATAATTGTTCACTATGTAGGGATGTCCTCCTGACGTGAAAAGTGCTTTACACATGTACATTTTTGTAGTAGTATACAAAGGATAGCAGTTAGTAACAAAGTAGTGTCCTTCCAAAGTTATATACTTTTCCCATTTTTCCTTTCATAAGGGTAACCATCAGACACTATGACAATAATAGTAATAATCCTTGCATTTGATATAGCGCCTTATCACTTCCATGAGATGTCTCAAAGCGCTTCACAGAATATACTTTGTGGGCAAAGTGTGGCAACCCACATGATATGATATTATTCTGACCTTATAATAATAATGCTCCACTTGAATATTCAACATATAGTATGTACCCATTACTGTATAACCAGTGTATGAGCTAATGCAGATTAGGTACATCTTAGTTGATGCATAGCTGCAGGGCAATACTGTTTAGAGAGATACATGTGGCATTGTGATTTGCAGGAATGAAGCTTGTACAGTTGATTGTCTTCTGAACCATAGACTGTTAATTCCTTTTAGCAAACACAGTTTACAAAGGCCTTTCTCAATTAACCATTTTACAAAATGAAATTAACTAGAAATGGCATGAATAGTAAAATAAGTAAATAGTAAAATAAGAATCCTTCCATCTTGTACATCGCTTTATCACATCTCCAGAACGTCTCAAACTGTTTTACAGGATATTACTATAACATTTAGTGACTATATTGGCCAATTCCTGCATGTGCTAGCAAATTTAGCAAATAATAATAATAATCCTTTCATTTGATATAGTGCTTTTCAGATCTTCCAGACGTCTCAAAGCGTTTCACAGACTAGGCTGTAAAGTGAATTAACTATATTTTGAGGGCGAAATGCGGCAGCCATTGCGCACAGCAGCGTCCCACAAACAGTCGTGGTTTGAAGTGACCAATTTATGATTGTTTTATTTTCTTGACTCCACTGGTGTGCCAAAAACAACCCATTAAAAATGAGTATCCAATTATTTTGGGTTGAATTTTGGATGAGAGAAAATATAGGATAGGATTTATTTTTGGTCAGCTAAGGGTCTGACACATGGAGAAACCCATCAGCTTGCTGAAGAGTATTCAAACCAGACTGACAGTACCACATATGTGTTACTACTCATTGGGAACTTCCCTACGTCTGGAGTAGCTTGTGCAGTCTCTTCCTGGAGGGAAGCTTACCTGATTCTGAAGAGGATAAGGAGCAGGTTGGCAAGAGCCAAGGCTTGAGACCAGGATAACTGGCAGAAAAGCTCTCTGTTTCTTTGCTGTAAGGGGGCAGGGGGTACACCTAAACATTCAAGCCTCAATAATATAAAGCGTACATACTTATACAATGAAGACATTTGTGGATAATACATTTCACATTAAATGTCTGTTTTCACAGCAGTCCAGACTTGAGTAACATGCAAGTCAGCATGAAGTATTGAAATACAATATATCTAAATTACAGTCAAGTTAAGGATGACTGATCCCTTCCAATTTTTAGGAAAATGTTACATATAAAACATGCATTCTATACTAGGCTAGGACAAGTCTGAGCAGGAACATAAGTATTTTGTTTGTATGAGTACCTGCTGCCTGAAGAGACAGTTTGTGATATAATATCCTTGAGCTGAATCTTATCAATAACCAGATCTTATAAAGAGAGATCAACAGGATTGCTCATATTCTAATCACTGATACATAAGATATGAACACAGATAAACCAAGGTAATGCATATAGGAATTTTAAAAAAGGCAAATGGGGTAGAATGTACGAAGCAAGTTTGGAGATCTAAAGTTGTCTGTTGACTTGATGTTGACAATGTACAAACCAGGGTGAGACAATAATAAAGGAAGCAAACATGTTGCTGTGCTATATGGCTAGTTGAATTTAGATTGTAGAAGTCATGCTCAAGCTTACAGTGGTCTGGTTAGACTGCAGTATACTGCACACATTTCTGGCCACTGTAACCATGATGGGTTGTCCAGGTCTCAGGAGCAGTGCCCTGTCCCCGAGAGGCAATACAGAAACGAACAATGCGATGAATCCGCACTTGGGTGGGGGAGGCTGAGGTATGTGAAATAACTAGATTAAGTTTGGGTTGTTCAGCCTCAAAAACAGATTTCAGAAGATACCTTAAAAGGTAATGCTTTACCTGCTTGGAACACTCCCCAGAGTCTGGGAATTCTTACTAATACAATATTTATACATTTAACATCGCTTACAACAGCAACTTGCATTTATATAGCCACGTGGAACAATGTCTCGCAATGGTTACCTTTGATTTTGTTGATGGTTTTGTATTTATAATTTTTCGAAGAGTGTCATGGGCAACAGTGATGAAAAGACAGCTCTATAATCAATTCATACAACTTACACAAAGGTATTGATGCCCACAATTTAAATAAGAATAATAGTGGGATATATTTTACTCCATGTTAGAGTGGGAGTATATCATACCATGTATATATTCTCATTGGTGATATGTATCATATAGTGCTTAAGAGGCTCAAAGGAAGTGCTGAGTAGAGAAAACAATTGAAGGGTGTTGACTAAAGGCATGGTCACAGGTTTTTAAGAAGTAGAAGGGGAAGGAGCAAGGCAAGGGGATTTGGGGAGAAAGTTACAGAAAAAGGAGACAAGAGTGGCCGAATACACAAGCACTGATGTTGGAATAAGGAGTGAAGGTGACTTTAATGTCTGTTATAAAGTGCTCTGGGATGCCACCCTGCCACCCCCACAAATTAGATACCATGTTTTCAATGAACATTAATTCAAGTTCCATCTGATTCATCTGCTGAATTGCTTCATATCTTCCTGAATGTTGTTATCCTCATGATATTCAGCTTCCCATATAGCTTGATATTTTCAACAAATATTACAATAAATTCTCTCCTTCCCAGCATTCATGAATTGTGTGATCAGTAGAGGTCCTGGAACAAAAGCTGCAGAACTGCACTAGTCACTGACCCAACATGTTTTCCTATTTACCATTGCCGGCCTTCTATTGCAAGGCTGATTACCATTTTTAAGATGTCACCTCAAGTCCACCTCCTATTCTATATTACTAACTTTTATTCACCATGAGCTTCCTTCCATTCCTTCCAATTCAGTCACTTAAGCCATCTATCCCTGGCCCATCATTTTACACCAATGATACTCCTAGAATCATACAATCTTAAAGCAAGGAAGGAGGCCACATGGCCGGCCCATCATGCTTTTGAAAGAGCTACCAACTAGACCCAACCCCCCTGTTTTTTCCCCATAACCTTACACCCTTTATTCGTTTTATAACTTTTATTTGTTTCACGTGTATAACTAATTCCCTTTTGAAAGTTATTATTGAATCTGCTTCCATCACCCTTTCAGGCAGTCCATTCCAGATCGGAACAACTCCCTAGGAAAAAAACATTTTCATCTCTCCGCTGGTTCTTTTATCAATTATCTTGAATCCTCCCGATGTGAAAGGCACTATACAAATGTAATTTTGTATTGTGCTGTGTCTGTGCCCTCTAGTTACCGACCCACCCGCCAATGGAAACAGTTTTTCCTTATTTACTCTATCAAAACCCTTCATAATTTTGAACACCTCCAATAAATCTCCGCATAACCTTCCCTGCTCTAAAGAGAACAATCCCAGCCTCTGTCGTCTCTCCCACAGATTTTATCCAAACCAACTCTGAACCACTCAAGTTGTCCATAAGTCACCTCAAACATCACTTATTACCGTACGCCATGTAATGCAAGACGGTAAATATCCTAGTAACGTATTTATTTGTTTCTTTTAAATGACTTGCCATTTGATATCCAAAAATTATCAGATCCATGCAAGCGGTTGCATCAGTTGTAAAGGTTTATGAAAGAGAAATATTAATGATGATATTCGAAAAGTGGTTCTGGTCTGCTGAGTAGAAAGCAGGGATAGGTACAAATTGGGATTCATAGCTGAAGATATGACAAAATAATGAGCATTTTCTTTTTGTGAGACTGGACTCTGCTGATTACCTCCTTCTGCAGTTGTTTGCTGTCACCCGCATTGCTCCCTCACCCGCATTGCTCCCTCACCCTCTCTCTCAGTGTACTCCTGATTCATGCTGCAGGTATCTTGATAATTGATGTCCAAATGTTTTTTTTGCTTAAAGACTGCTCGTTGTTACTCACTTAAATGCCACTCTGGTTTGTTTTGGGAATGCCTTTGCTTGCATCGCTCGCTTGCACCGGCAGAGCAACGTTTGCAGCCTGGCTCTGTGGTCATCTCTCCCCTTGTCACAACCCTTTCTTTCTCTCTCTCTCTCTCTCTCTCTTTCTCCCCCAAGTAATGGACCTTTTGATGTGAACAACAGAGGAAGCATTTGCTTTGCAAAAAAAAAAGCACACGGCATAATTGATTGCATTTATTTATTTGAAGACTTTGCAGACAGACTCAATCACTGCGATGCAGCATCATTCTGACATGCTGGGTCGGGCTGAGTTCAGGTGCTATTTTACAGACTAGGTGGTACTGCAACAATCGTTAACTGATGGAGGTCTGTAAGAGCACTAGCAGACCCCCATCCAGCACTCATGCACTCTCAGTGAAACTGTTTATTCCTGTACTGGCGCAGCGTGCAATCTGTCACACTGTCTTGTCAACTCTTGCATGTGCTAAAATGTTCTCAAGCGAAATACACCCAGGCAATTTGGATGTACTGCATAAGGAAAACCGTGCCATCTTAGAATAGACTGAATATATCTGGTGCTTCAGTTATTGTTCACTAAAACAAAATTCTTCATTATTTTATTGATCTTATTTTTTTTGTAAAAAAACTGCTTTATTGGGACGAATTCGAGTGCACTGTTAGGGGTGAGCAATTGCTAACCTTAGTTTGAGTTGCTCTGTGAGGGTCCTACATTCCCAGCTGAGATTGCCCCCCCCCAAGTGCTGTGTTATATACCAGGGCAGCTCTTAAGTGAGAGCTGCAGAAGAGCTAACCCAGCACAAGACTTTAAGATGCTCTTACCTACCTGGTACACTCCCCACTTAACACTGCTTACCTTCGATTTGGGTTATTGTTTTATCACTGCAATCTTTGGGGAGAGTGTCATGGGCAACAGTGATGAAAAGATAGCTTTTGCAGTCAATTCATGCTGCAGAACCTGTACGGTGACCCATAAATCTAAACAAGGATAGTGATCGTGGGATATGTTCTATTCAAGATAACTTTTACTCAAAAACGACTCAAGGGATCAGTGACCTTCTTGGTCTGTTTCATAGTCTCAATCTCGCCTCGCGAATGCTGTCTCTTACTATATGTGTCAGGATTCGTTAACACAGGGGGAATAACACGTGAAAATGGTTTAAACAGCACAGGTTAACATCTGGTGTCAGATCTGCTCTCAGCCACGGTTTAACACAGAGCTGGAGTGAATTGTAAGTGAAGGGTACAATTCCAAATGCCACCCCTTTTAGAAATAGTCTTTAAAGCCAGAGGACTGTGTTCGCATGTCCTGTCTGTCTTGTCCTCGAGTCATTGCAGATAGATGATGCTGGCAATGGGTCAGTGCTGATCACCCTCAGCCTCAGACACACCACCACCTGCTCAGTTAGCGTGATGTGCAACTCTTACGGAGATAAAATAAAACAAAAGTGCACAGATCGACTGAAGCAGTTGCACACCACACAGTGACACTGGGCTTGTGCTTGTACTGCCCAACTCCTTTTCAGTGCGTGTGTAACCTGCTTTTTTTTTGATGCACGTTTTCTACCTTTAAACCCTGAACGACCGTTTCATTTAACGTGTGGGTCTTCTGTTTTGACATGTCCTGTTCTCTGGAGAGTTCCCTCTCTCTGTGGCTGAGTTGGGCTGCGTGCAAAATACCAAACAGGCAATGCAGAAGGATATTACACTTGCAATGTTAATGCGATGAACTGACAGCAGCTGAGTGGGGGGGGGGGGGGGGGAGCTGATCTCTCTCTCCCCCACACCCCCCTCCCCACACACACACATTTTCTCTTGACTCTCTCCAGTGTTCATATCATGCCACAACACACACACACACAGACAGAGCAGATTTAACCTCCCTGTGCCACACACTGACTGACTCTGACTCTCCCTCCCACCCCCCACACTCCCCTCCCTCCCTCCCTCCCTCCCCTCCTCACTGCATGTCTCAGATGAAATCAGATTTCTCCACTAGGGAGAGGCAACACCGCAGAGAGATCTGACTGCACAGGGGGTGGTGGTGGGGGGAAGAGAGGAGAGGAGAGAGCGACAGAAAACTGCACTCAGACCAAGTGTGCAATCTGCAGCACAAGTCACTGAGTCAGACAGACAGACAGACAGACAGATCACTAACAGTGAGGAGATCCAACCACCAGAAGAGAGGACTGGCATTTCTCCAGGACTGTTTGCAGGGCTGCTATGTCTCTCCTCCAAAGGCTGGGGAGTGAGTGATCCACTGACCAGATCCACCCTTCTTTCTCTCAAAGGGAGTTCTCACAAGACTTTTTTCCCAGGAGAAGTGATCCTTTTTCCCAGGGGGGGGGGGGGGGGGGGTAGAGGGAGGTGAAGGAGGAGCAAACAAGGGTCGATCTCCTCCCTGGCTGATCTGGGACAGAAGTCAATCCACTGTGAGTGAGTGAGTGAGTCAGTGAGTCAGTGAGTGAGTGCAGCTCAGCTCTCCTCTCCTCTCCAGGGAGACAGTGCCCCAACAGGGAACCAGAGACAGCAGCTGCAAAACCCAAAGGTCCAGGCGCATCTCAAGCCCATCCATCGCCAGGAGGAGTGGAGTGGGGTCTCTGTGTGCCGAGCGGATGAAGATGTGGGCTTTATTCGTGAAAGTGTTGACTGTGTCCTCACTCTCTCTGTGGGCAGCGGCGGAGCAAAGCACCAGCAGCAGCAGCAGCAGCAGCAGGTAAGAAAGAGGCACTCGTCTGCAGCTGCACAACTCACACAGCAACGTTTCACCCACAAAATACACAGTCGATTCACTTTACATTATATGCTGTGAAGCCCCTTGAGAGGTCTCAACCACCCCATGACCCCCGACACCCCTGTTTACCCGCAGCAAGTAGGAATCCAGTTGTTAGCAGATGGCTTTCTGGGGATAATAACCCCTCCAACAATCCCTAAACTGAATCCAGGACTGACAGTGGGACACTGGCTGCTGCGTTTCGCTGCACAAAATATACAGTCAATTTACTTTACGGTATATCCTGCGAAGCGCTTTGAGCCGTCTCAACTACCCGATAAAGCGCTAAATCAAATGCAAGCATTATTATTAACACGCACCTCGGGAAAATAGCTCAGCAACTTATTACTTTCTGTTGATGTATTCTAATGTGCAATTTCATATACACAATTCGCAGGAATGACACTTGTGAAAAAAAAAGTAATAATGATAATTTGGTCACCCAATCCATGACTGTTTGTGGGACATTGGTGTGTGCAATTGGCTGCTGCCTTTCGCCCACAAATATACGGTCAGTTCACTTTACGGTATATTCTGTGAAGTGCTTTGAGACATCTCAACGACTTGATAAGGTGTTATATCAAATGCAAAGATTATTATTATTATTATATTGTTGCCAAGTTTAACCCTGAAGTTATTGTGAAAATAAGTCATGCAATGGATTATTCATTTATTTATTTAATCATATTTTCTCTGTAAATAAAAAAAGATCAAAGTGCATGCAATGTGTAGGAATGGCTGAATGAAAAGATGTTAACCTATTTGTAAGATGCTCATGATTAAAGTGTGTCAGACATACAGGCACCGTGTGCCCTCATGCCCAGGCTTGCGTTAGATGTGGTGTACTTATTCAGCAATGTACAGGAATGCAGCAATCCAGAGATCTGTCTACGAGCGCTCTAACATGCAGTGATTTCTGGGGTTTGGACTGTAACTTCCCATCTGCCTGCTCAGGTGGACGTTGGGGATCCCTTGGCAGTGTTTAAGGGGAAGAGGGAGTTTCTCTCTCCTGGAGTCCTGGCCAACAACCTTCCAAATAAAACTGGTCACTTGTTTCATGGCTGTTTGTGGGACGTTGCTGTGTGCAATTGTGCTGCTGTGTTTTGCCTAGTCACTCCATTTCACAATAATTTCTCTGAAGCGCTTTGAGACATCCTGCTGACATGATAAAGCACTATACCAAATGCAAAGATTATTATTATTATTCTAGGGACTGGCATCTCTTTCCTCGGCCAGTCTCTGACTCAGACCAAACAAAAAGCAGATGTGAAAGGCACTATATAAATGCAATTTGTTGTTCGTTTTTGTTGATTTTATTTTGTGCGAAGAGAAAAAAGTTGCACTCCCGGCTCAGGAATTCTCTCCAGGTTGTGCTGTTGTGCTAAGTCTCTACCTTTTACCCAATCCCCTGTGACTCTCCCTTTAACCCTTTCGTGTTCCCGCTTGTGTTACTATAACAGTGTTTTCTGTTCAGGGTCCGCAAACTTCGCTCCACTTCGGGTGGCTTCTGTCGCTATGGGCTCCGAGTGGATTGCTGCTGGGGATGGAACCGCAGGTCCTGGGGTCATTGTCAACGTGAGTACCGCCACATGCTCGCATGCGCTTTCCCATCTCGCCAGGGGCTTTTCTGACCTCGCCAGGGGCTTTTCCCACCTTGCCAGGGGCTTTTCCCACCTCGCACGGGCCTTTTCCAACCTCGCCAGGGGTTTTTATACAAAGCTGGAGGTTTTAACACAGAGCTGAGGGGTTTACACATCATCAAGGGCTTTTATTTGGATTTTATTTGGAGAGCTGGATTTTACACATGATCCAAATGGCTACTGAAATGCTAGTCCTTTTAGAGGATACTAGAGGGAATTTGCAAGAGTTGAGGCTATTAAGTTCTATCGAAAGGGCTGTTACATTGAGTGTGTGCGTATTATGCCCTATTACATACCATCTGGACTTTAAAAACCTGTTAAATACGTTATTAATTAGCTGCCGCTTTGGCTCATTGACAAAGAGATTTACACCCAAGAAAAGTCTCTTGCCCAAGCCGGGGCTTTCATTCACTGCTGAAATAGACACTGTACAAAGCTGCTGAAGAGTGAGAAATAGAAATATTTTCAAAAGGATGGGTGGGGCAGTGTTAGAGAAGATAATTTTGTATATGTTGTTAAGTGTCAGCGTGACTCAATTGGTAGCTCTCTTGCCTCTGAATTAGAAGGTTGTTAGACTTTGGGACTTGGGACTAATACCCCCATCCTAGCCCGACTCCACTGGCTTCCCATCACACAGAGGATACAGTTCAAGATCCTGGTCCTCACCTTCAAAACCCTCCATGGTCTTGTTCCCCCCTACCTCTCTGACCTCCTAACCCCCTACCATCCTGCTCGCTCCCTCCGCTCAACAGGCTCCGGTCTACTTCACGTCCACCATCTCACTCACCCCACTATTGGCGGGCGGGCCTTCTGCCACTCTGCCCCCACTCTCTAGAACTCCATCCCACAGTCTTTCCGCCTCTCCCACTCCCTTGCCTCCTTCAAGATTCATCTCAAGAACCTCCTCTTCGACCGTGCTTTCGATCACCCTGCTTCCCCGCCTGCCCTCCGCCCTCCCCGATTCCGACCCCCAGCTCAGGTCCGAAACTCTGACTGTCCAGCACCTTGGGATGTCCTCCTGACTTGAAAGGCGCTATAGAAATGTAATTTTATTGTTGTTGGAATTGGTAGCCTAGACTGACACATCAGCCCTGCATTGTCAGAGATGTCCTTCAGATGAGATGTTAAACCAAGGTCCCTTCTGATTGTTCAGGTGAATGCTAAATCTTCCATGGCCAGTGTCCTGGCCAACAATCCCCCGATAAAATTCGATCATTCACTTCATGGCTGTTTGTGGGACATTGTTGTTCACAAATTGGATGCCACCTTCAGCTACAAAATACAATCATTAAAGTAAAACCTGTGAAGTGTTTCCTCTCAAAGTGAAAGGTGCCATATCAAATGCGCCATATTATTATTTATTTAAGTGAATATTGACACAGAATGAAAACTTTTAAAATTCAAAGAAAGGGACATTGGATCCATCAGGGACTTTACGCACAACCAAACAGCAAAACAGGAAGTTGGGATCTCCATCGTGGGGGAATGCAAGTGTAGTTATACAACATCGAGGAATACGAAACAGCACAGTATTTCCCTCAAACAGGGATGCAATGAAACAGTACCATAAGTACTTGTGAAACAGAAATTGGGACTTTTGCGCACTGATTGGCTGTTGTAGACTGAGACGAGTGTTTCTTCATTGCTAGTGGAAAATACAACAGCAATAACAAATTACATTTATATAGCGCCTTTCAAAAGAAATTATGTTCAAAACTATGAGGGGTTTTGATAGAGTAGATAGGGAGAAACTTTCCTCTGGCAGGTGGGTGAATGGATTTTAAGAAGACACAGATTTAAGATAATTGTCAGAATAACCAGAGGGGAGCCGAGGAGAATCCTTTTTACTCTTTAGAGAGTTGTTGCGGTCTGGAATGCATTGCCTGAATGGGTGATGGAAGCAGATTCTGTAATAGTTTTCAAAAGGGAATTAGATAGGTACTTAAAAGGGGAAAAAAATGCAGAGTTATGGGTTAAGAGCGGGGATGTGGAACTAGTTGGTAGCTCTTTCAAAGAACCAGCACAGACACGATGGGCCGAATGGCCTCCTATTCTGTAAAATTCTATGAATCTATGATTCACGTTGGAAGGACGTCTCAAGGGGCTGGACAGTAAAGGGTTTACACCTGAGCTGGGGGTTGGAATCAAGAGGGGTGAAAGGTAGAGGTGGGGAGGGTTGCCGAAAGCATGGCCAAAGAGGAAAGTCTTGAGGCGGGTCTTGAAGGAGGCAAGGGAGGGAGCGAGGTGGAGGATTCCGTGTGGTGGGGGCAGAAAAACTGAAGGCCTGACCGCCGAAGGTGGGACGGGTAGAGCGGGGGACACGAAGCAGGCCAGTGCCTGCCGAGAAGACGGAGCGGACAGGTTGGTATGGTGTTAATAGGTGTGTGATCGACAGCTATTTTAGATATAACATGGTTAGGGTGGGAGTGTGGGGGGGCTTTAACAAGTTGCTAGAACATTCACGCAGCATGCTGGGGTTAAGGGGAAATATGCACTGCTGCTGGTGCTTTGGAATGACTGGCTTTCAACATCCGTTGGTTGATGTTTATTCTAGCTAAAGCTTGTGCCTGCCTATTCATATGCAGCTTAGTGAGGGCTTTCACTAAGTGAGGGCTTTCTGGTGCTTTTTCACATTGCTGGCGCTTTAATGTGCTTCCACTAAAGCGCCGTGAAGACTCGCATTATACGTTTCGACTTGCATCCTTTTTATCTTGAATAATTCTCAAAAATGAACTGAATTTCCCTTTTTTTTGTTAATTCTAAAACATATTTTTGTTTTTAGTACTTTATAAAAATAAAATGTACGTGTTCTGTGAAGAATTTGCCTGCTTTCAGCTGTTGGGACAGAATGGGTGACTCAGTCCCAGTTACAATAACAATCCTGAACCAAGTTGAAATCAAGCCATTTCTTCAATGGGATGCAGATAAGACTGTATCTCTTTCAAGTTCATCCTCTGTAATAAATCCAGGATCGTGGTTTACTTTTTTTAAGCTAAAATAAAATGTATTTGGAGATGAGAAGCATGGCCCTTATTCAGAGGTAGCCCAGGGGAACATTTCTCATTCAAGGAATGTCTGGCCACTAGTGACAGGGGCAGAGGAACTCTCTCCCAAGTTATTAAGGCAGGAATCGTGGCCTTGATAAAGCAAACAGTCAAAGAGATGCAGTGTTTTTCAAACTGTCTGCTACACAGCATTGACCACACTGTCAATGCCAAGGGTGGGAAACACCCACTGTGTTTACCACTGTGAAACAACAGGGAAGGTATAAACTAAGCATCACTTATGAGATATTCTTCAGTAAGACATGGCCGATTTTTTTTTTACAAAACATCTCCATTGTTGATAATCCCGAGTCATTACTGAAGTTGTGCTTTCAGCCACTCTCCCATCTCCTCTATCCTCCACCCCTCTTAATTCCAACCATCAACTCGGGTGCAAACCCTTAACTGTCCAGCGCCTTGGGGCCCCCTTCTGACGTGAAAGGCACTGTATAAATGTAATTTTATTTTTGTTGTTGATGAATAAAGCACCAACATCTACATGGGATTTGACATGAGAATTGTACCTGTGTAAAATGTTCCAGCGGGACTTTGAAACCTGACAAAGCCAGTGTAGCACACCACTGCTTTGAATAATATCAAACAACCACTTTACCAAAAGTTTTTTTACTCGACTAATAAATGCCTTCCTAACTAATTCACACACACACCAGTGGTGAGTTTCATGAAACTGGTGAAACAAATGGGAATGCATGCACTGCAATAAGTACAGACGTGCAATGCGTTTCTACATTGGAAAGTTTTTCTGGGAGTCTCATTTGTCAATTCCAAGTACATTTCATGAAATGACAAATTAATTTGTCACAGACTTTATATCCACTTTATCGAGAGGGTGAACAAACATTAAAATAATTACCTAAAGCAAGATGAATACACGTTTTTTGAAAAAAGGATTGGTGTATAGAATATTCTGAAGTCAGATTGCAATGAAAATTTTAATGCCTGTTAACAGTGATCGAAACAGAGCTACAGTGAGAGTCTGAGACATCGCAGTAAAGGATTCAAGATTCTTGATATTCTCTGGCGTGAAGCATTGCAAATCCTATTATATTTGAATGAACTGGGTTAACATCAAGACGTTGGTACTTCCCAATGATAACACATTTACTACGACTAAATGGAAGTAAACTCACACTTACGCTATGGTTTGGAAAATAAACGCAATGTGGATGACTTTAGTCAATGCTAAGTGAAGTGACTTTGAACAGGTTTTGAGCTGGATTTGACACAGCTTTAAAAGAAACCAGGCTGCATCAATTTTCATACCATTGTTTCCTCTCTGTGGCTAAAATGAACAACAATTTCTGGTTCAACAGAGTAAGCATGACACCGAAAAGGATTTCCCTTGTGACCCTTGTTATGTGTTTCAGAAGAGTTCTAATGGCGGTATGCATGTGCGTGTGTGTATGTAAATGTCCTGGAATGTGGCTTATTGACGAAACCACGTCCAGCCTCCTAAAAAGGCTCTGGAATTCTCTGGATATTTGTTTTCCAGCTTTCATCCCGTTAATGCAGAGAATATGCCGAGTAACGTACCCTCTCAAAGGTTAGCTTAACATATTTATTACAATAATCTTGTTAACACATGGCTTGGAGAAAGGGTTCATAAAGCACAGAGTGACTGAGAGCAGAGCTCCTGCTTTCATCAAATGGGGGAAGAACCCGAAATAGCAAAGTGCTGTAATATCACCAGCAGGAAATGTGCTTCTCTTTCAGTCTGTTCCTTGAAAATTGTCCATCTCTTTATCAATCTGATGTGGTGACATTGCAGTGGTACCCCCACTATAATGCTCACCATGCAGATGTGCAAAGAAAGCATGTTAAGAGAAGGAGCGGGCGGAGGGGTGGGTGTATGATGTTTGTCTGTTACTAAGATTATTTGTCTGTTAATAATGTTATTGTGAAGACCCTGTGCAATGTCACAGGTGGTTTGCCTCTCCTCCCACCCCGTGTGAACTTCACATGTGGTACCTCTTGTACCCGTTGCCTCTCATGCTTGCTATGCTGCAATGTTCAATGTTCTGTTATATGCTCATGCCAAATACTCCCAGTATCCCAGGCCACAGCCATTCAGCTGGCTCTGAAGAGAAAAGCCAGGCAGGTCCACAGAATCTATCTAACCCTCTCTTCTGTCTCTCTCTCTACGACTCTCTCTGACTCTGTGCCTGTCTCTTTCTTTGAAGTACAAACGTATAAACACGGATTTGCATAAGCTGACAAGCAACCAATTGGTGTTCTGCTGCACTTGCAAGAGTAAATCTTCTATGATAAAAGTCATACACTCTGAATCACAGCATATTATCAGTATTATCTACTGCATGTAGATGGCTAAATGACTTCGAATGTCATCAACAACAACTTGCATTTATATAGCGCCCCTTATGCAGGGTAGCGTCCCAGGACACTTGACGGGCGAAGTACGATGCTAAGTCGGGGGGAGGTGGGAGGTGACTGTTAGCACAGTCGAAGAGGATGGTTTCAGTTGCTACTTGAAGATGGGAAAGGAGGATGACGATCACATGCTAAGCTTTGACTGTTCATGTCCTCCATACAGAACTGTTACCAGTCGAGGGTCTTGTTAGGCATAAGATCATCAATAGATAGAATTTTGTGCAGATTGTAGTATGGATGGGAGGCCACCAGCCTAAGATCTCACAGAAAATACAAGTTTTAGTAAAATGTGGTCAAATCTTTAGCTGGATGTCCATTTTATTCCATAAGGAAATATCTCTTTACTGTTAGCGAGTCCAGCCCATCCCTGGAGGTCTGTGTATGTGACTGATGTAAAGTGCTAATCATACAATTATTAAAGACAACAACTGTTCTTTTAATGTAGTGAAGCATAAAGGTGAAATTTGTGATATTTCATAAGGTGCACCTTGTACAACAGCAGTAACTTGCACTTATATACCGCCCTTCATGCTGAACATTGTTTTGGCGAGTGGCATAGTGGCGGGCTTGGACGCCAAACAAGGGGGAAGGGAGCTAGAGGTAGAGGTGACCATAGGTGGAATTGCAGATGTAGGTCTTCAGTTAGGATTTTAAAGATAGACAAAGAGACTGGGGGCGAGGCAGAGGACTTGAAGGCAGGGAGTTTCAGAGGTTGGGGGAAATGTGGCTGAAGGCACGGCCACGATTGTGGCGCAGATGAGTTGTGGGATGTGCCGAAACCTGTGCCAATTGAGCGAAGATGTGGGTGTGAAGGGATTTGTGTGTGAGAGTGATCTTTTCAGAGACAGAGAGCCATTGGAGCATGATATGAATTGGGTTGATGGGCTTGGGAGATAATGCAGATGAAATGCTATAAATTTCACCTCATATCTTCAAATATGAATCACTTTGGCAAATAAAGACCTTAACTATCACCTTTAAAAAATCCTCTGGGTCAGTAAACTTGTGTACAGAACTGATTAATGTATGATCAGGTTTCACTCTCGGAGGCAGGTGCATGCTCAACATGTGCACTGCAAGACGACTGCATTGAGATTCAGTTTTCCAAGTGCAATCCTCCATTATTGGTTGATGCTCAGTACCGTAGAGGCTTGTGGACTCACGGTACTGAACAAACATCAATCAGGACCACCAGGCAGTAAATCCCTCACACAAAGGAGGTTTGTTTGTGAAATTACAATTGGAAAGAATTCAGTTTTCTCTTCCCCAAACCTCCCCCTCTACCACCCTCCCCACCACCAATAGGGCTTGACTTGCTAACCCACACCGGCTTGTTTCCTTCCTCTGCTCAGCTGACTCCTATCTGCTCCATGTTCCCCATCCTGCGTGCCCACCATTGGCAGTGAACGCATTGTTGCAAATCAACTCAGCGCACACCTCTCCCACTCTCTCTTCGAACCCCTCCAGTCCGGTTTCCGCCCTGCCCACAGTACAGAGACTGCGCTTGTGAAAATCACAAATGACATCCTCTCTACCTATGACCAAGGCTCCCTCTGCTTCCTTGTCCTCCTGGACCTCTCCGCCGCGTTCAACACAGTCGATCACACCATCCTCCTCCACCGCCTTTCCTCCGTCATCCACCTCAGTGGGACCGCACTCGCCTGGTTCGAGTCCTACCATTTCACCCACAAAATATACAGTCAATTCACTTTACAGCTTATTCTGTGAAGCACTTTGAGACGTCTAGAAGACCTGAAAAGCGCTATATCAAATGCAAGGATTATTATTATTACCTCACAAACTGCCAGCAGCACATTTGCACAAACGGCTTCTCCTCCCCGCTCTCATCCAGTTACCTGCAGGATATCCCAAGGATCCATCCTTGGCCCCCTCCTCTTTCTGATCTACATACTCTCTCTTGGGGATGTCATCCGCAGACAAGGGGTACACTTCCACATGTATGTGGATGACAACCAACTCTATTTTTCCACCTCACATTGTGACCCCCAGCACCCTGATGTTCTGTCAGCCTGCCTGCCAGATCTCAGGGCTGGATGACCGCAAATTTCCTTCAGCTGAATGTTGACAAGACAGAAGCTTTGGCTCTTTGGCTCTCGTCAACATTTAAAATCACATGGTTCTCACCTCCTCCACCTACCCAACCACACCCTAAAACTCTCCGAACCCATACGCAACCTAGACGTCAGGTTCGACCCCCAATTATCCTTCCTCCCCCACGTGCAGTCCTTCACCAGCACCGCTTTCTTCCACCTCTGACGCATCGCCCGTCTCCACCAATACCTCACTCCAAAAGCCACTGAAACCCTGGTCCATGCCTTTGTCACCTCTCGGCTGTTACTATTCAAATGCCCTCCTCTCCGGTCTCCCCTCCACTACCATTCATAAAATTTGGGTCATCCAGAACCCTGCTGCCCGCATTCTTAACCGCACCAAACTCTGCTCCCCGATTATCCCAGTCCTTGCCAGACTGCACTGGCTGCCTGTCCCAGAGAGGAACGACTTCAAGATCCTCACCCTTGTCTTCAAATCCATCCACTCCTCTGCACCCCCCTACCTCTCTGACCTTGTCTCTCCTCAAAACAATGCCCGTTGCCTTTGCTCCACTGGGTCTGGCCTCCTCCTTGCCCCCCAAAAACTCCGCTTCACAATCGGCGGCCGTGACTTCAGCCACTACGCCCCGAGGCTCTGGAACTCCCTCACTCCCTTCGCCTCACCCCCCCACCCCCCCTTCCTATTTTCAGAAATCAGCTGAAGACCGTTCTTTTCGACCGTGCCTTTGGTTACCTTCCTCCGCCCCCCCCCCCCCGGCTCGGCCCCAGGAACCGTAACTGTGAAGCGCTCTGAGATGCCATCCGGGGTGGATGAATCTAAGTTGTTGTTGTTGGTAGTGGGGCCCACAGCCTCTCTGTCCCCACGTTGTGGAACTCCATCCCACAGTCCCTTCATCTCCCTCCCTTGTCTCCTTCAAGGTCCGTCTCAAGACCTTCCTCTTCGACCGCAACTTTGATCACCTTTCTACCCCCACTGCCTTCACACCTCTTGATCCCAACACCCCAGCTCGGGTGCAAATCCTGGACTGCCCAGTGCCTTGGAACGTCTTCCCGACATGAAAGGTGCTATACAAATGTAATTTATTGTTGTTAGAAGCTGTGCAAGTTGAGAGTTATGGATGGGTATTTTTAGAATTCCAGGTGCAATAAACAGTCTACATTTGGTTTATATTGTCAAATATCAGAGTGCATTATAGAGGAGCACACGGTCTTCGCATATCACTTCTGTGCATGTTCTGCACCTTATCGGTTTCCACCTCATTGTGTTCTGGCTAATATCTCTTCAGACCTGCATTACTTGAGCTGCTTTAGTAAAGGACGGAATGGATGGTGGTGTTAAAATCTAAATAACCAATTCCTGCATGTTTCTTGCAAAGACTGGTGGATGGGTTGTAGAGTGTGGGACCATCGCAATCACCGTGAAAACATGCTGGAATGATCAGATCAGGTCATCTCTGATTTATTTGATATGATGAGAAATTTGGGTATAATTTGGATGCTTCTGATTCGGATGGCCCATCACTTAGATGCATGAAGGGCATGGACATTGTGCTATTTTACTGTTCTCCTGTCTGTTCTACACATTACATTGGTATGAAATGTCTAGTGCTTTCTGAGCCTTGTTCTTTCTTGGGCTCTGTGATTGACAGGTAAGTGATTTTCTTATTCACTCAATTTCATTTTTTTCTGGTCTGGTATCACATTTCTAAAGATTTCCCAAGTTAAAAACCACAGCGGCTATTTGTGTGCTGCTTGACTGCTACATTTGCATAGAAAAGCAGTCATGAGAGTGAATAGTGAACTCCTGTGAAGCCCTTTTGAGTTTTTTCAACGACATGATGAAATCCTATATGAAATGCAAGGATTTTTTTCAACACTGTATTGCTGAGATTGAAATGGGATTTCAAAAAGCCTAAGAAACCTTCACCTGTTGGCTCTTTGCGAACTGTTAACATTTCACTGCTATTTTTGACTTCTATTTTTGACTTACATATCAGAGTTTCACAGCGGAGGGGATTTAAAGCCATTGAACTGAAACATTGTCTGAGCTCTCCCTCATAATCTCACTTTAACTGTTGCCGAGGGACGTGATCCGAACAGCGGGAGAGAGCTGTTGTTAGGTTTTACTCCCCACACAATGTTTCATTGAGACTTCCAATCAGACTGGCTGCAGTAGGCAGATTTGAGTGACAGTCCCAATGTTTGACCCTCAGGTCAATAAACAAGCAACCAGCTATCTAGCTGGTGTCGCTGGCTACAGCCCCTTCGCTGGGCCCATTACACCAATGTTCTGTAGCATCTTGAAGCCAATAACTGGGAATGTGGTTTGGTACCTGAAGTGTCATTGCCATTCTTTAGTTGGAGTACAGTACTGACTATGGTTCCGGTAATGTGCATTCTTGAGTTCTACTTAGTGCTGCACAACTGATGATGGGTAGATCAAAAAAACAAAAGATAATTAATCAAAATCTTTGAAGCGTTCAACCATCCCCGCATCACCATTGGAGAGCCATTTAATCTTGGCTCAGCTGGCTCTGGCCTCCTGCCTTTGGATTCTCTCCCGCAGTCCCTCCACCTTGCCACTTCCTTCCCCTCTTTTAGATCATGACTGAAGACCTTCCTCTTCGACCGGGCTTACAGTCACCTCCTTCCTATCCCCGCCTTGGAGTCAGACTCCTTCAAATTAAGCGCTCTTGAGATGCTGCCTCACATGAAGGAACCTATATAAATGGAAGTTGTTGTTGTTGTTAAATCGCACTATTGGGATGTGCCCCATTGTGGATAAGCAAACAGGATAATTGGACACCACACAGTATACAAATTAGCTCTAGTGTTAACTATAACAAAAACAAGCTGGTTGTGCGCATGTGAGCAAGGTTACTACAGGGTGTGATTCATCCCAACTCCCTAATAACCTGAATGTACGTTACTTTGTACATTTTCTGTCACCTCTGGAGCCCTGAATTGACTTCCTCATCAGAGTGTGATGTGGATGCATGGTCAAGCAGATAATCAGTGTGCGGATAATTGGCCTTCCACTGAATGCAGTCACTGGCTCCCCACCCCCAGCCGATCACGTTCAAAATCTTCATCCTCACTATCAAATTCCTACATGGCTTCAGCTCATCCGACCGCTGTAACCTTCTGTGATCCTATTGCCTCGGACCTAGAAGACATATCCCTTTTCCAATCAGCCTCACCATTGCCACGTGACCTTTCATGTATCCTGCCCCTCCTTTCTGGAACTCCATCCACCTTGTCCCCTTCCTGTTCTGCCTCAAAACCTGATCATAGGTGGTGGGTGATAATATTCTTTCAGGGGGGGGGGCGAAGTAAAACTCAGTTAAAGAGTCGGTCCCCTTTAAGACAGGTGAGCCTACTTTGAGACGTCCTGCCAACACAAAAGGTGCTATATTAATGTAAATTGTTGTTGGTCTTTTTAATTCCCACAACCAGTGTTCCCCAGATACCACCCTGGCCCTGGAGGAAAGAAATTCTTGTGTCCCTTGGAGTACAGCTTCTTATTGGACTCCCTTATTTATCCGTGTTTCCAGTATTCTTCTCAAGTAGTTTACTGTTCCAGCTCTGTTTGGTTTAGTTAATTAACACAGTGTTAACTGCTTTGTTGGCAAATTTGTACCGGATATCCATTATTCTGTGGGGATAGAGAATTCTTTTAATCTCTTGTTCTTGAGGCTTTTTAATTTTCAAACTATGTCCACCAGATCTACTCCCACGGTCTGAGCCAAATAGCTTCTCTGCAACTATGCCTCCTGTCATTTTAAAGCCATAGACAATCCCTCGAATAAATTGGTCATTCACTCACTCCATGGCAGTTTGTGGGACAATGATGTGGGCAAATTGCCTCGGGCAAATTGCATTTCGCCTATAGATGTACAGTCACTGCACTTCACAGTATATCATGCCAGCTCTATGAAAGAGACTCACAGTCTCTTCAGACCCATTCTCCTGAGTCTCAAAATATATCGCTTTAACTGTGCTTTCTATCATGTTTTCCCTCTTCAGCTCCCAATCCCAGTTTGGTTGCCCATCCAGTGTTGTCAAGCACTTTTGAGATATCCTCCTGACATGAAAGGCATTATATAAATGTACATATTATTGTATTATATGTTTCTCATACCCTTAAATAATTTTCTATTTAAAATATTAGTCTAATTCCTCTTCAAGAAGCTATGATAAATTCTGCTTTTACCGTGGATTTTGGTGGGATATTTCACATGCTATCAATCCACAGGGTAAAAGATATTTTAACATCTCTGTTGTTTTTCAATGACTATCTTGATTTTATACTCTTTAGATACTAACAAGCAGTGGATCAGTGGAAATAGAACCTCCTGATAAGATTGTATTTAGGTCCATAGAATTATTCCCTCAATGTTCATACCTCACTCCTCTGTCCTCCTGCTTTGCTCAGCTAACACAGGCCTGCTGCACATCTCCCAACCCTCTCTGCACCACCATCAGTGGCCATGCCTTCAATCCCTAGGTCCTAACCTCTGGAAATCCCTGCCTCAATCCTGCCACCTCACCACTCTTTGTTTAAATCCGACCTTAATATCTATCAAGATCTATCTCTTCGACTGTGCCTATGGTCACCTCCTGGTTGGATATCAGTAGAGACCTACTTTTTGAACCTTTTTAGTGCGATGGGGGTGGGGGAGCCAGAAAAAGTGAAAGCCTTCTCATTTTGTCTAGCTGTTTAACAAAAGATTTTTGGCACGTCACAGCTGCTGGAAGTACTGGGAGGGTAACAGTGCTTAAGTGTCTTTTGCTATGTAAACGTAACACATGAGTTTATCCTTCCAAACGATCTACAATTCATTTGCTGAACCACAAGACAATTCTGGCCATTGACAAACTCTGCGTTGTCTTTCTATTTACTGCCAGCTGTGACCCAGCTCCTCAGACAGCTGTTTTGAATCGTACGAATACAATCAGTTCCCAGTACTGTATGTTGGTACAGCACTTGTACTGTACATCCCCTTCCTGTCAATCATTGCCAGCTACTAGATTAGAGTAAAAGATTTGAATATCTACATTGATGCTACTGGATTTGTGAAAGCAAAACCTAGCATTCAATGATCCCCTCCACCCCTCGTGAAAATATAGTCGATTCACTGTACGGTGTATTCTGTGAAGTGCTTTGAAAGGTCTCAATGACATAATAAAGCGAGGATTATTATATTATTGCAAGGATTATTACATTATTATTAAAATAAGATTTACATTGCTTAATGATCCACAGAAGGACTCCTTTTTAACCAAACACCTCTTTACCAGCACTCACCTGGAAGACACAGCGTATGCTTTGGAACTGTCATTTTTAGTTAATTCTCAGTCTGTCTTGAACCGTTTGCCTTCCCTATATTCATCTTTTATTTACCTGGAAAACACACAGTCACTCCACTTCACAGTAAATCCTGTGAAGCACTCTGAGGTGCCCTCCCGACGTGAAAGGCGCAATATCAAATACAAAGTTCACTTATCTACGATTCATTTGCTGAACCACAAGACAATTCTGGCCATTGACAAAATCTGCGTTGCCTCTCTATTTAGTGCCAGCCATGACCCAGCTCCTCAGACAGCTGTTTTGAATCGTACGATAATATCTTATTCTTATATCTTTCCTTCATAGCATAATAGTCAGTTTTGGGGCTTTTGTCTTTTTAAACGTTAAACTGTTTTAATATAAAGCGCTTTGAGACGTCTTGAAGATGTGATAAGGTGCTATATCAAGTGCAAGGATTTTTATTATTATTTTATTGATGATTACAATTTTCAATACCACAGTTACTTTCCTCTCTGTGAATTTCTGACTAATTTTTTATCAGCCTGTGTTGTGAATGTGAGACATCAAACCCCTTTCACTGGGTTTCAGTCTATATGCCATCGACCCATTTTCTTTTAATTGGCTCAGTCAATGCTATTTGCCTTTTAAGCCCTGTAAATGCAATGCTGAAAGTGGTGCAATGTTCCTCCCACGTCTTTTATCTATGACGTGAACCAAATATTGGTCAAATGAAGACAAAGTTAATGGTCACATACCTCAGAAGTCTAAAATTCTCATGCTTTTAGCCTTAAGATCATTGTCGTAGAACTTTGAAAAATTTCTTAAGTGTAATGTTGAGTTTTCACTGTTCTTTAAAAAACTTTTGAAGAGAGATTTGGAGACTTGACTTTCCAAATTAAAGCTGAATTTAAGAATTTTCCACAAATCTAAGGTGACGGTTTCATTCTTAATCCAGTTTCATTAACACCTTCTGTTAACAACAACAACAAAATTACATATGTATAGCGCCTTTCACGTAGGAGGACGTCCCAAGGCGCTGGACAGTCAGTGTTTTGGACCCGAGCTGGGGGTCAGGGTCGGGGGTGGAGGGCAGGCGGAGAAGCAGGATGATCGAAAGCACGGTCGAAGAGGGGAGCCTTGAGATGGGTCTTGAAGGTGGCAAAGGAAGGGGCGAGGTGGAGGGACTGCGGGATGGAGTTCCAGAAGGTGGGGGTAAAGTGGCAGAAGGCCCGCCTGCCAATAGTGGGGCGAGCGAGGCGGGGGACGTGAAGTAGGTCGGAACCCGCTGACCGGAGGGAGCGAGCAGAATGGTAGGGGTTTAGGAGGTCGCAGAGGTAGGGGGGGAGCAAGACTATGGAGGGCTTTGAAAGTGAGGACCAGGATCTTGAACTTTGTCCTCTGTGTGATAGGAAGTCAGTGGAGTTGGGCGAGGATGCGGGTGATAGGATCATGGAGCCTAGTGCGGGAGAGTACACGGGCTGCAGAGTTCTGGATGATCTGCAGCCTGTGGAGGGAGGAGTTGGGGAGGCCGACAATCAAGCCTCGATGTAATGAAGGCGTGTATGAGGGTTTCGGCGGCCTGTGGTGTGAGACAGTGGCTGAGTCGGGCGATGTTGCGGATGTTGGGAAGTCAGAGCGGCTCTTGGCACAGATGTGGGGTAGAAAGGATAGTTGAGGGTCAAACAAGACCCCAAGGTTCCAGACTGGCTTAGTAAGATGGATGGTGGAACCGTGGATGGTGATGCTGTCAGTGCCTGAGGTGAGGAAGCACTGACGGGAGCCAATCAGGAGGGCCTCGGTCTTGTTGACGTTCAACTGAAGAAAGTTAGCTCTCATCCAGGACTTGATGTCTGACAGACATTCTGTCAGGACAGCAGTGGTCCTGAAGTCAAGTGTGGAGGCAGAGAGGTAGAGTTGGGTGTCATCTGCACACATGTGGAAGTTGACACCATGTCTGCAGATGATATCACCAAGAGGGAGCATATAGATATTGAAGAGGAGGGAACCAAGAACAGAGCCCTGAGGAACACTGCACGAGACGGTGCAGGGGCTAGAGCAGAAGTCGTTTGTGGTGATAAAGTGGAAGCGGTGTGAGAGGAGTCTGAACTAGTCAAGGACAGAGCCGTTGAGATGAGAGGAAAGGCGGTGGATAGGGATAGAGTGGTCGACGGTGTCGAAAGCATCAGAGAGGTCAAGGAGGCAAGGAGACAGAGGGAGTCCTGGTCGCAGATGGACAGAATGTCATTAGTCACTTTGACCAGGGCTGTTTCTGTGCTGTGGATGGCATGGAAACCCGATTGGAGAAGTTCGTGAAGGGAGTGGCGGGAGAGTATAATGTACCAGGTAAGTAAAAAGAAACAAGTTCACTCTTGACCTTTTTATGGCTGTCTTCGTATGATAAGGTAAGTCAAGTCTTAACGTTGACAAAGAAAGAAAATGCTGTGATGATCTGGGGCCGTGTTTTATGACTAAAAGAGGCGCATCTTTTCTTTCTGTAATAGAATCCTGCAGACAGTAAATGCCCCTTAAAGTAGGGTGAACATAAGTGCCCGATCTCCAGGGATAATCCCAGGATGAGGATTCATGGGGCCGAAGTTGCCCCGTCTTGAGTTCAGCAACAAACTGAGCAAGAACAATAATTTTTTAAAACCGATACACACATCAGAGAAACACAGCTCATTAATCCAACAAGCTTCTGCAATCCGGCCAGCATCAGCAATTGAGATAAGTTCAACTTTTTCATGTGTGGGTCCTTGGATTTGGTTTACAAAATATGATCACCCTATCTTAAAGGAACCTATCAAATCCAAACCTGTTCTGCTCCAAGATAAGTGCGCTGCCATCTTTTAATCTCGACACATGTAGTTAGTTATCCACCTGGAGTAAGCTTCCTGTCCTATGTGGAATTGAGGGTTAAGCTATTTTCACACTGCTAAAGGTACATGTACATGTTACATGTTAAAGTTACAAGGTGCATCAGCTGGAATCTAAGGCAGGTAGGTGTACTTTTAAGATGATGGGTTTGTACCATATATTTCCCCCTGACCCTCCACCCACCCTTCCCAGCTCAAGGCCTGAACATGCAGGTATTGTCAGGGGAAAGGACTTGTTGAAGAGGAAGCACATTTCATGCTTGGACCAGGAAGTGTATAAGCAAGCCATCAATTTCAAACAATAACAAATGCCAGCACTTGTTGTTCTGTGAACACGTCCATCCCAGATTCATGGTTAAATTCCTTTGATACAATCCTTCAAAGGCAGACATGGCCCTTTCTTAAGAAGTTTGGAAACACAGCAGCAATGTCCTTGAGAACTCCTTGTGCATGTTGCGTGGTTTTGTTTGCAGGAATAGACGCTCTCTTTATGTGCTGCCTCAGTTTGGCTTGCAGGATGTGTTTGTTTTCCTGCATCCTTGCCCAAAGTGAAAGGTTAATTGTGTCACCACGACCTTGTTGAGTCGACATGGCACATCAGTGTCGTTTGATCCAGCACTAATGTGTTTGCCTTTTGCTTTTACCAGCTGTGTGTCAACATGGATGTAAACACGGCGAGTGCGTGGGACCAAACAAATGCAAATGTTACCCTGGCTACACTGGCAAGACATGCAATCAAGGTAAGGAACAGAGATCTTTTTGTTACCCAACGCCCTGTGCTTTCAGCTTTGACAATGTTACAGTCACTGTAAAAGTCAGTCAAACATGGTAAGTAGGCTTTAATGGAGAAAACCATACTTATCTTGGCCAGAACCTCTGTGTGAGATTTGTAACTCTTTGATTCATTATTTTAAAAACAGGTTGTAACAACAGAGGAGTCTTTTAAGATTCTTGTATAAACCACCTATTGGTATAGCTGTATACTCTATTTACTCTACATCCCAAGATCAATCAGACCCTTTAAAGCTTATTATAGTCCAGGCTGACATTCTGTATATGTAGCATTGTAGTATCCAGAATTTGGCAAATTATTCAATTCAATCTTAATTTTAAAGCCGGTTTTCAACGTTTCTTAAAAGAAACTTGCAGAAAACTGGCTGCAAAATTAAGACTGTACTGAAGCATTTGCTAAATTTGGGACTTTCTTAAATGCTACATAAATAGATTCAATCTAAACCCAGGTGGGTTTCATGGTTATCCCTATGGTTGGCACTATTCGAAAAAAAAGGGCAATTTCGCCCAGTATCACAAGATTAGTTTGGATGCAGAAGCCATTGACCCATCTAATGTCTTCCCTCAGAATATCCACCTACCGTTCCCCCATCACAACGTCAATCTACTAAATAAAAATAAATGGTAATTCACTTCATGACTGTTTAAGTGAGATTGTGAGTTTGCCTACAAACACTTCATAAAGAACTCTGCAAAGTGCTTTGACACAACACAGTTCATCGTGAGAAATCCAAACTGAATGGACTGAATATTTGACGGAAAAATCAATCCTTGTGCATAAAAATATAATAATCTCTGCATTTGATTTAGTGATGATCACTTTGGGAGGATGTCTCAAAGTACTTCACAAAGGATTTACTGTAAAGTGTTGTGACCACACTATTGTGTAAGATACAAGCTGTAGATGTAAAAAGCAAAGATTGTTTCTTTTTAACCATCCAGCTCCCTATGGTATATAAAGGCTACTTCTTATTTTTAATGTAAACATTGGTTAATTTAATTCTGAATGTTAAAAGAGAAGGGAGTTTCTCCCAGTGTCCTGGCCAACAATCCCCCAAATAAAATTGGTCACTTACTTCATGGCTGTTTATGGGACATAGCTGTGCACAACTGGCTGCTGCATCTAGCCCACAAAATACTCACTTTACAGTATATCCTGTGAAGCGTTTTGAGACACCTCGATGACAGGAAAGGCGCTAAATCAAATGCAAGGATTATTTTTATTATGATCATTATTAATAAATGTTGGTTACTGCCTTGATGTGTTCCACTGCTGGTTGTTTAATAGTAACACACTGGTTAATTTAGCCAATAGAGGTTACAATTCCAACCAGCACAGAAGCAGAGCTCTTCAAAGTAAGAGTTGATGAAAAACCACATCTGTAACTTGGGTTGTGTCCAATGGAGAAACGTGTTCCTTGTTCACAGTCTGTATCCCCATTGCCATAAACCTGGCCCTTCCACTTACCTCAGTGAGTTGGTGGTGACAGTCGTTAGATTTATTGTGGGTTTAAGTACAGCAGTGTGTATAAATATTCCGACCGTGTCTGCCATAGCTCAGGATCAGGCTGTGTGTATTTGTAAGCAGTAGTTAAAGTGGAAATTACTATAAACTGTCTAAACACTACATTGGACCAGTACGTAATAACTACACAATGTTGTTATGCCAAATACGTTTTTTTAATATCTTACCACCAGTATTAGTGGTGTGGGGGCGGGGTGGGGGTTAGGAATGAGATGCTTCCAGATGTTTTGAAATCTACTAATGTCAAATTGGGGGTTGTATCCCTTGTTTCAGTTGTACCACTCCCCCACTGGAGCTCACTCACTCCCTCACTGGGGCTCTCTCCCCTATTAGGGCTCATTCCGCCACTGGGGCTCATTCCGCCACTGGGGCTCATTCCGCCACTGGGGCTCATTCCGCCACTGGGGCTCACTCCTACACTAGGACTCATTCACCACTGGGGCTCACTCCTACACTGGGGCTCACTCCTACACTGGGGCTCACTCCTCCACTGGGGCTCACTCCTCCACTGGGGCTCATTCCACCCACTGGGACTCATTCCACCCACTGGGGCTCATTCCACCCACTGGGGCTCATTCCACCCACTGGGGCTCATTCCACCCACTGGGGCTCATTCCACCCACCGGGGCTCATTCCACCCACTGGGGCTCATTCCACCCACTGGGGTTCACTCCTACATTGGGGCTCTCTCCCCCACTGGGGCTCTCTCCCTCACTGAGGCTCTCTCCCCCACTGGGGTTCATCCTACACTGGGGCTCTCCCATCCACCTGGACTGATTCTCTCTACTGGGGTTCTCTTCCCCCACTGGAACGCACCCCACACTGGTGCTCACTTCCCCACTGGTGCTGCCTCCCCCACTAGTGCTCACTCTCCCACTGGGCTATCTCCTCTCATTCCTTTTCCCCGACTGGGTTATCTGATCACTTTTCCCTGCTCTTTCCAAGTACCTTAAATCTTATTTTTCCTCACATATTTATTCAATTAACTTTAAATGCTGTAATGGACTCTCTTCTAGATATTCCTATATTCCCCGTTGTTGCTAAGTGCAGGTGGGCTGTTACCCTAAAGTTCAATATCATCATTAGATTATGAGACTGTGCTGAATGGTTTCATTTTGTGTTAAGAGAGAGAGAAACAAAACATTCTTCTGACCTTTCTTGCAATTTCTTATTAATTTGTAGTTTGTTCAGAGACTGGTGAAGCTGTTTGTTGTACACTTTATTGCAGTTCCCAGCAGCCAGCATTTGTCTTTATGAATGTCGGTTTGATAGTTCTTGACCTTATGTGCTGAAGAGAGCTGAGAATTGACTAGCTGAAAGATGCTGTAAATGTTGAAATGAGTCGACTCAGGGGAGCAGCAAAATGCTGTACTGTATACCAAATAAGGAAAGGCAGCATTTCCCAGTATTCCCAGTCCTTGCCAGACTGCACTGGCTGTCTGTCCCAGAGAGGATCGATTTCAAGATCCTCACCCTCATATTCAAGTCACTGCACTCCTCTGCACCCCCCTACCTCTCTGACCTCCTCTCTCCTCAGCACAGTACCTGTTGCCTTCGTTCCTCCAGGTCTGGCCTCCTCCTTGTCCCCCGAGTCCTCCGCTCCACCCTCGGCAGTGGGTGTCTTCAGCCACTATGCCCCGAGGCTCTGGAACTGCCTTCCTCACTCCCTTCATCTCGCTCCCTCCTTTCCCATTTTCAGGTCTCTGCTAAAGACCTTTCTTTTCAACCGCGTCTTTGGTCACCTTCCCACCCCTCCCCGTGGCTCGGTCCCGGGATCCGAAACTGTAAAGCGCGCTGAGACGCTGTCTGGCGTGGAGGGCACTATATAAATCCAAGTTGTTGTTGTTGTAACACATGCCCATCTTTTTCACTTCTTCAGTTTGTTCCATACTCTTGTTCTGTTCATTTTTCACAATCCCGATTTTTTTTTTTACATGGGTATTCTCAACAGCCACAGAAATCTCAGTGTAAACTGGTCATATGACATTTCATTTGATTTTTGGTGTGTCATCACCAAGACGTTGCTTATAGTTTACAGATAAACAAAGGCGGGATGGACGTAGTTTCACGTGTCTGAAAGCTTGCTAGTGTTATTAATAGAGGTTGTCATCAATGTAGTGCACATTGGGTACTATTGCTGGCTTCCCTCAAAATGCCTGGCATTGCTTTCCTAATAGAGAGGATAGAAGCATGCCAGATATCTTTACTTAATTAATAATAATCGTTGAATATGCCTTGTCTATTTCTGTTGGTTCATATGTTTTTAAATCATTTGCATCTACTTCTGCTGAATGTCAGTCTAGAATGTGCTTAGTCCCAATAATAATAATGTAATAATAATAATATAATAATAATCCTTACATTTGATATAGCGTTTTTCACATCTTCTCGACGTCTCAAAGCGCTTCACAGAATATACTGTAAATTGAATTGACCATATACGTGAAGTCCTGTAGCTCAGTGGTTAGAGCACTCGCTTTGCAAGCGAGAGACCTGAGTTCAATTCCAGGCAGAGGGCGAAACCTTGGGCAAGTTTCCTTACTCCACACGCCTAATAATAATCCCTCCAAAACCAAAAACAATAATAAATTGGTCATTTTCAATCTACGACTGTTTGTGGGACATTGCTGTGCGCAATTGGCTGCCACGTTCGCCCACAAATATACAGTCAATTCACTTTACAGTGTGTTCTGTGAAGCGCTTTGGGACGTCCTCCCAACGTGAAAAGCGCTGTATCAAATGCAAGGATTATTATTATTATTTGTGGGTGAAACGCGGCAGCCAATTGCGCACAGCAGTGTCCCACAAACAATCGTGGATTGAAAATGATCAATTTATTATTGTTTTGTTTTGGAGGGATTATTATTAGGCGTGTGGAGTAAGGAAACTTGCCCAAAGTTTCGCCCTGCCTGGAATTCAACCCAGGTGTCTCACTTGCAAGGAGAGTGCTCCAACCACTGAGCTACAGGGCTCCTGTAGGACTAATATGGTTTTATATGGTGGACTAATATGGTGTTATGGTCTTTTATTCTTATTACTGTTTAAGTGAGAGCCAATGTGATCAATGCTGAATATTGTCAAACAACGTTGAGGATAAAAGGCAAAATACTGCAGGTGCTGGAATCTGAAATCAAAACAGAAGTTGCTGGTAACACTCAGCAGGTCAGGCAGCATCTATGGATAGTGTCTAGTTTCATCAGTTCAGAATGAAACTGAATTATTCAGTTCAGAACTGATAAAAGGTCATTGACCTGAAACATTAACTCACTTTCCTCTCTCCATAGTTGCTGCTTGACACATAGAGGATAGGAACGGTGATGAAAGGATTGAGTGATGAATGGCAAAGATGAAATGGGATCCTTGCCTTTCCAGACAATTCTACCTTACTCAGTTTACTCAGATACTGTGTACTATGTTTATGGTCATGTTTCCACATATACGTGTAAATATTCATATATAATTTTTATGTTTTTAGGCGAACCTACCAGCCAATTTCCAAACGGCAATGTCCCACTAACCAGTGTACGTCTCACATGCCGAGCATTTTCTGAATCAGCCATTACATATGAAATACAAAACTAAAAAATTAGATAAATTGTTGGAAAAAATATGCATTTGCCCACAAAATACTCGCAGTCACACCATTTTATGGTATATCTGGTGAAGTGCTTTGAGACGTCTTGACGATGTGACAAGGCGCCATAGGAAATGCAAGAATTATTTTGACTATCATGGTAAAAGGTGTGATTTGGGTTGAGACTGAGAGTGGCTCTGGGTTCTGACTTTCCCTCATTCTGCACAGATTTAAATGAATGTGGTCTGAAGCCTCGGCCGTGCAAGCACCGGTGTATGAACACGTACGGCAGCTACAAGTGCTACTGCTTGAATGGCTACATGCTCATGCCCGATGGCTCTTGTGCAAGTAAGTGGTTGATATGCTTTGACATACCCCTCTGTTCATGGACATCTGGCTCAGAATGGTGATGTGAATCACATGGCTGACAATGTGACAAAGGTTTGACTTATGTTTCGAATGTACATTCGGCAATTCTGAAAATGTGGCCTTGTAGTTTTAAACCAGTCGCTGCTACAGTTTATAGAAGCAGCAAGAGTTTATTGCGATTCCCAGTTTGTGAATGAATTAGGAATTATCTCAAGGAGGACCGTGGATGAACGGAAAGGAGAGGTGGACGAAGGAGAGTCCAGATTTTGACCAGATAGTGGTTTAACAATTATTTAACAAATAAAAATTTAAGAAGTTAAAAAAGACATCAAAAATGCATTAAAAAGAAAATTCTGAAATGGCGGAGAGAAGAAACCATTGTCAGAGGTGAGGGGGAGGGAGAGCTTTCATCCGTGAACCTAATGTTAAGCACAGAACTAAAACAAGTACAAATAATGTCCTTGCTCATGTCCTGATGGGTATGTAGGTCTTTCCTTGACAAATGAGCATGAAAATGAACATCACGTAGAACCATAGAACTATAGAAATTTACAGCACAGAAGAAGGCGATTCGGCTTATCGTGTCTGTGTGGTACATTATCAGATACTTTCTCCTATGCTATGTTCTTGTGTAACACATGCAGATTAACATAGGTTCAAGAAAAAGGACAACAAGGCCTGAGTTGCAGTCTGGTCAAATGTACTCCAGCTTCAGAAATGTAACACTTGCTTGGACTTGATTAATCACTGCTATAAGCATCATATGAGTTGTCTTAGTGGATAATGGTGGGTAATTTACTGTCCATGCCCTTTGTCAGATACCATGTCATGTTTGATGGCAAACTGTCAGTATGGCTGTGATGAGGTGAAGGGAGAGATTCGCTGTCGCTGCCCATCTACTGGGCTGAAGCTTGGACCTGACAGAAGGACGTGTGTGGGTATGTATGTACAGGGGGAGCCTTGTTAATCTGTTGATGTATCAGCGTGGCTTAGTTGGTAGCAATCTCACCTTTGGATCAAAATGTTATAGGTTCACACAGCACATTGAGACTGAACTCAGACTAGACGCACATTCGAATGCAATGCTGAAAAAAGATTGCATTATGCGAGGTTCCATTGTCCAGATGTTAAACGTTAAACCGAGGTCCTGTCTGCCATTTCAGGTGGACATTAAAAGGGAGTTTCTCCCGATGTCCTGGAAAACATTCCTTCAGATAATTTGGTCATTGACTTCCTGGCTGTTTCCAGGACCTTGCTCTGCACAAATTGACTCTTACTTTCATGTATACTTTACAGCAATTCCCTGTGAAGCGCATTGAGATGATTTGATCTTATAGACATTTTGTCAAATGTAAGAATTATTCTAAAGGGGACCTAGGTCTTTCCTTGATAAGTGAGCAGGAACACCATCAGCACTGAGGCTCCTTTTTGGTCCTTCAGTTAATAGACATAACTAATTAAGTTAATTCATTTAAATGAAATTATTTACATTTATTTTTAATTAATTAAATTAATTTCTGTTTTGCCCAGAAAATGCACAGTTAATTCACTTTACAGTATATCATGTGAAGTGCTTTGAGACATCTCAAGGATGTGATAAGGTGCTATAGCAAATGCAAAGATTATTATTGGGACATCTATTTAAACATGAATACAGATTATTAACCAGAGTTCAGAAGGAGTTCTTGGTTCCTACAGCCCACTCAGATCTGGGTCTAAACTATGAGAGTGGAAAAACATTTGTAAGTTGTGAAACCCGAATGTGCAGCCGTCAATCCTCTTCTATCTCTTTTGGACAGCGACATTAGGTTGTTGGGTCATTTCCAGCCCGAAAGGTGCCATTCACAGGAACATAAGAACAGGAGTAGGCCATTCAGCCCTTCGAGTCTGTCCCGCCATTCTATTAGATCATGGCTGATCTGTACTTCAACTCCATTTACTCACAAAAATTGGTCACTTCAATCCACGACCGTTTGTGGGACACTGCTGTGCGCAATTGGCTGCCGCATTTGCCCACATAATATGAAGTCAATTCACTTGACAGTATATTCTGTGAAGCGCTTGGAGACGTCTAGAAGACGTGAAAAGCGCTGTATCAAATGCAAGGATTATAATTTATTTTATTATTATATTAGTTTGAATTTCTGAATGACATAATCTTCATTAGAGTAAAGATTCTGTTCCAGAGGCTGGGCAAGTCTCTGCTTAAAATCATATCGTTAAAATGGTGCCTTTGTTGCAATAGATCACTCTGGTATCTGCTAGCAAAACATTCTTGCTTAGACAAAGGAAATTTCTGAAGGCACAGATCCTATTGTTCCTGGCAATGTTCACAAGTTAGAAACTTACAATTTTCAAAAAGGGAATTGGATAAATGCTTCAAGAAGCGAAATATTAAAGACTTTCAGGGAGTGATCAGAAAAGGAGGATTAGATTAGGTGACTCATGCGGAAAAAAACATTAGTGCATGCTTGATGGATCAGATGTCTTTGTGCAGTAATGTTCTTGGCACTATGAACTGCCAAAATCACCCTGAACCAAATGAGACCTTTAGGTTGCTTTAGTGAATGTGTATTTGAGCAGTGACTGTGTTACTAAATAGTCAGATCCTCTTCTCACATTTATTTGCAGATGTTGATGAATGTGCCACTGGGAGAGTAATGTGTCCACGACTCCGCAAATGCATCAACACCTTCGGAAGCTACTTCTGCAAATGCCATGATGGCTTTGAACTGCGATACTTTAATGGCAAATACCGGTGTGTAGGTAAGTCTACAAGATGCTACTTAACTCTGTCATTGAGGTTTAATGTGTGGTGCATCTTAATGGTGTTTCTTAATAATGTTCTTAACAGTGGAGACTCCTTCCAATAATAGGAAGTACTTCACAATGGCCAGTAGGACTCCGTTTCAATGGACCAATTGCTTCGGGTTGATCGGGCTGCCTATAAGAAACACCACAAATTAGACGTCGTTGTGTTTGTCAGCTGCAATGTTGTAGTGGGTTTCAGCTCGTTGCACAAAAATATCAAGGGTAGGTGCTCCTAGGACGTTTTTCTCACAAGTTTTTAGATGACGAATGATGTTAAGATGGAAATTCTTTCTGCCCCCCCCCCCACTCTTAATTATCTTCTCAGATGCTGACTTATGCTGGTTATGGTTTTGGGTGATGTCTTCCATTGGGTAACCTTTCACATATATGCAAATGAAACCCAACTCTACCTCTCGGCCTCCACCCTTGATATTCACTGCTGTCTCGTCTGCCTGTTCAGGTGGACATTAAAGATCCCATGGCACTATTCAAAAACAGAAGGGAGTTTCTTCCAGTGTTCAGGCCAACAACCCCCCAAACAAAATTGGTCATTCATTCCATGATTGTTTGTGGGACATTGCTGTGTGGACATAAAACGTACGGTTACTCCACTTCACAATATATCCCGTGGAACACTTTGGGACGTTCTTCTGACATGATAGGCACGACACCAGATGCAAGCAATATGATTATTATTATTATTGTAATTATGTTAGCCACCTGACCAAGTGAGTGGATCTAACAGGGGTAAGTGGTTTGCTTATTGGAAGAAAGTCCCTGGGTAAAAGCAATGAGCTTGCTGTTATTGTCCATTCCAGATATTGATGAGTGCTCCAGGAGAACACACAAGTGCAGTGCTTTTGCTGCCTGTCAGAACACACCAGGATCTTACAAGTGCAAGTGCTTCAGTGGTTACAAAGGCAGTGGTTATACCTGCACATGTACGTACATCCACCTCATTATCTTATATGATTGTTGTCCTGTAGCAGGTTGTGCACTGTTTATATAGTATTATTACAAAACAACAGATCCCATGTTATGTTGGAGGTGAATTTCGGGAGTGTGTTACAAAAAGAGAAGGGAGTTTCACTCTCCCGGCCAACAACGCCCAAATAAAATTGGTCACTCACTCCATGGCTGTTTGTGGGATGTTGCTGTGCAAAAATGGGCTGGCATGTTCGCCAACAAAAAACACAGTCACCATATTTTATATATCCTGTAAAGCGCTTTGGGATGATCTCCCAACGTGAAAGGCGCTATATCAAATGTAAGGATCATTATTATTATTAATTGAAATGTCGCAATGGTACATTTTGGACTTTGATGCTGTTCTCCACTGGACCAATGGAAGGAACCATCCCTATGGGAGCCAAACACTGTGCACAACTCGGTCAAGCGGGAATTCTCTTGTTATTCTGAAAAGGCAACATTTATTCACCATATTATGCAATCACATTCCTCTCTTTCTTACTCAGCACAGAGCGCCATATTTATCAATTTCCTTTCTCTGTTTATACAACCTTCTGTCTAAAAAAAGAGCCCTGGGCCTCTTCTCTTGGCAGTCTCACCATCATAATATCTTGCAAGATCTTCAATACAAATAATACTTCACTGAACTATTATTCACTGAGTGAGTCCTTTATTTGTAGCTCATGAGGAATCGGCTTGTTACTTGTTAACTTTTCGTAAGAGGTTTGCTGCCCTAGAGGCAGTGCAGAGGAGGCAGTGATCTTCAGTGATAGAGGAATGAGCTATGAGCAATAGTTACATAAGTCAGGGCGCTTCAGTACTAAACAAGACATTTCAGGAAGGACCTTATGTAAGATTCTAAATGGAATTGAGACAGTAAACCCCATGTAACATCTTCAATGTGTCAAAGCAGCAGATTCAAGATGGTTAAAGGTGTCAGGAAGTATTTCTCTACACAGAGTTAACCATTAGAATGGGATGCTAAGGTTGGGTGAGGCCAGGCGACTGGAGTTATACAAGTAGCAACTTGATGCTACAACAACAACGACAACAGCAGCAGCAAGATTACATTTGTATAGTGCCTTTCACATCGGGAGGATGTCCCAAGGCGCTGGACAGATTACAGCATTTCAGACCCAAGCTAGGGTTGGGGGTTAAGGGAGGGGAGGGGAAGGGGGGTGGCCGATGGCATGGTCAAAGAAGAGGGTCTTGAGATGGGACTTGAAGGAGGCTAAGGAGGGGGCGAGGCGGAGTGACTGGGGAATGGAATTCCAGAGGTTGGGGGCAGAGTGGCTGAAGGGTCTCCCGCCAATGGGAGGACTGTAGGATGGTTGTTCTGCCCACCAGGGGGATGAGATCAAATGGCTCAGATCCTTCTTCATCCAACCACTCGTGACCTTCTAATAAAACATGATTACTGATAGCCATGTAGTGAGTGACTTTCTCTCTCCTCCACCCCCAGCTTCGGTGCCCAGCCAGCAGTGTCAAATGTTTTGAGACGCCCTCCTGACATGAAGGGTGCTGTGTGAATGTAAATTGTGGTTTTGTATTGTAATCCAATAGGAGTTACTGTACTTGCCCACTCCCTTACCTTGTTCAGTGCTCCGGGACGCTACCCTGTGTGAAGGGCGCTATATAAACACAAGTTATTGTTGTTCAACATCTCAAAACCTACCTCTTTGACTGTCCCTTTGGTTATTTTCCCTCCCCACCCCTCTCATCTCCCACCACCAACTCGGGCCAAGCCAGAACTATTAGGTGCCTTCCCAATGTGAAAGGTGCTTTATCAATGTAAATTTGTATTGTTGTATTGTAACAAATAGGAACAGCAATTCTGGCTGATCCACTTGACCCCGCACCCCACCCCCAGCCCCCCCAACGTGGCCGGCCACTTATAGTGTCTGACTACAGTGTTGTCTGAGATCAGCTAACTCAGCATAGTTTTACATGAATAAATCTAATCTTTACATTTGATGTAACACCTTGTCACAACATCGAGACATCTCACAGCGTTTTATAGGTTTCATATGGATTTGAACCTTTGATCTGTCTGTGAGACCCAGTTTCACACAAGACAAAGACTTTATTAACCAAGGGGAAACTAAATCATATAGTTTCATCCAATACAATATCTAAAGCAAAAGTCAATGAAAAGCTTATAACAGTCTCTCTTGACCTTCTTCCTCTTGTTTAGATGACCCAAGGACAAATAAATTCCCATATTTACCGCCTGGCAACGGCAGAAATGAAACCAACGGTGGCATGAACTCCATCCCCAATGACAACAATGGGAACGTTAGAACGATAGCGCCCCCTCGCATCACAGTCACCCCTCAACATATCCCGAGGACACCAGAGGTCAGACCAGCCCCGACCACAGCCAGAATCACAACTACAGCTGGAGCCACAACCACAATCAGCACCACGACTGCCTTCACCCCCGCCGTGCCCTCAACCACAGTGAAATCTGTGGACAACAGGATCCATAATGAAGTGCCACCGCAAAGAGGAGATGTTTTCAGTAAGTTATCACTCATCTATTACTGAATTACATCAGAGAGATTGTAGAGCAATATGGCCTGGCTTGCCGTATTGCTACAGCGCATTGCTAGCCCTTGGTCAGATATCTACCATCACTACCTTCATGGTATAACACACACTGTTTCCACTGTGAGTTTTTCATGTTGACAGTGGAAGGGCTATGAGTTGTGTTACTCTGCAATTGTTTCTCAATGTGGGTATAGTGGGTAGCTCTGCCGTTTTCAAGCTCAGTGAGGATTGAAACACAAAATTTGTGGCAGGAACTACAAATTGAGGCTCTGCTGGGAACTAGAAATATGTCATGCTGAGCTGTGGGAATGCTGGGTTGATGCGATCTACTCCTGAAGCGGAGTTCCCACAGGTCAGCATGACATACAGCCATTGAGACACTGATATCTGAAAGTGGGAGAACGCCAGACTGCCTCTGAAAGTGAACCCCATGTTGTATTCACAACTTTAATGGGATGCAAATTGATACATGGCCATGAAGGGTGCTATATAAGTGCAAGTTGGTGTTTTGTATGTGGGAGTCTATTTGCAAATGGTACCAATAATGTGTTTTAGACCTGACTCTGAGCAGACAGTCAACACATGATTCCCTTTTTACAGCACTGTAAACTAGAGCGATCTCATGCCACATTCTTTAGTATAGGATGAAAGTTTTTAATATATATCCTGTTTTCATTTTGTTCTTCATATTTTACTTCCTTCCCCTTGTCTTCTTTCTGTTTTAACCCAATCACTTTCATCTTTTTTCTAATTATTTTCTCTTCTTTCTTGTTCTTTTTAACCCTTCCAAATCTTCACAACTTTGGGTCCTTTGTGTTTTTTTACTTCTGTTTTTTTTGCTTTTGCTCACTGGCTGTGTGTTAGTCTGGCTTAGTTGGTAACACTCTCGCCCCTGAATCAGCAGTTGTAGGTTCAAGCCCCACGTCAGGATTTAGAACTTGTATAGTCTTAGCTGACTAGTTAATTGCATTGCTAGGGCTATACTGCATTGTTGGAGAAGCCATCATTTGGATGAGATGTTAAATTTCGCTCTGGTCTGCCTGTCCAGGTGGATATTAAAGATCCCATGGTATGATGTGAAAAGTGAAGGGAGTTTCTTCCGGATTGAGTGGATTCGATAGTTGTGAATTGCAACGTACTATCCTCATGTCACGAGGCTTTGCCTCAGATCAGAAGAGCACTGTTACTACCATGTTGTCATGTCACAAACCTTCAAATAATCCTTTGTCAGACACACCATATTGTATTCAGAACAACAACAGCAAAATTACATTTATAGAGCGCCATTCACGTCGGAAGGATGTCCCAAAGCGCTGAGAACTTCAATTGGATGTAAACAGATACATAACCTTTGATGCATATCTTCTGTTGTGGCTGCTGAAACACCCACCCTCATCATACAACATAAAAACAACAGAACCGTTCCTTAACCATTTTTTATCTCACATAGTGCAAGGTATACATTAAGGAATACTGCAAATTTTGCCCCAATAAGAAAAACCCAGTAGCAGCATTAGAAATATGTTAATGCCCATAGATATACAAACATATTAAATTATAGGGAGGTTCAAAAGGACTGGACACATTTAAGCCTCTGTCACGTAAACTGGTAGAAAATATAGAAAGACATAGCTCTCAGGGTGTACGTTTGCTGTCTGTCAGCAAGTGTAATCCATATAATCTGCAAATAGACCAGCAACTCTCTGACATTCTCATATATACTTTCTACCTCAGTGCAGGCTCTGGGTTAGGCAAAGTTAACCTGAGTCAGGCTGAGGGAAACTGCTCGGAGCATAGATTGTTGTTTCCACACCGACTTGGATTATTGGGGGCAGTGATAGGATTGTCAGTCTCTGGCCAGCACATGGCCTGTCCACAGGGAATCGGGGAGCAGGGGGGAAGTCAGGGACAAGCCAACATATGTTGCCTTCTCCTTGACTTTTCTCTTGAACTCCCTTCTCTCTTCTCTTTTGCTGGTGGGAGACAGAGTACTGTTTCTATCCTCATCTGAGATAAGAACTATCTTTGAATGGAATTGATGTGAAGGGCTGAGGCAATCTCCTGCTTGTCTGCAGCAAAAATATTGACAATAGCAACTTGCATTTATAAAGTGCCTGCCCTTCACTCAGATGGTGCTTTGGCTTGTTGACATTTTGATATGCCACACCACTGGATCTCTGCAAACCATTTTACCCTTTTTAAAAATCTTGGCCAATTTTCTCCTCTTTCTCTTGCAACTGTTTCTTATTTTGTTTTTCCTTTACACTTATACTGGGCTACAGTTCCATACGCCTCTCCCACACGTCCAATACCCATGAGTGAGGCTTGACAGTGAGTTTCAGCAGATGTTTGGGTGATATAACATCCAAGCCTGATGCTGTCCTAGCCTGAGGTCTGAAATCCCAGCTCGTCTACGCTATAAAACCATCTTGTTTTAACATTTAAGACCATGAAAGATTGTGGAACATTCTTCAATTCAAGTCATATTTTCATTGGAACAGAGAAGGTTCGTTCAGGGGAACCTGATGGAGGTGTACAAAATTATGAAGTGTTTTGACAGGGTAAGTAGGGAGAAGGTATTTCCATTGATAAGGGAGTCAGTGCCTAGGAGATAAAGGGATACAGGTATAAGATAGCCACAAAAACAGTAAGAGGATAACGTAGAAGAAACTTTTACACCCAGAGTGTGTTTGGGATATGGAATGCCCTTCCGAGTAGGGTGGTGGAGGAAGAGGCCATTGTAGCTTTCAACAGTGAAGTAGATAGGCATATGAAAGAGAGAGTTTGAAGGGGTATAGGGTTAAAGTGGGGAGGTGGGATTGAATTGATCTCCTTGCTATCTGAGCCGGTGCAGACCCGATGGGACAAATGGTCTCTTTCTGCGCTGTAGCTTTCTATATTTCTGTTTCCATGTCATGGTTTGGGAACCTGCTCCCTCCAAATTAGGACTGAGTTACAAGAATTTTCCACACTTCTACTCTGCACCGTATTAATTTTTAAAATAAAGTGGATAAGACTTGGCAGCATTACAGTATTCTAACGTCCGGTCATGCAAACCTTTGGCAAGTGGAGGGGGTGGGGGGTGGTTGATCAAGAGTGAGAACCCTGGCCGGTTAACCCCTTCGTAATCAAAATAACCAATTCTAAATACCTATTGTCACCTCAGCCAACCCAACACAAACTAGAATTGGTTTGAACCTCTGACTAACTGGCATGCATGGCTTAGGGTGTCTACCCACTATCAAGGGAGCTGAGTTTTACTTGTAAGCAAAAGTACTTCTCTGCCTTGCCATTAACATCTGTAGCCAGACTTTGCCTGCTCCTTGCTGTGTTCCATTTGTCCTCAAGTGCTGTTTCCTTGTGCCACTCTGCACTTTCCTTTTCTTTAACGTGACGCCCACGGCAGCTTGTTTTGTTTTCCCTCCACCTGCCAACAAGCCAAAAATGTGTGCCTGACAAACAGTAAAGGTCAGAGAACACGTTCCAAGAAGCGTGTGAAATGCTTTGTCATACTGCGGAAAGGGAAGATAATCACGGAGCTGAGTGACTCTGTTAGCAGTTTAGATCATCCCTGTCTCTGACTGGACTTAGAGCGGCAACTTCTTAAAGTCAAAGACGACAATAGAACAGGACTTGCTTCCAACCAATGTACAATATTTAAATCTTAAACTAAGTGCAGAGTAAAGCTGTCTCTTCCTTGCCCTGGCAATGTGTCTTACTCCCAACCACAATGCACCAGTGTGACACAACCCATCCTAATGGCCTCTCCGAGTGAAACAAAGAAACAGTATTGAATTTAGGAATTTTGCTCCTGGTAGACCCATGACCAGTAGAAACTAGCTGCAAACTATCTTTTTGGCAGTTTTTACAGGTTCATCTGTCCTTTAGATGAGACGTTAATCTGAGGCCCTGTCTCAGGAGAACTTTAAAGATCCCATGGGACTATTTGAAAGAGAAGGGAGCTTCTCCCAGTGTCCTGGCCAACAATCCCTCAGATAAAATTAGTAATTTGTGACCAAAATGTTAAGATTATTATTACAGAGGAAGGCAACATTCACGCTGCCATTTGGGGTTGGATTGGAAGCTAGTAATGAGAGCGCAAAAATTTTATAAACTACAATGTTACCGAATATCCCTGACATTTTTAATGGTTTGTTTTAACTCCCTTTCGCCCACAAAATAATCAAATCTACATTACAATGTATTCTGTGAAGCCCTTTGGGACATCTCAATGATGTGTTTCATCTATATAAAGCGCTATATAAAATGCAAGGATAATTATTATTATTGTAATTTGGTTCCGTGGAAACACCACTTGCCACTTGGAATGTAATGCTTAAATCTCAGGAAAAGTTAAAGTAACTGGAAAAGCTAAATCTTTACAGAAATTGGTGCCATTTACTTTCTCGGATTCAATTAACCTCAGGGTCCTAGATTATAAAAACGTTCATCAACTTAATTTCCATTCACCCATTAGATTTAAGAATTTCAGTTGAGATCACAAGGTTGCTGTCGTGTTGTGTCCATGTCACTGGGCAATTGTCTGCTTTTTGCAATGCTTCTCAATTCCCATGGAAAATGGGTTTCTCCTGGCCAACAATCCTCCAGGTAAATCATCTTCCACCTCACAGCTCTATCCCAGAACTTCCTTTTGCCTACAAAAATAGTTACGATACTTGACTGTAATTTCTGAGATGGTTGAACATGAGAAGGTACAGTGAAACCCTGTTATGACATGCTTCATTACAATGCAGGTTTGCTTTCAGGCAGGAGCTTATTGGTCCAGTTTTACGCATGCTAAAGCAACAACAACATCAACACAATTACATTTGTGAAGCACCTTTCGCGTCGGAGGATGTCCCAAGTCGCTGAGCAGTCGGGGATCAGGACCCAAGCATGATTGGGGGCAGGATTGGGAATAAGGGAGGGCAGAGAGGTAAGAAGGCAGTTAAAGGCACAGTCGAAAAGGAGGGTCTTCAGTCGTGCCTTGAAGGTGGCGAGGGAGGGAACAAGGCAAAGAGATTGTGGAATGGAGTTTCAAAGGGTGGGGGCAGAGAGGCTGAAAGCCCGGCCGCTGATAGTAGGGTGGGTTGGACAGGAGACATGGAGCAGGCCGGAGCCTTCTGAGCAGAGGGAGTGGACAGGTTGATAGGGGGGCAGCAGTCAGAGAGGTAGGAGGGGGCAAGGCTGTGGAGGGCCTCGAAAGTGAGGAGAAGGATTTTGAATTCTATCCTCTGAGGGATGGGAAGCCAGTGGAGCCGGGCGAGGGTGGGGTTGATGGGGTCACAGAGCCTGGTGTGGGAGAGGACACAAGCTGCAGAGTTCTGGATGATCTGCAGCTTTGGAGGGAAGAGTCGGTGAGCCCAATAAGGAGGGAGTTTCCGTAGTTGAGCCTTGAAATGATGAATGTGTGTATGAGGTTATTGGCAGCCTGAGGGGTGAGGCAATGGCGGAGTCGGGCAATGTTGTGGAGGTGGGGGAAGGCAGAATGGGTTACGGCACGGATATGGGGGAGAAGGACAGTTGAGGATCGAACAAGACGCCCAGGTTCCTGACTGGCTTGGTGAGCTGGAGTGTGCTTCCGTAGATGCTGATGCTGCCAGTGCCTGAGGTGCGGAGGCGCTGGTGCGAGCCAGTCAGGAGAGCCTCCGTCTTGCTGACTTTCAGCTGTAGAAAGTTGACTTTCATCCAGGACAGAAAGCAGTGGCTATCTTCCACATCACCATGTTGCTGTCACTATCACAGAAGTGGCAATGCACAAGTTAAACTACTCATGCTCTGTTATAATTTGGGATTTGATGGACTTCCTGCACCACATTATAACTGGGTTTGACTGTCTTTGTTCTTGGTACTGGGAAGGTTGTGTCACGGAGAATGACCAAAACACCTCAGCACTCATACTGAGTTAGCCCTGCTCTCGGAAACGCAAAGTATGTGTGAGCTTTGGGCCTTTTACATTTATGACAGAACATCCCCCAATAGCTCAAGGTCAACGTGGCTAGTGCCTTGACATTTGTCCTCTTCAAGCGAAGGCACCCCTGAGTATCAACATGGAATTGGCAGATGAAAGAAATCCATCAAATCCCAAATGGCTTATAACGGAGCATGTGTAGTTTAGCTTGTGCATTGCTGCTTCTGTGACATTGACGACAACATGATGACCTGGAGGTTGGCCACTGTTGTAGCACATATAAAGCTGGCAAGCAAAGAAGTACAGAGTGACAATAACCCAAACAGTGAGCTAGGAGGGATGGTGAATTTGGAAGTTTCTTCTGGACAAGGGTAAAAACATTCTAACCATATCTGGCATGCAACTAGTGACATTTAAGTTCTTAAGTAAAAGCTGGCCCTCAGCTGAACCCCAGCCACAGATTAGAGACAGACCAGCAAGTCAGAATGAGCTGGCACCCAGCCTTGTACATTTACTGTTGTACCCGGGCTGTGGCATTCCATTCCAGGTTAATTCCAGCCTTAACAGCTTGTGGCCTGATTCTAAAAGAAACCACAGCATCGATAGAGTGATATCAATGGTCAGAAACGGAAAGAGCTGTTCTCTCCATCGTTCCAGCCCTGCTGATATTTGTGCGTAGGCCACTGATCTCCATATCTGCCACTGGAATTTTGGCAGCCACGGTGCACAGCATGTTTCAATACTAAAGTCAGGAACATAAATAGAATTATGGCTCAGCTCGAGACCTTTTGCCAAGGATTTTTTTTTGGATAGGTAGTGGTGTTCTCGTTGCATGGTTTATTTCAATATTATTGTTAATTCTTTCAATTCTTCCATCAAACTAAGTCAGAACAATGGTGCACGCAAAAGCAATGGCCAACAATGGTATCGATGCTTTCTCTGCTGAAACTATGTAATGGACTGGCCTTGCTTCTGCGGTGTCCAGAGGAGCCTAATAATAATAATAATAGCCTAATAATAATAATAAAGGGGGAGGTCCAACTAACTTTATAAAATAATATCTTTGAACATGCATTTGTAGTGCTGTTATGTAAGACGATTAGGCTGAAAGTATTTAATAATTCTGCCATGTAAAAAATGTGAAGTGTGATATAGTATTTATAGACTTTGGCACGTCTGCTCTGCACTGTCTGCTCTGTTTGCGAAGTGAATTTTTCCTCGTGAATGTGTCAGGCAACTCCCCTGGTGCCAAGTTTGATAAAGGCAACACCTTACGCAGGTGGATCAGGAGGTCACGGATCAACCAAAGCATTATATGGGTTATAGATAGGCTCAGGGTCCCTGGGTTAGGAGGAGAAAAATGAACCAAGGCCTCCCTGTTCCTGGTGCTCTCCGTAGATCCCGGCTAGAAAGTGCACATGAGTGAATGTCAGTTCAGGACAGGCTGTGATGAACTCTGTGATGTTAGCTTTGGCCAAAGAGCCTCCAAAAACTCACTGTCAAAGCTCAGACACAAATCATGGCCACTTGTTACTGGGGAATATTCAGCATAAATGGAACTGTAACTCAGTAGAAGGGATAAGGAATCAAACAGCTTTAGATGGAGACAGGTGGCAATTGACAGAGGCAAAAACTTTGGTTTTTCAATGAAAAGCCATGTAACCCCATCTATTTGCACGGAAACGTCAGCAGACAATTGTTATAGTATTATATTCTTCCCCTCTCTCAGGCCTCCTGAGGTGTAATAAAAGCTGGCTCTGGGTCAGTCTAATCCCCATTGTAACCTGCAATGAGCGTGAGTTGGTTGGTTTAGATGTTCACCCTTTGCATTGAGAAATTCCACCTGTCTCTAAATTTACAGTATCATCCAATTCAATCTTCGCTTTGAAGTCGGTTTTCTGTAGTGAAGAAACTTACAAAAAGGAAAAAAAGAAAATGAAAGCTACATTTATGAGGAGGTCAAATTCTAGTCGCTTAAGATGCTTCACTCATTGGGGAGAAATTCCACCTGTTTTACTCTCGAGGAAACAGGTGGAATTTCTCCCCACTTCTCTCTGCCTGACACCCTTCATGATACAAATGGATAGACTGCAAGAACTACGTTGCTAGCTCACTGGTATAATAGGTATTTTGTTAAAAAAATAAGGTCAAAGCACCATCATCGTCACATATTAGGGCAGAGCAATGGGAACTTCATGTAGCTAATTCTACAGCTCTGATGCATCCGACATATGTGCCAGGTTTCCCCAAAGCACCACTTTAAGAGTGGCTGAAATCAGTGAGATTCCTCGGGATTTCTTGGTCTCACTCTGGTCACCTATAATTGCACTCTGGAACCCTGACAGTGTGTGGAATACTTGATGTTGTGTACAACAGTGACTCTTAACACTGAGGAACATAAAATGCTAACCCCCTCTCACTGCATTCCCCCTGCTCCCCCGCCCCCCCGCCTTTCCCTGCCACTCCCCACCCACAGAAAACATTTTAAGTTGAGTGACCAGTCGTTTCCAATATAAATAATAATAATTCTTGCATTTGATATAGCTCCTTATCACATTCTCGCAACTTCTCAAATTGCTTCACAAGATGTAGATCGACTGTATTTTGTAGGCAAAACGGGGCAGCCAATTGCACACAGCAATGTCCCACAAATGGAGCGAGTGACCAAGTTTATTTGGGGAATTATTGGCCAGAGCACCGGGACAAACTCCCTACTCTTTTCAAATAATGCCATGCGATCTTTAACATCCAAATGAACAGTCAGATCAGACTTCGGTTTGATGTCTCATCCGAATGCAAATCCCCCACCCGAGCCCTGCATTGGAGATTCAGCTTAGACTTTGTGATTCCAGGTCACACAATTTTGTGCCTCAGAGGCAAGAGTGCAAACCACTGCATCAGGTTGACACGCTAGAATATGCTAAAAGTTTATATTTAGTAAAAAAAACCTGTGTTAAAGCTACAGTGCTGCTCAATGTTGCTCAGTGATCCGTGGATTGCATGTACCAATTGGCAATTATGGATGAGTGGGGGAAAATTAAAGGGATGCTTTGCAGGCTTGTTGTCTGAGTCTAGCCTGCTCGGTCTGGCGTAATGAAAGGGATACTGTCTCTGTAAGAAAAAGAAGACTGTAAGCTGTAGAGTGGAAAAGTCTTTGTTCTCCACTCCGTTTACCAGTGACATAATTACCCTTGTATGACTGTCTGAACACCATTAGCCTTTTAACTGCCGCTAACAGCTCTTCATTCATTCATCCGCAGTCCCACGCCAGCCCGGAGGGAACGGAGCTTTGATTGGGCTCCTTGACATTGAGAAAGGGATTACTGCAGAGGAAAATGATGCAAGGGACGATCAAGGTAATTCTTCAGATCCTGTCATTTATGTGCTGTTTAGAGTTGGCTATGCTTCCAGCTATGTCAAGTTAAACCACACAATCCAAGCAATGCGGATGTCTTACCCATGGGGTTGGTTAGACACTGGACAGTTTTACTGGGAGGGGTTCAGACTATCTCATGGATGTGCTTCACTTGAGCACTTGTTTAACAGTTGTTATTATTTCAACAAGTATTAAATAATAATCTGACCAAAAAGTTGTCACACTTTTACAATGTCTAATAAAGTCTCAAAGAAATGATGATATTTTTGTTTGTTTTGGGATAATAGGGTAGTTACCATGACTTTTTGGACACCCTGCAAAACTGCATGTAGTTGTTGTTGATCCCTGTGATCGTCCCTTTCGCCCTCCAGTTAGTTCATTTTATTGTCGTGCTTATCACAATTGGAATCTTGTCAGTGTCGCTCTCTTTTCAGACAGAAGCTCTAGCTCCCTTCATCTGACATCTGGAAGAATCCACACTTGTCTACAATGTTGGTGGAATCCGTTCCCTTTCACTTTACTTTGAAGCAGAGTTTCCACTCCCGAGAAGCACATAAACCAGACGGTGTGTCGTCACCATTCAGTGACATTGTATTGACGTGCTGATAAATCCAAACTTTGCTCTTGTAACTGATGTACAGAAACTCTAGATGCCCCTAGCACTTGAATCCGAAGATTGCACTTATTTGTAGCAGAATATTTCTGGGGGCAGATCGATTTTCATTATGATCACAGCAATCCTTCCTAGTGCTGTAGTTATATGATGGCCAACTTAAACCCATTTAAAATAAATAGATTCCAGCTAAACTTTTAACTTTTAAGTGAGATCAGAAAGTTATCTTGATCGGGGAGAAGAAAAAAGTCTGAAGTGAACCACAGTTGAAAAGATCACTTTCTCTTCTTGCCTAAGGCTAACTTGATACACAGCATCTAGGTCTGAATGAGATATCACCAGATTACCCTCAGCTAATACTTTGAACGGTTACTACACTCCCTTATGACAGATATAAGTTTAACAGTTTGGAAATCGGTAGCAAAAGAGTACAGGCTCAGAGAAGTAATGGTCAAAAATTAATTTAGCTGAACAAGAATGAACTTCGATATGGCCTTGTTATTCTAAGCTTATACTCCAGTGCAGTGCTGGGGGATGTTGCATTGTCGAAGGTGCTGTCCTTCAAATGAGCTATTAAACTGCCTGTTTAGGTGGATGATAAAGAGCGCATGCACTATTCGAAAAGAGAAGGGAGTTTCTCCTGGTGTCTCGGCGAACAATCCCCCAAATAAAATTGTTCACTCATTCCAAAGCTGTTTGTAGGAAATTGCTGTGTGCAAATTGGCTGCCCACAAATATACAGTCCACATAGTAAATCCTGTGTAATACTTTGTGACGTCCTCCTGACATGAAAGTTGCTATTCAAAGTGCACAAATTATTATTATTATAATCAACAACAATGAAAAATTTAGCTATAAATGTAAATTGTTATCGTTGTTACAGATGCTGAACAGCATTGAATTACATTTGTATAGTGCCCTTCATAGAATCATAGAATTTTACAGCACAGAAGGAGGCCATTCGGCCCATCATGACTGTGCTGGGTCTTTGGAAGAGCTACTCAATCAGTCCCACGCCCCCGCTCTTTCCCTATTACCTTGCAAATATTTCCTCTTCAAGTACCTATCCAATTCCCTTTGAAAGTTGTTTTTGGATCTGTTTCCACCACCCTTTCAGGCAGTGCATTCCAGACTATAACAACTCTCTGGGTAAAAAAAATTCTCCTTATCTGCCCTCTAGTTCTTTTGTCAATTATCTTGAATCTACAGTGGAGTCCTGTAGCTCAGTGGTTAGAGCACTCGCCTGGCAAGGGAGAGACCTGAGTTCAATTCCAGTCAGGGCGAAACCTTGGGCAAGTTTCCTTACTCCACACAGAGCCTAATAATAATCCCTCCAAAACCAAAAACAATAATAAAAAATTGGTCATTTTCAATCTACGACTGTTTGTGGGACATTGCTGTGCGCAATTGGCTGCCGCGTTCGCCCACAAATATACAGTCAATTCACTTTACAGTGTGTTCTGTGAAGCGCTTTGGGTCGTCCTCCTGACGTGAAAAGCGCTATATCAAATGCAAGGATTATTATTATTATCGATGTCCATTGATTACCAACCACCTGCCACTGGAAATAGTTTCTCCCTATCTAATCTATCAAAACCCCGGATAAATTTGAACACCTTATTTTGAAAATCTCCTCTTAACCTTCTCTATTCTAAGGAGAACAATCTCATCTTCTCTAGTCTCTCCACATATCTAAAGCCCCTCATTGCTGCTACAATTCTGGTAAATCTCATCTGCACCCACTCAAAGGCCTTGATATCCTTCCTAAAGTGTGGTGCCCAGAATTATAATATAATAATAATCCTTGCATTTTATATAGTGCTTTTCACATCTTCTAGACGTCTCAAAGTGCTTCACCCCATATACTGCCAGGAATCGAACCCAGGTCTCTCACTTGCAAGCCAAGTGCTCTAACCCCTGAGCTACAGGAATTGGACACAATACTCCAGCTGAGGCCTAACCAGTAACTTATAAAGGTTTATATCGGGAGGACGTCCCAAGGCACTGGACAGTCAGGGATATGGACCCAAGCAGGGGGATGGGATCAGGAGGGGTAGAGGGCAGGGAGGTAGGGGTAGAGGGTGGCCAAAGGTTTGGTTAAACAGTAGAGCAAGGCGAAGGGACTGTGGGATGGATTTCCAAAGGGTTTGGGGCAGAGATACTGAAGGCCCAACCGTCCATGATAGGTTGGGCCGGATGGGAGACGTGGAGGAGGCTGGATGGAGCCTGCTGAAATCTGAATTCGTGGAACGGATTTCAAATTTCTAAAACTGGGATAATGCAAGTTGAAAAGGGGAAGAGTTGTTGATAAATCAATTTGAAGAATTCAACCAACTGTAGACTTTTGGAAGTCAGTTTGAGGGTGAAAGTGAGTGAATGGAGCTGAAGCAAACAAACTGCTGAGTTCTTGTGATTTCTGTTCAGGTTTAGACGATGTGCACAACAGAAATCTCTTAACTGTATCTTTGACTTCCAGTATGCTTGTGATCATGCACCCTCTTTATACAGCACAGTTGTTTATCAGATCAGATGGACCGAAGGACCTTCCATTTGATCTTGTTTTTGCATCAAATTAAAGCCCGCATCTAAAAGCAAGTAGGTTTGAAACCCATCATATCATTCCTGAGCCCTGCTTCCATAACTACCTCAGGGGGTGATTTCAAAGATCAAATTGCTGCACCTGGTGCAGAATAAATCCCATTTAGACCTGAGAGTGCCCCAGAGTGTGAAGGATCTTTGACTTCTGTCAGATCTGACGTGCTGCCGTTTACCGTTTATGGTCAGTACCGTTTACAGACAAATTTAAACCTTTAACAGTTTTACATACGTGCATTTAATCAAAAACAGTGAGCTCATCCAATGCACTACCAGGCAGCTTTCATTAAACACATGATAATCTCAACCAGATCTTTTGTGTAAGTGTGTAAATGTTTTTGGGTTCTATATTTTTTCTTCCAAGTTACACAGAGTAAGAAAAGCTCCAGGTTCGACCCTTAGGTTTGTGCCACATTAATTGACCTCAGCCTGGGTGGATGAAGATAGAGGATAGTGTGATGCTCGCCACAGTTGTTTAACTCCAGGTTTTGGGTTCAAGCCCCATGTCGGGACCTGGAACTCATATAGTCTAAGCTGACACTCCAATATAACACTGGAAAGTGCTGCAATGTCAGAGGTGCTGTCCTTCGGGTGAGACGTTAAACTGAGACCCTCCGTGTTCAGCTGAACTTTAAAGATCCCATGGCACTGTTCAAAAAGAGAAGGGAGTTTCTACAAGTGTTCCGGACAACAATGTCCCAAGGAGCTAAATAGTAATGGCTTGGCACCCTACTTCATCAGTGATGAAGTCTAATGTAGGATGATTTTTACATTAGATTTTTCCTTAATAAGGACTTGAACATACATAATAATAATTAGAAGAATCCTTGTATTTGATACAGCGCCTTATCACGTCTTCTGATGTCTCAAAGCACTCACAGATTTTACAATGAATAAAGTGAATTGACTGTATATTTTGTGGGCAAAACACGGCCACCAATCGTGCACAGCAGTGTCCCACAAACCGTCTTGGATTGAGTGACCAAATTATTATTATTATTTTTTTAAGGGATTATTATCCCTGGAAAAGTGATCCGTGAATCGACTAACAATCAGGTTCCTATTTATTGCAAGGTAAAACAGAGGCATATGGAGTAAGGAAACTTGCCCAACGGTTCTCCCTAGCTGGGAATTGAGCTCAGGTCTCTCGCTTGCGAGGCGAAAGCTCTAACCACTGAGCTACAGTAAAACAACCTTGGTGTCTGACCTACACTTGCAATGCTTCATTCTCTCAGCTTTTATTAATTACGGCGTAGATTTTTAAAAAAAAACTCATTGGAAAATCTTGCCATTAACATCTGTAGCAAAATATTCGCAGCCAGTTGTTCTGAAAAGTAAAGCTGCCCCAAGCCTCGCTAATGATCTGACAGCTGCACCTTCAATGCAAAGGATCCATAGAGTGAATGACTGGTGTTTGCTGTTTGTTTGCAGATATCTTGGTGAGCAGCTGCAATTTCGACCACGGTATGTGCGGATGGACACAGGAGAAAAGAGCAGACCTGCATTGGGAGCGGGTTCTCTCACCCTTAGGTAACTCAATATCATTCAACTTGGTTTTAACCAGTATTTGTTTTGCCGACAATACCTCTAGGTGGGCAGAGCAACCGGCTTCATCAAGAATAAAAAATATAAAATAAAGGACTGTTCTTGAAGTTGGTATTTTGATATTTCTTGAATATTCTAACTTTAACAGGTCTGCAGGTGACATAAAGCTTCCAGGCAGGGTCAGCTGGGAGTGAGATAGTTACATTCTTACACGCTGCCCACCAGCACTTCGACATGTGCAGTGTCCCACAGTAATTTACGGCAATATTGTACAGATAACCTTTATCTAACCTCGACTTCCCTTAAGCTGAACATTTATCATTTGTCATCCGCAGTATCCCTTAGGGCTGTGCTTTGCTTCTCTATAGTGATAGCATCACTGAAGCTAGTTTGGACACATGCAATAATAAAATTGAACTAAGTGGAGATTTTCAAGATTAAGGCAATTTTCTGCTACCAGTTTCAATAGATGAATATCACATTGAATCCCTGTTGTTTTCATATGTCACACCAAATCTCACTGGATAAGGTATGCACAGAATAATTAAGTGGACACTGGGCTATGCAAGCCTATTGCCATCTCTTAGCGATCAAACAGCTTTACTTTACAACACTAGTTACCGATCTCTCGCTTTCCCACACTCTTTCCCTATTTTATTATGCACCTATCGTTGTCGTTACTTTGAATTTTCTTCTTATGTTTATGTTTCTGCCATATGATCCTCATCCAGACTTACCCCAAATTCTCTTTTCCCATTCTCCTACGATCTACAGGCTTTTAAAATAAGGTTTGGCATCACCTAATTGCTATATCTATCTCTGTTATAAATGTTGCCTTTGCTTCTCATTCCCATTATATATGGATGTTGATTTCCCCTCTCACCCCTGTTATAGATGTTGTCCTTCTCTCCTCTCACCCCATTACAGATGTTGTTTTCCCTCTGAGTAATTCTACTATACATGCTACTTCTCTGTTTCCTCATTCCATACTCCCTTTGGGAATACTGCATATTTTGGAAATGTTTTTGTTGTATGTATAATCACCATATGTTTTGTGATGCTTTGCAGATGACATAGTGCATTATGAATTACAAGATGCATTATGAATTTGTATATACATAGATTGATGGTCTTATGCACTTCAAGACCTTGCATTACATCATTGCTGTGGTTATGGCTTGAAAGGGGCTTAGCTTGAGCAAGCAAAGTACATTAAGGGGCTTATTGGGTAGATTAGAGCAGTGCATGGTCCCTCTGAGTGTTTTGGTGGGCAGTGTTGTGCTGACATTTTTCTATTCATCAGTTGGTCAAAACCTCCCTTTAGCTACCATATATGGCCTGTGGTTAGAGTGTTGGGTTGGTTTATCTGCAGTAAGGAGACCTACTTATATGTCAGGTTATTTTGAAACTGACCCTTATTTTCTGAAACAAGTGAGTATTTAGGGTCTTTGTTGTCAACCGGGTGTTTCGTCTGCCTGGAATTGAACCCAGGTGTCTCGCTTGCAAGGCGAGTGCTCTAACCACTGAACTACAGGACTCCACAATACTCCCCTGTCTGATATTTAGCATTTAGTTAAACTATCCACCGGCATAAATGGGCAGCTGCACTCAAATGCTCACTTAGGTAAATTAACTACATTATTTTGGGGGGTGGTGGGACAGCCTGACACATGTGGAAACCCATCACCATGCTTACGAATGTCCAAACCAAACTGAGAATTCCATGCATCCACCTGAAATTCCAGAGGTAGATTGTTGGAATGATATGCACACACTCTCCCTGAAGGGACGCATCTTGCTTACCTAATTCTGGAAAGTATTAGGCGCAGGTTGGCAAAAGCCAAATTAATTTAATGAATTAAATTAAATAATAGCACAATGAAAGCTATCTTTAGGAAGGTCTGTGTTGATGCTGGCGGAGCAGTACCAGAGCTTTCTCACCAGCTGACCTTGTATTCCAGAGAGGAATCTATTCTGAATTCCCTTTAGAACACAAAGCATAGTGTAAGCAGAGGTGAACCAGCTTCAGGTGCCACAATGCGAATGGTTCTTTGGTTAGAGGCGATGTATGGATCCTACACTAGATCAGCAGACTATTAATATCTCCTTGACAGAAGATCACTGGAGGACAGCTATTATTTAAAGGTATGCAAAACCAATTAAGTGAGACAGCAAGAGACCATTGAGGGCAGGGAGATGCAGTGACAAATCATGATGATTGACACACTGTCTGGGGTCTGAGTATCCAGCTACATGCCCTCCACTCAACATGATGTGGACAGTGATAGATGGGAATGCTGAAGAAAGTCAACATTCCCAATTCAACATCTTTGGAGAAGTGCCTGGAGAATGGCTGCAATGCAGCCTTGGATATCTGTGTGCTCAGAGCAGCACAGAACAGCTCAGACAACAGGAAAGAACTAAAAGGGCATTCACTCCAACCGACAAAAGCAACAACACATATCATTTTAATAAAGACGTCTCTTTACTCATTGGCTGTGTGTCCAATGGATCAACGCTACAAACAGTAGTTAAAGTGAAAGATAGGGAGGTATTTTGCTCATCAACATGTCAATGTTGAGGAATGGACCATATTCCATTTTTCACTATGTGTCATTGTCAACCACTCTTAGGTCAGTACAGTTCAGAACTCCCATCTCGAGTGTCCCAACACAACATTAAATAGGAAGGGTCACTATTGATGCCTCCCCAGAACATTAGTTCAATAGAATTATGATTAACTAAACATTATTGATTCTTCAAATCTATTTCTGCTGATTGTAGGGATGTTTGTGTATAAGCAGCGAATACGGTCATCAATGGGTCGCACGAAGAATGGAGTTTGACAGAAAGAAGGATTTAATAAGAAAGCAGGTGATGAGAAGATGTACATTTGAATGGCTCAGGATATAGCTCAGAAAGCCCTTTAATGCATTTATGCACTTATGTTTTAAATTAATTTTGATAACCCAATGGTCGAGAAATTTGTCAGTGAATTTTATATTGTTCGTTTAAACTAGGAATATCCAATTCTAAGTAAACACTGTCAAATATGCTAATTTAGTGTTAAGAGTAGTTTCAATGGTCTAGATGTTAAATCGTGTTTTCAAACAATCAAAGAACTCTGCAGTCATTTTGTTGTATTCTTTCTTTGCCTGAAAACTTTCCAAGGTAGGGTGAAAATATTAAAAAAAACTTTGCTTTCACAGAAATAACATAGCGAAGTAAATACAGAAGCACACGCAGCAGAGGGCTTGCTTGTGTTTGTTTCAAAATATTTCCAATGGGCATTGTCTCTTGTGGCTGCTCAGCCATCATTGAGTGAAGAAAACCGAGTTTGTCATGACTGTGGGATGCCCCGAGTGTGGGAAGAGCTGGACTGGTTTTGCTTTGTGCAGGAAAGGAACAAAGTGTTTTGAGTGCAAGAATCAATTGTGTGTTTAGCCGCATTTGCTAAATATAGAGCAACTCTCTCTCTCTCCCTCCCCCGAGCTGCATAGTTTCTATCACTAACTTCCAAGTTTGATTTCCAAGTTCTGCCTTGGAATGCTGTGATGTCGTGCTACTGCTCATGAACGGTGGTGATCGCTGGCAGTAATCATCAGCCACAGAAGTTCCTGCCAGGATTTCATAGGGAACAAACACCAGTCAAAGACATCTGTGTGGCCTCACTCGAGGGAGAACTGGTTGTTCTCAATAAGTGGCTTGCGCCGCCCGAGTCCCAGACTTGTGGACCAACCCATTCTGGGACATCGCCTCATATTGCACACCGTTCCTGTTGTTAAAAATTGTTACCATGTTCCCTGCAGGCTCTTTTTAGAAAGGATCATTGAGTATTCCATCCAGTGATCAGCCACAGAGGACAATATGCAGACAGTTGAGGCTTTGTCCTATTTTATATGTTGCTCAAGCACTAGTCCAGCGGAATAGGCACTGGAACCATTCCATATAATGATGAGATATTGGGTGCAATTCATAAATTGATCGGATATTGGGAATTTTTCATGGAATGATCGGATGTTGGGAAAGTGATCAAATATTGGGAGATTTCAGCAGCACGATAGGAGAGTGTGATATTGCCTCTATGTTACAGATTTTCTGTAATTCTGTGATACTTGGAATCAAAACATCTTAAAGTTATAATCACTTCACTTTTACTATAATTAATCCCCTCTGTTACTTATTGAGGTTCTTGTGGCCCATGGGCTGAATTAATTCCACAAACTGTTTGCATTCTCAGGTCGTAGCTGGTACCTGGCTCTTTCTGAATCCAACACCAAAAAGAGGGACGTGGCCCATCTGATTCTCCCTCTCGCACTGAGAGCAGACACAGACAACCTTTGCCTTACCTTCAGGCACAAGCTGTCTGGTGACTCTCTCGGGAAGATACAGGTGTTTATGAGGAGGAACAGCGTTTATGGCCAGGCCTTGTGGCAGAGAAACCGGGGCTATGGCTGGAGAACAAGTCGGTTCACACTGAAAGGACCAGGCATTGAGCACGTAAGTTTTATCATTCAGAAATTACACTTAAAAACACATACACACACGGGTTAGATTTGCTTTGGAAATTCTGTTGCACTGATGTAGAATAGATGTAGACGCTTGATAATGTCAGGCCAGTTGTAAAGCTCACAGGATCTGGTGAAGCCTAGTGTAGTAGATGGACGTCAAACCTCCCACCTTTAGGTCAATGTGTTCTAGACTGTGAGTGGACCTAACCACGGTCAGCTTGCTCCTGTCACTGGAATTCAAGAATCTGGTTAAAGAGTGACACTGAGACACACTGAAAGTGGAGCATTTATAGGGAGCCAATCCCAATGGGAAATGTAATTGTTTCAAACAATCAGGTAAAATAAGAACAAAATCACATGTTCACATTATCTTCAAATGGCTGAAAGCATTTAACAGTGACTTCTGTCAAATGTAGTCACTTTGTTTTTGGTATCTGTGCTTTCAGCCACAATGACCAAACTTTCTGGAACTCCTTGGCTCAATCCCTCCCTCTTGCCCCCTCTTTGCCCATCTTCAAAACGCACCTGAAGACTTTCCTCTGGTCCCTCCCCTCCCTTTCTGGCTCAGTGTTAAACTCTCTGAGTCACTACTCGTGTGAGGGTGCTATATAAATGCAAGCTTTTGTTGTTGTTTTTGGAGGCAGCTCGTGGCACACAACAAGGTTCCACAAATAACTGTGGGATATTGGGACAAATTCTCTTTTCAAATAGTCAGATGGAATCGTTAATGTCCAGCTGAAGAACAGCAGAAGAACAACTTTAGATTAACATTTCATCCAAAGAATGGCATCGTCTACAATGTGTAGCACTCCAATACTGGTCTGTCAGCCTAGACTGTGAGCTCAAGCCGCTGAGAGTAAGGGTATCAAGGGATCTGGGCAAAGGCAGGTAAATGGAGTTGATGTACAAATCAGCCATGATCTAATAGAATGGCAGAACAGACTCGGGGGGTTGAATGGCCTACTCCTCTATCTGTATTCTTATGTTCCTATGATGCTGCCAGAAAACTGGCCCCAGAATTGGAGACACTTATGACATATATAAATATATTATATATATATAGATATTCCACCCCTCAAAAATATGTTATTTTTATAGTTGATCCAGGCCACAAGAGGACTTTTTAATTAGGTTGGTTTGGAAACTTTATATTAAAAAATCAGATTTCTATTTGGCAGAGGTTCTTGGCTTTGACTCAATTATCAGAAATTACACAGGAAATATCTGATAAATGTTGTACACCTTTAATGCGGGAACATTACTCTGGAATGTTTTAGCAAACCACTTTAAATCTGATTCCCAGAGTCAGGAAAGAGGATCTAAGTTCATAGAAATAGCACTTGTGGAGTTAATGATGTATTTAATAATAATCATATGATCAGTCATCAATGATGTGATTGATCATGTGATCGGTCCTCCAATGGTATGGATATTGAAGAGGCAGCAGACTCCCCTTTTAGACCCTCTTTAACAAATATAATAATAATAATAATCCTTGCATTTGATATAGCTCTTTTCACGTCGGGAGGACGTCCCAAAGCGCTTCACAGAACACACTGTAAAGTGAATTGACTGTATATTTGTGGGCGAACGCGGCAGCCAATTGCGCACAGCAATGTCCCACAAACAGTCGTAGATTGAAAATGACCAATTTATTATTGTTTTTGGTTTTGGAGGGATTATTATTAGGCTTTGTGTGGAGTAAGGAAACTTGCCCAAGGTTTCGCCCTGCCGGGAATTGAACTCAGATCTCTCGCTTGCAAAGCGAGTGCTCTAACCACTGAGCTACAGGACTCCACTGTAGCGGGTGTCTCTAAGATCTGCTTATGTAAGCAATGTGATGGGATGTATAATGGGAATCTATGAGCTTTGCTCTCAATTCAGGTTTGTCATATCCTGACACACCAGATGTGCAACCTCCCATTGATTACATCAAAGGGATCACAGCGAGATTCCTCTTGTTTCAACCATCCCCGTGTTGTAACAAGTGCTCACCAAATCCATGGAACAAGCAAGAGATAATCTAACTTTCTAAAGCAATTGACTGTGGAGCAGGCAAGAAATCAGAATAGCAGAAACAATTAAAATCTTCTGTAATCTTTACAATGAAGAGATTGGGGAAGAGTATCTTAACGATGAGCACTTCTGTGAAGCTTTTACATGCAGAGTGCATTCCTGAAAGGATGCAAAACCATCTTAATTGTAAAGATCACTGAACTGCTCAGTTGTTCTGACACTTTTATATAGGAGCGCATTAGTAACATGACTGTACAGGAACAGCTTAGACTGCTCTGGGGCATTGCCCTACTTCCTTTACTGCCCTATAGAATAAAACAGGTGGTGTATATAAAAGGGAATACCGATGCAATTCAGCCCCCAGGGGGTTAACAGCGCTTCGCTTCAGTGATTCCCGTGTTCGACAAGAAAATGTTCTTCAAACAGATGAGTGCGCTCCAAGACAGGTGGGAAGAACGCGTTTGGAGGCTGATGTAAGACAAAACATGACTCAAAATAGTCAGGCTGCTGAAGTCCCGAGTGCATAGTTTGGCGGATTAGTTTCAAACTGTTACAGCTGTGGGATATGAAGCCTCAGGTGACCACACTGTTTGAGCAGGAAGACTGACTAGCAGCGTCTGGTAAAGTAAGCTTCCTTACAGCCGGTAACACAGGCTTTGTTTGTTTCTCTTTCCTCAGGTCATCTTTAAAGGGGTGCGAGAAACGGAACGAAGTGGGGAGATCGCCTTGGATGACATCAGTCTGCAGAGAGGCCACTGCTCGGGAAAACAGCAGGGACTGTGGTAAACCCTGGCAGCCCACTTGTGGCCTGTCTGCGCCCATCTGCCCGTGCGAAGACTCGCTACGAGGGGACACAATGACCGTCACTCTCTCTGGCTCTTCGTTCTTCGGTGCAATTTATGCCAACGATAAACCCTAAACAACGACCTCCGAGGGCACAGGAACTTCACCAACTCCGTTTTTTCTACTCAACCTTACCCCTTGCCCAAGTATGTATGTGATTAGTCTATGCCCAGTAGTGCTGAGGAATGTGGAGATGAAACCTCCTGCAGAAAAGCAAAGGACACCCGTCAGTTCAACACAGATTAACCAATGGACAGCGGACCCTGTCACATGGAACAACAGTACGCGTGCTGGGCTCAAGCCATTTTGATCAGTGCTCCATAACCATCCTTGCATTAAGTACAAAAGGCAAATTACTGCAGATGCTGGAAATCTGAAATAAAAACAGAAGTCGCTGGAACACTCAGCAGGTCAGGCAGCGACTATGGAGAAAGGAAAGTGAGTTAATGTTTCAGTCAATGACCTTTCGTCCGAACTCTTTCGTTCCGATGAAAGGTCATCGACCTGAAATGTGAACTCACTTTGCTCTCTCCATAGATGCTACCTGACCTGCTTACGTTTGGTACAGTGCCTTTCATGTCGGGAGGATTCTCAAAGTCATTTTCAGGACACACTGTAGAGTGTAGGGATTGTGTATTATGTAGGTAAACGCAGCACTGCCATCTGATAATATCATTAGCCCAGACCTGGCAAGTCTTGTACATTAAATTTGAAGCTCCCTTATTTTATTATCCTCCCCCTCATCCTTTTCACACAATGTTAAATTTGCGAGTGAGCACGGCCACAAAAAAATCCACATATACAACTAGTCAGCTCTTTTCCTCACCCACCCACACCCCACCCTCCACAACCTATGGTTTTAGCTGGTTGGACACCAGCACTTACCCCACTGCACACTCTGGGATCCCCAAGCCTTGGCTGTTGCCGACCTGCGCCTAATACCTTCCAGAAATAGGTAAGCAGGATTCGTCCCTCCAGGGAGGGAGTGCGCATTCCATTCTAACAATCTTATCTCTGGGATTTCTACGTGTAGGTGAGATGCATGGAATTCTCAGCTGGGTTTGGATATTCGTAAGCATGGGGATGTGTTTCCGCAGACACCCAGCTACTCTAAAAATAATCCTTCCCCACCCACCCCAACCCTGGCTTATATAATGTAGTGCCTCATTCCACCTCTCTATTAAGCTGTGGCGACGTCTTCAGTCAACAGTAAAGATTCACTCCCCCATATCTCATCCATATTTGCTGTGTTTTGGTATTATCTGCGTGTCTCGTGTTATGTTACAGGTTTGCAGTGACAGAATCAAGGTAACTGTTCTCGCCATGGTCTCAGGTCCTCCTGTGTGAATTGTCACTTCACTGAACTTCTTCTGGGCCCATGAGCTGCCAAGCAAACACACTCAGCTGTCTGATCAGCTGCACTGTGATACAGCCAGGTCTCAGATTAATAGCATTGCCCAACCTCGATAACCATCCCAACTCTCCTTGAAGTGAACTGAATTTGTACTGCCTGGAGGCATTGTTTTATTCCCCTTATTTAAATGGGATTTTACATTTATCTGAATAAGCATTTAATGAAACTCTCTGTAGGGTTGTGTATATAACATTTGTAGGGGAAAACTTAATTTAAACCATCCACTTGTAAGAGCTCTGGAGGCAGCTACTGAGCAACACAGCAGTGATTATAGGACAGTGTTGTTATAAAATGGAAAGCCACACAATTGCAATGTTGATATACTGAAGTCACTACTATAAGCCAAAACACTTTTAAGTGTTACTATTTTTAAAAACAAATACAATTGTATTATTATTAATGATTTTTAGAAGGACAGCACTATTTCGAAATGACAATGTCAATGACTGGCAGCATATCCCAACATAGTGAGATTCAGTCCTGTGTGAACAGGACACTTTCTTCACCAAAGGCTTTCTTCAAGCTGAATGTTAAACAAGGAAGCCTCATTATACAGTATTACAGCCATACTACAGCCCTCTACCAAGAGGCCAAGAGTGAATGGCATGACTGTCAACAACAACGCCTATAACGCCATTGATGGCAGACAGTTGGAGCGGCTGACTTAGTGATTCCCAGTATTAGTTTGTATTGTTAAGAATTATCACGCTGGTGAGTTCATCAGTTGGCCTCCTATCTCTTTTGTTAGTAAATAATTCATTATTGAGAACCCAGGTGGAGGTCCAAAGGCCACAGTAAATTTCAGTGCCAATGTTCAAAACAGCAACGGAGAAAATGCAAGAAGTGATTAAATGATAAAAATAATCCTTGCATTTGATATAGCGCCTTATCACATCTTCGCGATGTCTCCAAGTGCTTCACAGAATATACCGTAAAGTGAATTGACTGTATATGTTGTGGGCGAATGATGCCAAGCTTGGATATTAACAGCTTGTTCAGGGTGTACACAAAGTCCTGTTACCTCCATTTTGTTGACAGTGCACTAACCAGCAACTGAAACATGTGGAAGAATGATGATAATTGCATTAAGTACAAGTACTTATTTGTATTCAGTAAAAGTGTTTAACTGTATTTAGACCTCCAGAGGATTGGTGTGAGTGAGCGCCATCATTTTTATGGCAGATAATGGTCAGTCATCATGTTCGGTGCCATATTTTCTGTAACATGATGGAGTGATGAGGTAAATACATCTGACAGCTTGTTGCAGCTCTTCTGTAGTCTTGTATCACTGTTTTGTAATAGGAGAGTAAGAGGAGTTTGCATACACTCTGTAGAGTGCAGGAAGTTGGGAAGACTGAAAGAGAGGAGTTCAAGCCCTGAAAGAGGTAGACTTGAAAATGAGTGATGAGTTTTGATGACATTACAGTGAGGATGAAAGGAAGAACAATGTGAAGGACAGTATATTTAGAGTTTAGGAGGAGCAAGTGAACAGATCTGAGAGAGCAATGACCACCAGTATTGATAAACTTAAGACATTTTTACCATGCTCACTGTTTTGTACAAGCTTGGAGGCAATTGGTCAATTTGGATCCCAATTCTCTGTTAAGCCATCCGGCGTTTGACAGATGACATTTCATCAAGTACTGTCAAAGAATAAAAACACTGGTGCTCAAAGGCAAATGATAGTGTAACATTAACATACTGTATATATAAGACTTGGCATTTCTTTATCAAACATGGCCTGAAATTGCCCTGGTCTCAGCCTGCAAGACTATTTTGCTGTAAATTTAAGAAATGTGGAAAAGTCTTCAATTCAGGTTTATTTTGAAACCAATTCTCCTTAAGAACTGCAGAAACCGGCTCCCAAATTAAGACCGGATTTAAGAAGTTTCCACAAATCTGGACGATGTTTAACTTTAAGACAAAATAGTCCTGATCGGATAAGACTGGGTGGAATTCCTAGCATCTGGCACATCAAAGTCACCAGAGTGCAACAAGTGTCTAGTGTTAGCCTTGACAGTGCAAGGTTTAGGAGACAGCAAGGCTGTGTGTAATAATTCGGAAATGTGACAAAGTGCATGTTCTTTTTTTAAATGTCCCTGCAGTTCACACCTGAATATCAGTTGTGTGGCAGAAATTCAGCGCTGTGTCGTACATTTTCACAGGCATTTCAACATTTTAAATAAAGGCTCTGAGTTTCTTCTGAGTGTTAATAATGTGCTGTGTCTTGTGTCGGGTCTAATTCAGTGAATCAGACCGTATGCTATCACTGTTATATTCCAAAGAATCACAATTTCTTGTTAATAAAAAATGATAGCACTAGCAATGGTGGTAATCAAACAAAATGCCGTTTATTACAGTATTATTCACCTCAATACAAGTTATATGTTTAAAATAGCATTAGACTGGCTCAGTTGGTAGCACTCTTGCCTCTGAGTCAGAAGGGGATGGGTTCAAATCCTACCTTGAGGTGTCTCACTGATATGATATAGCATTATATCAAAGCCAAGCATTATTATTATTGTATCGAATGTTTTAAAGAGCTTCACAAAATGTTATGACTGTGTATTTTGTAGGCAAACATATCCAAACAGCAGTGTCCCACAAACAGCCATTAAGTGAATGACTTTTTTTACAAAATCTGGGGGTATTGTGGAGGAAAATGAGTAGAAACTCCCTTCTCTTTTCAAATAATGCTATGGGATTTTTAACATCCACCAGAACAGGCAGATAAGGCTTTACTCAGATCCAGCTGATGAGTCCTACCAGTGTTCATTTGGGATTGTCACGGAAGAAGAGAAATCTAGACAGAGGAAGGAATGACAGTCTTCTGTGACCACACCATCAATTGGTTCATCTCTCACCTGTCACATTTGTGGTAAAATCTGTCTCTAGGATTAGGCTACAAAGCCAAGTAATACCCATCAAAGATGAGGCCAATCCTAAAAATCTAAACCCCTCTTGCCTTTTTCTTCTTTTTAAAAGCTGAGGAACAATCTTACTCGATTATCGTAACTCTATCATTACCAGTGTTCACAACTTTTCACAATTTATTTAGGAACAGTTTTTAGTGGTATTCTGTTAATCACTGTTAAAATTGAAAAACAAGCACAATTCTCCCAATTGAGGTGTGTTCTTGCTTTTATATTCCTCTGGTTAGATAGTCTGGTAGGCTCCTGGTAGTCTACACCAGTGCTTATGCCGTATTTTAGGCAGCGTCATGCAGGCAAGCACACCTTGAAAAGCTACTTCTCGCGCAGCTGCTCAGACACGTGTTTGCAAGCACAGTAAAACTCCAGCTGCACTGTGACACTGCAGCTCCAACCTCTCCTCTGTGACCCCCAGTTCATCGCCCGAGTCGGTACTTGGCTTTCGTTGAGTTGTCTCGACAATTTGCTGCCACGGAATTCAATTCCATTACCCTGCGGGCCATCATCCAATCAAATCAGCTGTGGAATGTTTTTATTAAGCTCCGTACCGAAAGGCTGTAACATCACAGACTAACCAATAAACTCCCATTTACCTTAAACATCCGGCTCCATTGCGTGAGTGTTTCTGAAGAAAGATCAGATAGCTTGATTAGAAAGTGTTCCATGTGTAGTGGTGGTGTGTAATTAGTAACCGATCCATTCATTTTTCTATTAATGTTGGCACAGATTTGCATTCCTTGATCAAGATTTAATTCAATGAGCTCTGCCTTGCCTCACACATCACTTTTTTTTGTTAAGCAGCCTTTATGAAAGCAAAGGACAAATATATCCCCTTCCAGACAGCCTCAAGCCCTCCAGTAAGCTTCTGTGGCATATAGAGAGCTATGTATTGTGAATGCTATATCATTGGGTTGTGCTTGATAGTACGGTATTAACATCATTCAGAGCGAACACCCAACTACTTATGATATTATACTTGCTTTTTTTTGGTCAGCTTCATACAAGCAGAAACTCATCAACAACAAGAAAATTACATTTGTATACCACCTTTCACGTTGGGAGGACGTCCCAAGGCGCTGGACAGACAGAGTTACGGACTCAAGCTGAGGGTCGGGGTGGGGGAGGGGGGAGGGCAGGGGGGAAGCAGGGAGATTGAAAGGATGGTCGAAGAGGAGGATGTTGAGGCGGGTCTTGAAGGTGGCGAGGGGGCGAGACAGAGGGACTGTGGGATGGAGTTCCAGAGGGTGGGTGCCGAGTGGCGGAAGGCACACCCGCTGATAGTGGGGCGAGCAAGGCGGGGGACATGAAGCAGGCAGAGCCCGCTGAGTGGAGGGAGCGAACAGGATGGTAGGGGGTTAGGAGCTCGGAGAGGTAGGGGGGAGCAAGACCATGGAGGGCTTTGAAGGTGAGGACCAGGATCTTGAACTGTATTCTCTGTGTGATAGGAAGCCAGTGGAGTTGGGCAAGGATGGGGGTGATAGGGTCACGGAGCCTGGTGCGGGAGAGTACACGGGCTGCAGAGTTCTGGATGATCTGCAGCCTGTGGAGGGAGGATTTGGGGAGGCCGACAAGCAGTGAGTTTGCATAGTTGAGCCTCAATGTAATGAAGGCGTATATGAGGGTTTCGGTGGTCTGCAGTGTGAGACAGTGTCGGAGCCGGGTGATGTTGCAGAGGTGGGGGAAGGCAGAGCGGGTCATGGCGCGAATGTGGGTTAGAAAGGATAGTTGAGGGTCGAACAAGACCCCAAGGTTCCGGACTGGCTTAGTAAGGTGGAGTGTGCAACCACAGATGGTGATGCTATAAGCGCCTGAGGTGACGAGGTGCTGACGGGAGTCAATCAAGAGGCCCTCGGTCTTATTGGCGTTCAACTGAAAAAAGTTAGCTCTCATCCAGGACTTGATGTCTGACAGACATTCTGTCAGGACAGCCATGGTCCTGGAGTCAAGGGTGGAGGCAGAGAGGTAGAGTTGGGTGTCACCCGCATACATGTGGAAAAGTTGCCCCCATGTCTGCGGATGATGTCACCGAGGGGGAGCATATAGACGTTGAGGGGACCGAGGACAGAGCACTAGGAACGCCGCACGAGACGGTCCGGGAGCTAGAGGGGAAATCATTTGAGGAGATGAAGTGCAGGCGATGTAAGAGGTACAATCTGAACCAATCAAGGACAGCGCCGTGGAGGTGAGGTGAAGGAGAGGCCATCGCTTTGCATAAGAGTCTCCAAACCAAACCCAGTGAGATTTCCATGTGTGCTTGCTTCTAGATTTTATGTTTTTAAAGAACTTGGCTGCAACATTTCTATTCTCAAAGTTAAATTGCCGCAACAAATAATATTCCTATAAACTGGTCCAATCCAAACCAGGCAATACGCATGAAGTCTTCTCTGGGAACAAAAGTCTTTTGGAGAGTGCTGTCAGTAGCGATTGTAAATATATTTTGTGAACAAGTCTCTGACTCTTTTTGTCTCCATGTGCCTTTGAGGTTTTCTCCTTCACTTCCTATCCTTCTAGTCTCCCTGTGGATTTTTTCTGTTTGTCTGTGATTCAGGTTGATGTGAATTACTTTGTTTCTCTCGCTCGTCAATATTCATCTGTGAATCTTTTCCACTCTGTCTTTTCAGCACCGTCTATCACACTCACGTGTTCTCTCCCATCTGAATAACTTGGATTAATATAATATCTTTCACTTAGAGTAACGTGTCAGAGGACTGAGCAGGGAAGGTGAGGGAGAGGGGGTATAAAAGCTCACTCTCCTCTTACCTGCATCACTGAGTTGCTTTCTCCCTCTGTTGTCTCTCATACTGTGTGTGAATTCACATTCTCGTTCCCTCTCTTCCTTCTTCCTGCTTTTTCTCTCACACTTACACAACTTTCTTTTGGTTTACTACATCTATCTCTTCCCTCATTCTCGATTTTATCTCTCCTTAATCTCTTATATTCAAACTTTTTTTCACCTCACTCACTTTTCTGACTTTGCTCAGTTACCGTCGCTCACTTTACTCTTGCGCACTTACCAATTGCACATACTCAGTTCTCTCTCATGTTAGGTATTATGTACAGGTATTATGTAAATTTGAGAGTTTATGTGTCAGCCTGACTCAATTGGTAGTACTCTGACTCACAGGATATGGGTTCAAACCCCACTTCGGGTCTTGGAATCCATATCGTCAAAGATGAGACTCCAATTCAGTGTTGGAGCGGGCTGCGTTGTTGGAAGTGCCGCCCTTTGAATGAGATAAGTTCTCCCCAGGATCCGCATCCCACTCACCCCAGTCCTTGCCAGGCTCCTGTGGCTCCTAGTGTAGAATCGAAAGGTGCTATACAAATGTAATTTATTGTTGTTCTTGTTGTTGGTTGACTTTAAAATCCTCAACCTCATGTACAAATCACTTCATGTCCTGGCACCCCCCTACCTCTCCAACCTGCTTACACTCCATTCCTCTACCCACTGCCTTCGCTCAGCTGGCTCCATCCTTCTGCATTTCCCTCCTCCCCTCTGCTTTACCATTGGTGGCCGTATTTCAGCCACTGCGCTCCAAAATTCTTTGCCTGAATCCCTCCACCTTGTCTCCTCTCTTCCTGTCTTTAAATCACACCTGACGATCTTCCTCTCCAACTGTATCTATGATCACCTACCCTATCTCTCCATCAAGTCCTGTAGCTCAGTGGTTAGAGCACTCGCTTTGCAAGCGAGAGACCTGAGTTCAATTCCAGGCCGAGGGCGAAACCTTGGGCAAGTTTCCTTACTCCACACAGAGCCTAATAATAATCCCTCCAAAACCAAACACAATAATAAATTGGTCATTTTCAATCTACGACTGTTTGTGGGACATTGCTGTGCGTAATTGGCTGCCGCGTTCGCCCACAAATATACAGTCAATTCACTTTACAGTGTGTTCTGTGAAGCGCTTTGGGACGTCCTCTGGACGTGAAAAGCGCTATATCAAATGCAAGTATTATTATTATTATCAAGCTCCGCCAATGTTAAATGCCCCGAGGCACTATCCTGCATGAGAAGCGCGATATAAATGCAAGTTGTTATTATAATGCTGTGGAGATTTAAAAGCAAGAGGATTTTGAAATAGACCTGCTGCTGGCCAGAGAGCCAGTGGAGGTTATTAATGTAGTGCGTGTGGTGGGAGGTTGCATGGAAAAAAATTCATGAATGCTGATAAATTGCGCAAGGGATTAGCAAGTAATCTTGGTCGTAGGCTAACGCTTTCAAGAACTGAATTCACTCTGTCTTATCTACCCCCAGCCTCAGAATGGATGCGATGGTGGATGTGATCTTATTTTTTTAAATACATCCTATTTTTAAGATATATTTTTCATGTATATTTTTAAATATGTCATATTTTGTATTTAAGTTCTAAATTGCTAATATGGACACATTCTTTACATTTGACCACAATTATCAGAGTATCTGCACAAGGGAAATTTCCATCAGTCAAACATTTACTGTTGAAACCAGCAGCTGCCTTTAAAACATACAGCCCGAACTAGCATCTTCTTTCTCTCCTCGTCGTAACCGTATAATCCTCGAAGTGCTAAAATAACACAAGTCATAGGTTTTCTTAACAATAATCACATTTATGTGGGGGAGAAAGGTTTTACAATGCTCCTTTTGTTCCATGGCATTTATCATGTACAGCGGCGACTGAACAACCAGATAACATTCACAGACTGCTACCCTGATAAAGGCTGAAAATCACAAAATGGAATGGGGTTGTTTTCCATCTTTGTGCCAGGTGCAGCCACTAGTGCGTTCAGCAGCAAACTGCGAACAGCCAATGTGCGGCTAATGATGGGTGAAAGGTCAGCGCCGTTCTGCTCGGCTGCCACCCATTTTCTGGTGCTCTTAAGAGATTGAATGTTAAAGACAGTTGATCCACAATTATTTTACGACGCTATTTAAGAAATGCTAATCTTGAACACAATGCTTCTCCCTTTACACCAGTTCAGAATCAAAAGTCACCGGCTCAGCCGTACGGCACGTCGGCTGCTCGTGGCGAATTGCTGCTCAGCTTCCTGGCCACGGGGCTAGGTTCTGAAACTCTTCAGCCATCACTTAACATCACATTCTGTGAAGTGCGTTGGGACGTCATCCCGACGTGAAGGGTGCTATACAAATGTAATGTTCTTGTTGTCTCGAAGACATGATAAGGCGCTATATCAAATACAAGGATTATTATTATTACTGATTCCAGGTGCTAACAACGATCGCTGCAACTGCCATCTTACTCTGAAAAGTGTTCAAAAACTTTTTTGTCCTGTCTTGACGATGGCCCTATGGGTGTGTGGAGACCTTGATCAGCACCGGATAGCAAGTACTATACAACAGCAAGCTGCAGTGGCAGTGTATATATAAATCATCTCTCCCCTCTCTTTCTGCAACTTATTTTCAACCCAGTTCTTGTTCTAGATTCCCCACGCACCAACAACTAAGATTTGACTTGATCCATTTAGGTGTTAAGATTTTTTTTAGGCCACTCTGATCTTTCCATCTATCTGCCCGCACCTTGAATGCTTTGTATGGTTGGAAAACGTTCCAGCATTGTTTTGTGGCATCCCTCAGACTTTGTACATCTTCACATGAAAATAAATATTTACCTTCAAAAGTGATTCAGACACCATAGTCACTATGGTGAGGTGTGAATTACTACTATAGACTTCACCGTATGACAATGACTTGATTCTGTGTCAAATTACATTTGCTGATCTATCCTTTCAATATTTGTGGGGAATTAATACTTGAATGTTTAAGGTAAGAGATCAGGTAGATTCTCAAAGATACCAATTTAAATAATTGTTTGAGCACAGGGAAGAACAAATGGGGACCAAACCTTTAGGCTATTGACGCAAATACTGGCTTGAAATAAAATCAGATGAAAGGATGAGACACTCAGATCTTCCAGTTACACAGGGCTTGTGTTCAGGGCAGCTGGGTCTCGATGATGTGGGAATAGTATAAGTTACGAGTCTAACAACAATGGCATTAGTTACTGGTACTCATGGTTTTACCACCCTTTACCTCCAAAGACCCTGATCTATGCTTGAGTACAGAGCTGCAAGAGTCTCACAGCAGAGCTCAACAAGTCCACTATCTACGGGTGATTTTAAAAAAAACAATATAAAAAGAAAATGACAAAATAAATGTGTTTGGTGTAAAGCGTTTACTTCAAAAAAAATGTTCAGGTAATCCTTTAATATCACTTTTCATAATTATTGGCAAGTTTCACATTAATGTTTGGTGAAAAGTTCCTGGATATTGGAATGGTATACGTTCTCAAACAGCTGCGATAACTGAATGGCACTCGTGTGAAATGTATCAGTCCCCTGGTAAGAAGATCCTGGCACAATCACCACTATCAGCCCTTGCTCCTCTATATAGTGCTTGCTTAATGAATATTACATCACCATCACCAATATAACCACATCAGTACACTGAGTCAATGACCACACACAGCCTGGGATTTCAGCCACAATTGCTGACGCTGCATTAACACAGATGTTAACTTCCTCTTGTCCAGCACCGACGGCTACTTTTGTCCAGGCTTTGTTTGGACAGATTCAGATCTGAGGTGAAGGGACTGTCAGCAGGCCGGTCGGCTTCATCTTGTTGATCCCTCCGTCCAAGATGCAGACTCGTGGGTAGCTCAGCTTCACCAAGTGAGCTGCAAACTGAAGCAAACGGTCATTAGCAACACAAGTGCTATGGTACAATACAAGTTTACATTTATACAGTGCCTTTCACATTCGGAGGCTGTCCCAAGGCTTCGGCTTGACCCCTGAGATGGGGGTGAAAGCCGAGGAAGGTGCGGAGAGGAAAGATACCAGAAAGCTCAGTCAAACAGGTCGGCTTTGAGACAGCATTCTACAAGGGTACCTCACTGCTCTGGGCATGTCAGGGTAGCGATCTGTTATTGAAAGCCTGACTCTGCTGAGAACATCTGATAATCAGACTTTCATTCATAAAATAATCTCTCTGAATCAAATGTAAATATAACAGGGTCTCTGAACATCTGGAGATGAAAACCTTTATCATCTCCTAGATAGGCAAGCTCCTGTGGTGGCTTCACAATAACAATCCCGATCAAAGCATTTTTTTAAAAAAATCACGTTTTAACATCTTTTGCAAGCTGTCATGTTCTGCGAGTTCGGTGGATGCAGCTTATTTGTTCACTGAAGTAACTGACCAATACACTTTCACAAAGTAAAGTTGACACCATGAGGGATGCTTCACAGGTCACTGACTAAGCTGTGCCTCTGTGCTTCTCTGCTTGGCTCTGGCTACACACCTTGCCCGCTCACACTTTCATGTTCCAGACAGCTCACATCTGGTCTGGAGGGCGGTGTCTGGCTGGTAGGAGTCCAGGTTCTGAATTGGTTGACTGCTCTTTCAATAGCTGCCATTTAACCCCTTGAGTACTTGCCTGGATTGTCAATGCCTGGTGGGATGGTGACAGCTTTAGGAGCTGCAAAGTACTGATATGGGGAGATTCTGATCCCAGCTGCACTGTCGGGGAGAGATCACTGAGCAGAGGACACATGATTCCCCACAAGGTACAGGCACTATTATTATGGGGGCTCATGTGAAGTATAAACACCGGCATGGACTAATTGAGGCAGAAAGAACGCCTGGGGGTGGGCATGTTAGTTTGCAAATACTTGTGATTTTGTATCATCTTATGTCTGGAACTAGAATGCTGACCTTTCTGATTAAAACGTTCACCCAGACCTGAAATTCTCTAAGGATCATTTATTATCCTGTGTTTATAGTCAGCCTCTTGAATTACCATAACAATTCTGTGATCAATATTCCCTTATTCGAGATCACGTTACATTAAATACACAGCTTAAAAGACTGGAATGCACACTAAAAGAGTCTCCTTGACAGAAGCCAGAATCAAATGTTCATTTGTTTTAATTAAACACTGAGGCAGGAGGTTTCTGGCAGGGCAGACAGCAACTTGGGATAGTCTTTGAGTGATAGATTATTTCATGTACCCAACATTATTTCCAATAAATTTAACAGTGATGTGCAAAAGACTGGAATAACTGTTTAAACAGAGTTAAAAGCAGAACTTTTCAAAATTAGTTTGAATTAATAAGATTCGGGTACTAATTATTAACAAAGCTGTCATGACACATTACGCAATTTTCTCTCGTGTTTATCTGAGACTGAGGTTATTCAGAACACAAACACACATCTGAGTACTTAGTGTTTTTCTTAAATCACATCACTTGCTTCTGCTATATTTCTCGAACAGGTTGTAATACTGTTTCTTCCTTCATCAAAGCTTTTGGGCTCAACATTACTGTAACTAGTGGAAGATTTAAACACTGAGCAGTCACCGACTTCTCACATGTAACAAGCTGTACACTTGACAGAGCTTAAATGAGTAAATTGACATTTGCTTGATAGAGCACACACTCCCACAGCATGCTTGACAGGGTTTGCAAATGTAAAACTCCGAATGCTTGACAGAGTTTACATGTGTAATACACTGTTCACTTGACAGAAATCGCATGTGAGACATAATGTTCTATTGACAGTTCACATATACAGAATTCTGCTCACTCCATTGAGCACCATTATTGAAGTTGTACTGCCACGTACCTGGCTACAATATAACCAATGGATCATTTTGCTGAGGAAACTTATCCTGCTGCTGGAAAGCACTAACAATAAGGTTTCCATTCAGACACTAGTTAAAAAGTTTCCATATAAAAGCAAGTATAAAAGCTTTGAAATAATTAACCGCCTTTCAATATTTCATCCACCTGCTAACACTATGTCGGTATACTAACCATCTTTGTAGATTTCACATATATACACCTCTCCCTATGAACTGCACCATGGCAATATCTCACGTCTCTCTACACTCACAAAGTTTAACCCCAAAACATCAATAAAACACACTGAATATGCATCTGATTATTCCCTGTTGATGTAGCCATGAGTTTTACAGCCAGTTACTATCAGAGATGTTACAAATGTATATTTCACACTCACGTGCATTTCCCTCAGTTTGCATCAGTTGGAATTCTGTAGCGCACTTGGCTCCCATGCGAGAGGACAAGGGTTCGATTCCTAAGTGGGGTGAAACCTGAGGAAAGTTTCCTTACTCCACACGCTTGTTTACCGAGCAGTAAGTAGGAACTTGGTTGTTAGTTGATTGGCAGGTCGCTTTCTGGGGATAATAAACCCTCAAAAAAATTTGGTCGCTTAATCCACGTTTGTGGGACAATTGCCTGCCACGTTTCGCCCACAAAATACAGTCAATTTACAATATATTCTTTCAAGCGCTTTGAGATGTCTCAACGACATGATAAGGCACAATATCAAATGCAAGAATTATTAATATTTTATCATTCTGGAACTGTTATTTAAAAAGAGGTGAATGAGCCCAAATATTGCGATTCGCAATTAGTGCTGAGTTTTTTAAAAAATATTAAAATATTTAGATTTGACTTGAAATGGAAGATGCCATTGCCGTTCGAGTGCTTGATATCGTATTTCTGTTGAGCGCATATCTGATATATGAGTACACGGTGGTTTAATGAGGGAAACGAGTTTCTGATCTTTGGTGATCTTGGGGTTAGTTGAAATTAATTTTCCTAGGCTCTTCAGTGGCAAGCAGGTATCCACTTTAACAAGCGGTCCAAGTGGCAAGTTAGTGTACATTCTCACAGACGCCTAATTCGAGGTTAGTCCCATAATTGTCTAATGGAAAAGTACTGTATATGTACAATTTCCTTGCTGATCTCATCAGTCTCTGGGGTGGGAGCAAATAAAGGAAAGTTTATTTTAATCAGTCTCAGTGTAGAGGTGAGTATACGTCCATTCTATTTTCACGGAAACTGGTCTCAGGAGCAGTTTGACATTCGTACCCTGTTGCCGTCAACCAGTCTTGAAAATACAGTTTCAAGAATGATGAAAAAAGAAATGAATTTGCACCTGTTTATCTCATAATTCTTAAATAATGTATGTCAATAAGATAAAAAGGCACAACTAGCAGCAATGTTTTGTGTGTATATGTGGGTGTGTGTGTGAGATAATTTCAGCACCTGATTCAACACTTGACTTCATTTCAAGCTGTGTTATTACTGTATGGAAAACCTTTCCAGATCCACCCAACTCTTTGTTGATTGTTACATAATGAAACGTACGGTCGGGGTCTGCATTCGTTTCCAATGAAGAGTATGCAGGATGCAAGACAACAGCGTGTGGCAATTATGAATATATCCATAGGAGAGCTCACATTTCACATTTCCTTCACCTGATAAAATTGATGTAAAATTTACATTATATCAACAAAGATCCAAATTTAAAAAAAAATAACTTCAATGGGTTAAAAATAATAAAGGCAAATCAATTCTACAAGACTGGAGGGAAACTTGAGAGAGAAGTGAGAAGACTGTTCAGTCCCAAACCTGTAGTTACATCAGGCCACATGTCATAGTTCTGCCCTCGTGAAAATTATCACATCACATAACCCCACCCCCCAACTTATCCATGCATTCGAAACCTCTCGCCTTAATTTTTCCAATGGCTTCCTCACCGATCTCACCAGTTTCACCACTCATAACAACCAACTGATTAAAAGCTCCACCACCTGTATCCACATCCATAACAAACTCACATCATTCCAGTATTTACTGAGCTTCGCTGGACTCCTATTGCAGAACGGATCAATTTCAGGATGCTTATACGTGTACAAATAATTTTATGTCCTGGCACCTCCCTAACTCTCCATCCTACTTACACCCCACCCCTCTACCAGCCACTTCCACTCAGCTGGTTCTGGCCTCCTGCACCTGTACCCTCAGCTCCACCATTGGTGGCCTTGCTTTCACCCACTGCACCCTGAAACTCTGGAACTATCCTCAATCCCTCCACTTTGCCCCATCTTTGCCAATCTTCAGATTGCACCTGAAGACCTATCTCTTCGATCGTGCGTAGGCTCACCTCCACCCACTCCTTGGCTCAGTCTCAAGCTCCGCAATGTTAAATATTCTGAGATTCTCCCATGTATGAAGGATGCTATATATATGCAACTTGTTGTTTTCAGTTTCAATTCTCAAGGATTACTCTCGAAGTGTTAATCTATTTTTCTCTTTCAGATGCTGTTTCACCTTCTGTTCATTTTTACATGACACTCTTTATGTTCCTCATACTGCTGGTCATGGCCCTAAGGTTGCTAACCTCTCAAGCACAGGGTTCACCACAGCGAGGGAGTTAAATGTTTTTTTCAGCAAGCTGTTGGGTGAACGCTCTTCCTGCTGTGGAGTCCTCCTCTTCAAAACCGCACAGTAAAAAGCTTCTCGGGAATGAAACACTGCTTCGTTCTAATTCCTATACAAATTTTGACAAATGTTCTGGGATATGGGAGACAAAATCCGGTCCGTGGGTAAAAATGGGTGACCTGAACTAATCCTATCATTACAAATCATCCCAAGCAATTAGCAAATTGGAATGCCTCAATCCACTTCAGTGGATTCTAGCTGCCGGGAGCAGTCAATGTTTGCCTACTCTAACTAACAAAGCTGCTTAGCAACAAGACAGTTTTGTTAGAGGACCTACTGGATTGATGAGGGGGGTGGGCTGAGAAAGAGATTAAATGGGCCGTACTATGTTTACACTCGGCAGGATTTATCTGCTTGGTTCTCGTGGGTGAACCTCATGTAGCTGACATGTTGTTATTCTCATTTACAATCGGTTTGAAAATACAATATTCACTCGGCCTGGAACATTCCTGCCAAAAACCTCAAGTGCGTCATGCTGACCCACAAGAACTCTGCTCTGCTGTGTCTGGTATAGAATGTGCTTACTCGAGGTCAGTTCGTCCCATCTTCAGTTACTGACTGCAGTTTCCATTTGTTATTCTCATACACTATTAGCAAACAATGTATTTTTGACCACAACATCTTCCAACGTGATCTGGCTTTGTATGTCCCCTCCCCAATTTATTTCCTTTGCTAAATCTGCAACTCGTGCCATCCCCAACTAAGGGGTAAGTGACACAGTATTTGGACTCTGCCAATTTTACCCATGTTAAAAAAATGGGTCGATCGGCCTCCTACTGTGTTTGTACATTTCTATGGTTCTATGACTATAACTGGCTGCTGGGACAGAGTCCTGGTTTGGATAATCTGAACAAGGGATTCTGGTTACCAGTCTGTGTCGTCTTTGCAACTTGAATTGGGTGGTGTGAATGCCCTCAGGCCATAATCTCACTGCTTAAGGAATCGTATCCATATGCTGCTGGGTAAATTTCCTTACACCACATGCTTAATAATAATCCCTCAAGAAAAAAAACCCAATAATAAATTGGTCACTTCAATCCAACAACTGTTTGTGGGACACTGCTGTACGCAATTTAGCTGCTGCATTTCGTCCACAAATACACAGTCAATTCACTTTACAGTATATTCTGTGAAGCACTTTGAGACGTCTAGAAGACGTGAATAGTGCTATATCAAATGCAAGGATTATTATTATTATTACCTTGCAGCTCCAATATGCTAAGAGGCCATGTTGTCACTTCCTAGGCTGTTCGTAACTAATGGCAATGTATTTATAGAAAGTCTTTTGAGCTTTACAAACATTTACACATTATTCTGAATTATTGAACATTTTGATATCTTGAATCAATCAAAACTTGTAAATTTATAGTTCTGACCCAATTAGCACAAATGGCTGATAACAGCACTAGAAAAGGAATGGGATAAATACTTGAGAAAAAAATATTAAAGAGTATGGGGAAAGAGCAAAGGAATGAAATCTGAGTTGACAGCTCCAGTGTAGGGGGACTCATGGGGTTGTGGGGGGGGAGGTGGTTGGGAGGAGATCAGTGCAGACTCGATGGGTTGCACCTAGTGATGTAATTTCCAGTGCTGAAGCCACTATGGCATATACGCCCATCAGCAGTCGCCAACACTATTTGACCAATGATACTGTGTTAGGCAAGGCCACATTTTCATTTAGAGAAATAATAGAATGTAAATTGCAATGATTTCCAACTGATGTTAACAATTCTCAAAGACATGCAACATATCCCCACTGCATTGGAATATCAGCGCAGACTACGTGATTCCAAGTCCCAGAATAAATATTATAGTTCAATGACCAAATGCTAATGATACTTAAAAGTAGAGCTAAAATAGCATTAATTGAGTGTAATCTTATTAGTGCAGTTTACCAGACACCCAATTGGGCTCAGTTCTAAGGATGCCTACTGGCTGTATCTTCTCCCAACAAAATGACTGATGTCTAAACAGGTCAATAGTTAATAATATGTAGGAGACCTGCATAGTGTTTCCCCCTCCTTGACTCAGGCCAAACAATCAATAATCCTTGCATTTTGATATAGCGCCTTATCACATCGTCGAGACATCTCAAAGCGCTTTACAGGATATTCTGTAAAGTGGACTGACTGTTTATTTTGTGGGTGAGACACGGCAGCCTGTTGCGCACAGCCAATGTCCCACAAACAACCATGAAGTGAGAGACCAATTTTATTTGGGGGTTTGTTGGCCAGGACACCGCGAGAAACTCGCTTCTCTTTTTGAATAGTGCCATGGGATCTTTAACGTTCACTGAACAAGCAGATGGGACTTTGGTTTAATGTCTCGTCCGAAGGATGGCATCTCCGACAATGAAACACACCCCAGCATTGCACTGGAACATCAGCTTAGACTATATGATTCCAAGTCACAACATGGGGCTTGAACCGGCAAACTTCTGACTCAGAGGCGAGAGTGCTACCACTGAGTCAGGCTGACAAACAATGAGCATATACTACACTCATGATCTAATGATAGTGTCAGGGAAGCTCTCACTACCACTTCAGCCTTCTCTTTCTTGAATAGATTCCCAAACCAGCCTGTGGATCTGTGACAAACCCTCTGCCAGCAATGTACCGATATGAACTTCATTAGCAAATCTAAACATGACCTTTTAAAACAGGAGGTAACGTCCTTCATGGCAGGACTTTCTGTTGAACCTGATTTTTTTCTAAAGAAGTCCATTGTGAACATTTGGAAAAAAAGTTAAAAAAAAGCAAAAGTGCTAATCTTTACACTTGTCACATTTAAAAACGGTGTTCCCAGTTCCTTGATTTATTAAATTCTCTAAGGTTTCAAAATTAAACAGCTCTTTCTGCATCACTCCATCTCTAAAGACTCAGCAGCTCTAATGTGTTTAGCTGCTGCTGTACATCCTTTTGTTACCTTAAATTAGCCAGGAAGGGGGTGGAGTGGTTACAGTCACAACCTCACTTTACTGATGTTTTCCACATAGACCTAGACCTGGAAAACAGCAGCTCGTACCAGAGAGCACAAACTCAGCTTTCTTACATGATCAAATACTCACTCAGTATAATCATCACTTAACTGAGAAGAGAAAACAAATTCTATTCAAATTACTGCTGATACTATGATAATAGTAATAAAATTCTTGCATTTGATATAGCATCTTATCACGTCACCGAGATGTCTCAGAGCGGTTTACAGACTACACTATCAAGTGAATTGATTGTTTATTTTTTGGAGAAATCAATTATACACAGCAGAGTTCCACAAACAGGCATGGATTGAGTGACCAAATTTTCTTTGAGGGATAATTACCCCCAGAAAGCGATCCACCAATTGACTAACCATCAGATTCCTACTTACTGCTAGGTAAACAGAGGCTTGTGAAGTAAGGAAACTTTCCTAAGGTTTCGCCCTGCCCAGGAATCGAACCCGGGTTCTCGTTTGCAAGACGAGTCCTCTAACCACAAAGCTACAGGACTCCACTAGCTGGTGATCTAGCTCAGCAATGACATGAAATAGATAATCCACAGCAGCTCTAACAAGGCTTCAGATTCCAATTTTCATCTCATTTGACTGTTTGTGGGACATTGCTGTGCATACATTTGGCTGTCACATTTGGGTACAAAACTAACAATCTCTACACTTTACAGTAAAGCTTCTTAAGCATTTTGAGACATCAACATTTTCTTAATGTGAAATGCAAGGACTATTATTATTAAAACAAAGCTGATAGTTTATCCACTTCTACTGGTTCGCACCCTAAAAAAATCAAGAGTGGTTCCAGACTCTCTTCTCGTCCCCCAGCAGTTCTGTAACCTAACATTTATGTTAATTTATTTTCAATTGTTTTAATCCTGTGAGCTCCCAGGCATGTGTCTGCAACACTGTATGAGAATGTGTATGGGATCCTTGCAATGCCAAGTCTATTTTCTTGCCCTCTCAGTAAGCAATATCTTGCCACACCTCCCAGACCAAGAACAGAAACTGTCTCTTTGAAAATGTGAAATTCAATCTGAAGAAATGAACCCGTCAGTTGGGGAAAAAAACAGAGAGGTGTTTTAGGTGAAAACAGAGCTACCTCTGGACTGAAAATATAAATGGAAAAAGGTGAAATGTGTTAGAATACCTGGGGTCTAATCCTGATATTTCGTAACAACATAGAATTCCCTAATAAAGAATCTCTTTAGCATTCCTGTTGACTGGCGGGAATGCTGCTAAGGAAGCATATTGTGCGTAGCGATGTTTCCAGATTGGCATGACGTACAACTGGCTCCTAGAAGGTTTCTTAATTCGTAGGATTTTAAGTTAAGAAATAATAATAATCCTTGCATTTGATATAGAGCTTTATCATGTCTTCGAGACGTCTCAAAGCGCTTCCCAGTATATACTGTAAAGTGAATTGACTGTACTTTAATACCATAAATTAGGCCCCCCAAATCATAAATAAACTTCTTAAAGAGTCTGTCAGTTCCAGCTAAAGGATCACAGAATTCTTCTGGTAACAATGCAGACACTTCTAACAAAGCAGCGCTGTTGCCAAATAAATATACTTTAGGTGTTTCTACATTGAGCCCTAATCAAGACAGGTTGGTAATGTTACTCAGCTTCTCACAGGTTTAGAATCAAAGGCCTTATACAATTGCTAGGATGGGCTTATGGCAGCAGAACGCTTTTACTGTTTAACTGCAATGTCAGTGACGACTTTTGCTACTAACTCACACATTCACTCAGAAATGGAAAAAAAGGACATAATGTCAAAGCAGTAGAACTGCTCTAACTGCGACCAGTGTAATTTCTGCAGAAATTTGCCAATAATGGGAAGGTTTTGAATATTAGGCTTTGAACTAACTCTTGTAGGATTTTGTCAGTTATTAAAACAAGCAGGACATTTCTCTCTGTTTCATATCTTTAATGCGTCTTTGGTCTCAGAACTTTGACAAGGGGATGATCCTTCCTATCAATGATAAAAAAAACTAGACATAAGAGTAGAGGAAATCAAGCATGGAATAGCCTTCAAAATTATGAAACATTCAGGGCAACACTTAAAAGGATGTACTCTTCATTGTGTTGAAACACTTACTGCACTGGATCTCTGGGGTCTGGGATTGAACCCAGCCTGGACAAAGAGAATGGCTGGAAGGTTCCTAAGTAAAAAGTCTGTGGGAAAATTTCAGCTCAATGCTTAGAACTTGCTTGGAATTACCTGAACTTGAACATCTCGCTTACAGAGCACAAAAATGTGTGCTGACAAATGAAAATCACATAATAACACACTAGGGCTGCTTTTCTGAGGTTGTGATTTAACACAATGTTGGGGCAGCACATTTACTTTGCACTTAACCTCAAGCCACCCATGCTAAACCTTGGAGGATACTGGGTGATAAAAGTGGGAACTTATTACAACCACACACAAACAAAGCTTAAAATACACATTGGAATCTTTCTCCACAATAGAGCAAAACACTTCAACTTTTACTGAACACTGCTGGAAGATTGCTTAAAAGTTCAGTTAATATCAAACCAAGTTGACTCAAATTCGGCGAATGATTCGGTTTCTGTTACCATCAAAATTAATGGACTCTTCAGCCAACTGTGTTTTTCCTTTATATTCTAAATCAGAACAGCAAGGAGAAAAACCTGGACAGCAACTCCACAGAGCTATTTCATTGTATAAATAATCCTTGCATTTGATATAGCACCTTATCACGTCTTTGAGACGTCTCAAAGCACTTCACAGGATATACTGTAATAATAATAATAATCCTTGCATTTGATATAGCGCTTTTCACGTCGGGAGGACGTCTCAAAGCGCTTCACAGAACACACTTTAAAGTGAATTGACTGCATATTTGTGGGCGAACGCAACAGCCAATTGCGCACAGCAATGTCCCACAAACAGTCGTAGATTGAAAATGACCAATTTATTATTGTTTTTGGTTTTGGAGGGATTATTATTAGGCGTATGGAGTAAGGAAACTTGCCCAAGGTTTCGCCCTGCCTGGAATTGAACTCATTGAACTCAACTCAGTTGTGGAGTCCTGTAGCTCGAGTGCTCTAACCACTGAGCTACAGGACTCCACAACTGTAAAATACTGTAAAGTGAATTGATTGTAAATTTTGCGGGCAAATTATTCATTGTACCACTCAGGATGCTGAGAGCCAGCATGCAGATATGCGGTGTTCTACTGCACAAGCTGTAACTAGGTATAAATAGTTGCTTCCATGTTTGTAGAGGATTGTAATGGAACACATATTGTCTGTTGCAGTATTGCTTCTCAAGTTGTTGCTGTGATCTAGGTTGTGCAATACTACATTCAAGCCTTATACGGTAAGGATTAAACATACTCTTGGGTCTCCGGCTCACTGTTATAACACTCAACTGCAATGGCGGGGCAGGCTCGAGGGGCCGAATGGCCTACTCCTGCTCCTACGTCTTATGGTCTTATCCCTTTAGGGTGATGTGTAAAACCTTCATTGACCCATCTTATTCAGGAAACGCCCTTGATACGACACACATTTCAGTTTGTATTTTAATTAGGCTTTCAATATCCAATTTATAACTCTAAACCGATTGCTCAAAAGGTTAATAAACCACATCTGTTCAACATCAAAGCTGATGCCTCAAATGCAACACAGATGTGAAAGCAGATTTACTGCACAATGTTTTGCAGGGCAAGGCAAAACATTGCACTGTGGGGTTTGGTTCCAATTGAAGCTGAGTTTATTGCCTGTGAAGGGGTTAATCTAGAACTGACATGCAAGATTTCTTGGAGGAACCTTTCCAAACTAAACTGTGTTGTCGTCCTTGATGCAAAACTGTTATAAACAGAATTTAAAGAAACGCCAACTACGGTCATGCCTGTCACAAACATGTCCTGATTAGGACAAGTGCAAGAAACACAATCTGACATCTGAAGCCACCTTCATCTGTTTCATCTGAAGCCACCTTTTTAACGCCTACAGCTCTTGTTCAATAACTACAGAAAGAGGCTAATTTCTGTGTGACCAGTCCCATTACAAATAAGCTGTCAGCAAACCAAAGGTTTTCACAAGAACTGAGAAACATTTGGTTCCAAGGTATGATCTGCCAGTGATAAAGCTACATTTCACCTGAGATCATCCATCCATTCATTCAAACATTGAGCATATACAGAACTTCTAAATACATGACTACCCTCCAGATATTGTATCCAACATCTAAACATACAGTATTTGGTTCATAACACAAGTGCCGTGTAAAATAGAAATAACACTATTGAGTTAATAATAATCCTTTCATTTGATATCGTACCTTATCACTTCAAAGTGCTTCATAGGATTTTACTGCGAAGTTTAGTAGACTTTGTGGGTAACCTGGGCAACGGATTTGCACACAGCAACATCCCACAAATAGCTATGAACTGAATGTCCAATTTTATTTAGGGATCGTTGGCCAGGACATCGGGAGAAACTCCCTGCTCTTTCTGAACAATGCTATTTGCATTTTAACCTCCACCTCAACAAGCAGACGGGGTCTCGGTTTAATGTCTCATCCGAAGGATGACACCTCCATAATACAGCACACTCTCAATAAGAATAGGAAAATCAGTCTTGACTGTGAATTTAAAGTCCTGATTTGAGGTTTGAACTCACAACCTTCTAACTTAGAGGCGAGAGTAATACCAATTGAGCCAGGTTGAATAAGGTGAGTAATTTATTAGTGTTGATAACCTTTTTGGAGGTTTTTTTTCCTTTTCTCTAGTGGATGATATTCCTCGAGAAGTCTGAGCAGGCACTGAGATTATAAACACTATGGGGTGGAAAATGCAAATGCATGATTATTCCTGGAGATATCATCACATTGTCGAAATTGCTGTTCCAGCTACGTGTTAAGAAGTGGAGTTAAACCAGTGCTGCGGGAAGTAGCACCAAAATGCCGAGATGGAGACAGCAGCAGTCACTGGTAGATGATGCCTGACATAATGACTGCAACGGGTGGCCTCTGGGTGAAGCATTTTGAAGTGGGGGTTGGGGTTGAGAAGTGGTTGTTTGTTCACTAACAGTCAGATATTGACTACAAAAAAAGCCTTCTGTGGTTACCCATCTTCTCTTGCTCTTTTTTCTTTGTCCATTTTGTGATTTTAGTTTTAGTTTTATGCTATTCTAATACTGGTTTACTTTTAAACCCTGTCATCTTACTTTTTTCGGTCTCCCTGCTCCCATCATTTATTTTGGAGGTGGGAGCAAGTTTTCTTTCCCCATCGGTTTTCAAGGCCGGTTCAGCGTCTCATAGAAACCGCAGTCTGAAGAGCAACATAGTCTGAACTCAGATGTGACTAGTCTACTCTCGCAGTGGAAATCTCATTAGAAGCAGGAAGCGAATAACATTTCCCCAGATGCTAATTTCCATCCCGGAAGAAACCCATCTGTAGTCCTCAAAGGGTTATCATTTGTTCAGAGATTGCACATATTTGAAAATACAGATTCTATTCTATATATTGCCCTGCTTATTTCTCACTGAGCCCGAACACACAATTTAATGTTCATTCCGAGTTTGCTTGAATTCAACAACAACTTGCATTTATATAGTGCCCCTCACCCAAGGTAGCGTCTCAGCGCGCTTCAGAACTCAAAATTCATGACAAGATATCTAGTCATGGGGTTAAGCCGCCATTTTCTCACTATCTCTCATTTCTTGCACAGTATTTGTACCAAAAACAATCATCAGATACCTCAGGGGTTAAAGATTCTCACAATTGTTCTATGTGTTATAGGGCAAGATTATTCAACGCAAAGGTCAACACTCTCCAAAAAATAATATAGTCAGTCTGACCCAGCAGATCCTAATAAGTAGAAGCTGCTCCGTAGTGTCATTTTCTCTCTTCACTTCTGGCTTTGCAGCACCATTTATAGCCTAACTGATGTCTTAGTTGTCTTTATTTATATCTTCTTTTGCCTTTGGGTAACAAACAAACTGAGAGCTTCCTGAATTGCCTTGTCTTAATCTTGGTTCCAATAAGCTTCTGGTTGGCAGCACAATTGCTTTGAAATCTTTCACTAATCCTTCCTAGTTATATCCCACATTTAAACTATTTACATTTTTTAACAATATGATTCTTTAAGGATTAAAAAAACGATTGGTGCTCTCATTAGGGAGATTGCATTCCCACTTTTTCTGCCCGGGGAGAATGCAGAGCAAAATCCCACGTGGGGGAGAATGGATCTACACTAACTCTCCACTTCCCAGGCTACCTCACAATCTACCTCAACCTGGACACAATTTTATTAATTCGTTTTCAGAATCAGTCAACAAAATTACCGATCATGTTGTCCATCGACACGATTGGTAAATTACGTCATGATTTACTGATTGTGCTAATGATTGACTAAACAACAAATAAACTCCCTTCCTCATTATTTCAAATCCTACTGACTGCAATATTGTAGTTCCTAAACTATTCAAACCAACCTACTCACTGAACAGTAACTTTAAGCTAACTTGAACACAGCAAAACTAAAAAATTGGATGCCCTCTGTGGTGGCAATGTTGTTTTCAATGAGCTGAAGTGGAGTTGTGGAGGGGATTAATGACTAGCTCATTGGATTACATGTCAGAGAGGAATTTATTTACTACTTAGCAACAAGATGGGGAATTTGCTATCACTGATAGTCAATGTAAAAATGTGCAGGTTATGAAGACAAACTTGTGAAGTTTCAGGCAAGCATCATCTTAATTGACATAATGTAATTTTAAAGGAGTGGGAAACAAAGTATTTTTTAAAAATAGAAAAAAGGAGTGACATTCTAAAGTGCTCCATAATAAAGCAGGTGGGTGCGTTCAGGACAGTCTGTCACAATGCATGGCTAGTTAAGGGCAAGTGGTAACTTGTGCTATATTGCTTCCTCTCTTGGCCACAGAAAAANCACTCTCATTTTATCTTTGGAAACAGCTTTCCCACTGCTAGGACCACCCTACCTGTTGGGGCTTTGGCTTGCAGGGCAAACTGGAGTTGAGTGGGAAGAATCCCTGCCCCCAGTGACTGCTCTGCCCTTCCAGGTCCCGGCGATGAGCCAGGATGGCTGAGCTGTCATCAGCAGTGATCACCACAGGGCTGGCTCGATTCTGACATTCCACTGACAAACATGTCACCTCGGAGCCAATTCAGCTTCAAGGAGACCCCATTTACCACTCCTCACACCCCCTTTCCAGGTTTGTCCATGGGCTCTCTCTGCCTGTGGATTAAAGTGCTGCATTTTTAAATCCAAAATTCTCATTTACTTTTAGCCTTTCCGTTCCTACTTAATAAAAAACTGCACATGATATGTGACGAGGGCTTCAGGTGTTACAAACATACATCAGGATTTAAATTGGATGAGCGCACGCTAGTGTTAGAGGGTATGAGGGAAGAGCAGTGAAATGGGATTAAGATGGATGGCCTCTTAGAGAAGCAAATACTGACACAAAATAATAAACTGAATTGCTTACTAGGGATCCATGGAAATAAATTGGTGATTTGTGGTCTCTATTTAGATTTTTGTTGTGATACTTAAACATGGTTTGGGGTTGTTGTTGTTCACTGCAGTAACCAGACTTTGTGTTTGATGATCACTTTACAAAGTGGCCTTAGCTGTAGGCTAAGGACCACTGTTTGCTTGACCTTCATGGACACCCTGGTGTTCTGCGCGTAACATTTTCTGAATTTCTCTTCCGAGATCCTGCTGAGCAGATAAATACACGGGGAGGGAGAGCAGAAGAGCATCAAAGACTCTGCGGCAAGACAACTTCATTAAAACCTTTAGAAGATTATCATTCGTTGCTTCCTTAGCAAATTGCATTTTGTTTTATGATCTGACACCTTAATAGTTAAGATACGTTCCACATCGTTTATCACTATCTGCCTGTGAGGCTATCAATCAACATGTGTGAGCATGTCAGTCAAGGAGGTGATGAATTTCTTGTCTAACTTGTGGCAGCCTCTGCCTCGGAAGATTACTTGAACACGGAGGTATTTAATCTTGCTCTGAGATCTATTTGTAGTGTGTTGCAGCATTGGCAGATTGTGGTGAGAAGTTGATATCAGTAAATGTCATATGCTCCAACTGTATTATCTAAGGAAAGAGATATGTGCACAAGACTGTATCTGCGTGAAACAGTCTATAGCCCAGACTGCTGATCGGAACTGCATCAAGTAACAGCAGCAGAGGAAACAGAAGCTCTCCAGTGAAGCAATGAGAACTGCGGCTGACTTACACTGGCGGAGGGCTTGCGTATCCCCTCAGCGGCCCAGAAGACCACACTCCCCTAATAACTGGAAGGGGATGTCACTGCAGCATGTCACTAGTGACAGGCTCTTTCAGAACAACAGTCAACAATCCTTATGATCCTCGATCCAACACGTGGCAAAAGCCTTGTTCAGAAGGGCCAGAAATATCATCCATTTACACAGAGAATCGGAGTGTGACAAAGTGCAGGGAAAACAGATGAACCCACGGAACTTGGAATTGCAGATCACCCACGTGTGGCAGTAATAGTAACCAAAGAAGCAAAAAACGTACAGCACAAAAGACTATTCGAACATTGTGGAGTCCTGTAGCTCAGTGGTTAGAGCATCTGCTTTGCAAGTTAGAGACCTGAGTTCAATTCCAGGCAGAGCAAAACCTTGGGCAAGTTTCCTTACTCCACACAGAGCCTAATAATAATCCCTCCAAAAAACAAAAACAATAATAAATTGGTCATTTTCAATCCATGACAGTTTGTGGGACATTGCTGTGCGCAATTGGCTGCCGCGTTCGCCCACAAATATACAGTCAATTCACTTTACAATATATTCTGTGAAGCGCTTTGGGACATCTAGAAGACGTGAAAAGCGCTATATCAAATGCAAGGATTATTATTATATGTTTCCCCTCCCCAGGTCCCGGAAACAGCTACCAATTTATTCTCATTTCCCTGTCCTTTCCCATTCTCTTTAATATTTCTCCTTTAGAAGATTGTATCATGGCAAGCTTCTCCCACAAGGAATGATGCTAACGGACATATGCTGTAGACTATTCACCAATAAAGTGATGTGGACTAACATAGCATCATAGTGCCCGATCGGGAAGCACACTGTGATTTACACCACTCTGGTTGTTAGGGTTGTAAATGTCCTACCAAGGACAATAACAGGCCAGTTAAACATATGTTAACATTTCATGGTCAGCAGTAACTAGCGAGTGTGTGACCTCAAGTCATCAGTATTTTGTCAGGACTACCAATGCTTTAATAATTAGTGCACTTAGTTTAAATGTGTTAAACACATTAACATGCTGTGTATTGAGCTGGCCATGACTTTTGTACCAAGGAACAGATAACAAGATCACCACATGGGACAATCTAAAAATGTTGATAGTTGCAATATGCTTATAATGTCATTGCCAATAGCGCCTTGGGACGTCTTCCCGACGTGAAAGGCACTATACAAATGTAATTTTGTTGTCGTTGTAATAAATTTCAGAGTGCTACAAACTAAGATATTTGGTTCCGTCTCTTCCTTGAATTCTTCACCGAAAAGTTGTCAGCACATTTGCATGAAATCTTTTCTGAATACTGCACAACCCCATTAATAACCTCCTGTTTTGCTTACGTCACTGGTGTCCTGTTGTCAGGTTATTTTAACAATAACAATAAGTTATTTAATCATAATAATTTTTTGCAACAACAAAATAACAATTTCCTGCGTATCCCATGCATGCATGCAATGTGCAGGAAGTGCTGTTGATATCACTTTTTCCTCTAAAAAATAGCACACATGAAACCACTTCAGCAGCAACTTAATGACCCAGAAGTCGGCCATTTTATCGTACTTTCCTTATGGTGCAGTTACTGAGAGATTGAACCCAGACGGCAGCTCAATTCTTCCCACTGACTCCCTGCCTTTCCTGAAGCGCTGGCTCCACAGTAGCTTCTGATTTGTCCATTTGCATGGATAGAACATTGCATTTCATAAGTGGTGACGTTCTTTCATATACAGCATGATGTCACATGTCAGCAGCCCTCAGGCATGAAGTTAAATCAAGTTAATGCTGGCCAAGAGCGCTAATCTTAGTCTGCTTCAGGTCTGCTCCCAACAGGCTCCAACAAACGAATGGGTGTGCTACAATGCGTGACACCCTGTGGATACTGTGGATGATCACTGTGTAAGAAATGCCATAATGCCATTGCTCCACTATTGGCAGGTGGCAGTCAGAGATTGGGAGAAAAGCATCTGGGTAGTGATGATGGGTGCAGGATCTTCACAAAAGGTGGTGAGGAGAATTATGTTGTATATTAAGTTGGCTCGATTCAACAGCTCAACATCTGTGTTTTAAACAAAGTGATGTAGTGGCACGTCCTTCATACAGTGCATAAGCACAGCGCACAGGGCCTGTTATCATCCCTGACTTGATCTATGAGCCCTGGAAACTGGGTGTCCTGTGCTTCTAGTTAGCATGGGTCCAAAGGACACCAACGCTATAAGCAAGGAGACACTACCGAAAGTTACTATCACAGGATTCCCCTGTACTTAGCTGCTGTGAAGCATCAACGATTGACTGCATTTGCTTCCAAACACAACGATGGAGCTGCCATTGCTTTGCCAAGTTTAGCCAAATCATCAGCTTCTTCAGTACTTCTTCAGTAATTTTTTAACTTCCAGTTAATAAGTGTTCATTCTCGGTCCTAAACATGCCCATTGTAATCATTAATATTGTGCTCTAACAGCATAGTAACTAGCAAACCATCATCCGTCAGCAAAACCTATACCTCAGATTGTTGCAAAGCACTGTTTAAATCATACAATTTAATATTAGCCAGAATCAACAAAATCACTTGGTAAATACCCAGAGCTAGAGTAACATGAGTGGAAAGTAACCACATTTATTACAGTACAGGGTATTTTAGTTTAAAAAGTTTGAAGAATATATTGATTCATTTATTGTTGAGCATTTTGGTGTCCCCCACAAATTGGTGTCCCACAAATCAGCGCTTCCCCCACCCCTCCATGAATCAGCGCCACTATCTTGGATGACAATTTCAGAGAGCCCATCCACCGATATTCCAGGTATTTTAATGCTATGAAAATCAGTGTTGGACAGCTGACATAATAGCACAACCACTGCATGTGAATCACTCCTATCAAGAGCTTTCCTGTATTCTGCTCAGATGTCCTTGGTTAGTGTTTGAGGTTTTGCAATGAGTTAGTTATCCATCTTGCTACATATCTAACTCAACACAACTCTATAAGTGAACAAAACAGAAGTAGTAACTTACCTCAGCTGTGCTCTTGATCACATTGCCCATGACAACAATGACACGACCCCTGAAACTCTGCAACATGGACGTAGCCGCACACTGAATCAGCTCACCGTCAGTACTGAAGGCAGAATTATAAGAAATATTTATGCTGCCGTTAATGTGGCCACGATTGAATCTGGAGTAAACGTGGTCAAGGAAAAGTTTTCTTGAGGAAAAAATTCCTCAAGGAATTTGTTTTGGTATCATCTATTAGCATGTTAAGCTGAAAAATATTTACATAAATTGATTGAATTATCAAAGACTCTCGTTACGTCAGCTATTGAAACAATGCAGACTACGCAACACTGCGTCAATATTTAAGTTTTGTAAAACATATTTCTCCTATAAACACTCAGTTATTTATTTACAATGAACCTCACAGGTATCACATTTTATTAAAGTTTTATTACTTAGACTACATTGCTTCCCCTTTTTCAGATCACGCTTGAAAACCTTCCTCTTCGACCGTGTTTACAGTCGCCTCCTCTCACCCCCGGACTCGGTGTCATGCTCAGTCACTGTTAATCGCTCCGAGACGCTACCGTGCTTGGAGGCTGCTATATAAATACAAGTCATTGTACTGTTGTTGTAACTTTCGTATCATTTTGGATTTTCATACATTTTAATATGATATTCTAGAGAACATCATAAAGGAAAATATTTCCTTAACAAAAGCAGGCATTCAGCAACGTGTGTGAGGAAATGGAGCAAAAGTAACGGTACAAAAATTATGTAGATATGGAATATTATAATTCATATGCAATCTGAAATAGACAAGACGCTTGCAAGCAATCAAAACCATCTTATGCAAGCTCCGTTACATGTTATGTACAATGAACTCCCTGATCTCAGCAGAGATTTGGTTGTGATTAGTAGAGAAGTGTGAGCATTAATAATATCAACTCCTGTAGAGCAAGTACTCTGCTGTTAATTCTGACATTTTAGTGTTATGGGAGTGTAAATAACAAAAGTGGGTGAAAATCTGTAGTAGGGAAATTTGGGCTTGATAAAATAAAAAAAAGTGAAATTATTAAAATTAATATTGGATCGTGACAGTTTGAAAATCTGAGGCTTGTGAAAAATGATAGTGATTAAAAAGTGAGTTAAGATTTCCAGAGGACATTGCCAGTAAATGGGTTTACTTGTAGCACTTTGTCTCATGGTGCTTTTTCCATTGTGGAGAAACTATTTGTGCACCACATTCTTGATGAGCCCTTTTATAACCTAATTAGCTGGACCGGTTGCAACTTTGCTTGCAACCAAAGGATGCAATATGGAATGTAGATTGACACATAGACATTTCATCTTTATCCATACTCATCTGGAAAGACTCCTGTGGGAGGACTGAATGGGAGGACTTGGCGCTTTAAAAATGTAATTTTGTTGTTGTTGCTTAGTTTCGTCTGTGTTGTTTATTTTGTTCCCGGCGCTTGGCTACGGATGGAGGGAGGGAGGCAGGTAGGCAGGCCGGCCATGGCAGGCAGGCAGGCCGGCCATGGCTGGCAGGCAGGCCGGCCATGGCAGGCAGGCAGGCAGGCCGGCCATGGCCTGAATAAATATTCAACATAACCTCCTGACTTTTGAATTCTATGCCCTATTTTTAAAACCTAGTATCCCATATGCCAAGGAAGGGAATATTGCTACTTATTCATTTTCTTTCATTTCTAGTTCTCCCTAAATTTAAAACGTGATTGATATCATAAATGTGGCAGGAAAATTCAAATGTTATTAAACAGCATGCTCTTCTGTATCGGCAATAGGTAGATTTCTTCTGGTAGCGTGAGGTCTGAAGAATATAAACTAGAACAAACCTCAGAGTCAACAACCTTAATTTGCTTAAGGTCTGGGTTCCAAAGCAATGTACAGTAACAAATGCAAGTGATTATGTCACAGCAATAAACAGTATTCTTGGCCAATAGCTTCCAAAGTGCTGTAGTTAAGAGATCTGAGGAGGAATCCAGGAAGGTACTTGGTTACGTTCCCATTGATGCCACCTATGCTGAAATGATATTCAACTACTGTAGATTTCTGAGCTATACTATCCTGGCGACCATTCCATATTTTGTGTCTTGCCACTGCACTACCAAGTCCTGCTGTTCTTTTCTATCTGCCCATGAAGGAAACACTAACTCCCTGCTCAAAAATTCTACCAATAAACTAGTGAAAGCAGCTACCCTAAGTATCATCATGTGGGAAGTTGCTGTGCACAACACAAAATTACCATTCTTTTTGCCTAAAAAACATTCACTGTATCTGATAAATGAGTTTGTTCAGACATGAAAAGACGCTAGGAAACTCAAATTTTCTCTTCTAATCTACCTATGTGTATATATGAGAGAAAGGCAACAAGCTAAAAGACAACCATATATTGAATTTTGAACTGCGAGTGCTGAAAATGCACCTGCTTTCAAATGTGACACTTCATCACAAATGCAAAAAGAGTTTCTGTGCCTTTCCAAGGATATATCACCTTCAAAAGAATTACTCTGTAATTAATTCTCCGTGAACATCTTGCACCCGCTAACTGCACTTTAATTACCTCCTTATTTCCAAGTACTAAAGTAAACAAACATTCCCTAGTGTGGGCAGCGAACAGGACTCCTGGGGAGGAGATGGGAGGATGCTCTAATAAGGGTTATCACCCCACTGCTTTCATCTGCAGCTTACCATCCACAAGAGCCTGGAAATCTCACTCATGAGCAAAACGACCAGTTCTTCCTTTCTAATTACTTTCACAGTAGTTATTTCTTTAGAAACACAAGTACCTTGTAAAAATGAGGTTTCCTGTGCAATGCATCTAAATGTCAACACCAACTCATGGTGCCTTTTCGGAAATTGCCAACAACTCAACGTTGACAATGCATTCATAGCAGAACGCCTGACAATGTCCAACAACTGAGATAACAGATAGGATTGAAGACTATGCTAAAGGATACGATGATGCTTTATTGGCATGCGGTTTCACGAGGAGTATATAATTCTTACTCACAACATTGTTCACCAAAGGTGATGGGCTTAAAACATTATCTCACATTCTTCTCTCCATAGATGCTGTCTCACCTGCTGAGTGTTCCCAGCGACTTCTATTTTTATTGCCTACAATGACTTATATAGCGCTTTTTGCGTATTTAAATGTCTCAAAAGATGGAATGGGAGCCCGAGGAAAGTGAAAGATAGGAGGGAGAAGACTAAAGGTGCAGTCAAAGAAGTAAGCTTTTAGAAGGATATTGAAAACAAAGGGTGGATGAAAGGCAAAGTAGTTCAGTGATTCCAGGGAGCATGGACAAGGTGACTGAAGACAGCCTACTGATAAAGCGTATGGGGATGTGGAGTAAGTCCGAGTTGGACACAGTGGAGGGAGTACATATTGAGACATTCCAAAGCACTTTATAACATTTTATTATAAAGAGTAGTGACTGTGTAGTTGTAGGTAAATACTAATCAAATTGTGCACAGCAATATCTCATAAGCAGCCATGAAATGGTTGATCAATTTTATGTGGAGTTTGTTGGCAAGGACACTGCAAGATATGCCCTTCTCTTTTCATACAGTTGTGCTATGGGATCTTTAATATCCCCTTAAACAACCATTGGTTTTTGTCCATCCTAAGGACAGCACCTCTGACAAAGCATCGTCCTCCTATCACTTCACTTGAGTGTCAGCCCAGACTGTGAGTTCAAAGACCTAAGTGGAGCTTGAACCCACAACATTCTGACTCAGAGACGAGAGTGTTAGCAAATGAGCCAGGCTGACACAACTCCAATCTCAGAAGAGTATTTCCACTGCATTGTCTCAAATGCAAATATTGCCACAGTACTTGGTATGGCTATTTATTGCTCTCAATCTAAAAATATAACCTATTATATTACAGCAAATGCAATGAATAATAAATGATTTAATATAGTTAATATGCTGCACTTGTTTCGTAGTGCTGTAGCACGACCACTCTTTGTCGGGTATGTTAATGAAAGTATGTCAGTTATGGAGAATGCAGAACTATTGCAAAAATGCAATTTTGCAGCATTTCGAGCTTTGTCTCTTATATTAACCCAAAGTCAAAGAAGTAGTTTAAGATGGCCAATAGTTATTTCAAAAGGCTAATCCATCCATTCCTGCATTGTGTCTCTTGGGCCACATTCTCTCGATCTGACTCTTTCAGAACATGGAATGGGGTTACTCAGCACTAAAGGCAGTGACAAGAATACATTATCTTCAGTTTCCAACCTCATATTGAGGTTAAGGGACTGGACCTGATAGTGAAGTGATTTTGTTGCAGGAGTGCTCAGGAGCAGAGCTTAAAGCTGATGTTAGCTGGGGAAGGCAGGCAGGGCTTTTGAGAGTTGTCATTGCTTGTAATGCGAGATCTGTATGTCCACTGTACCAACAATACCTAATATCTGTAATATCTGAGATAGACTTCTCTGATCTTTGTCGCGTATGCGATTCAGAGTACATGTCAGAGTGACAGAGAATGCATACGTGAAAGAGAGAACGATACTGGGGACAAGCAGAGTGAGACAAAGAGAGAGAGGGAGAGCAAGCTGGCAGAGTGATTAGGGTCAGCTGTTAAACTGGAAGCAATAAACATTGAACGTTAAATACAGGAAGCAATTTATCAAAGTGATATACAGTGGAACCAGAGCTATTGTTTTTGGTGCAGTGGACCTGCACACTACAGTAGTTTGAAAGTTTCAGCCATCATCAGTACTATACAAAGAGTTATTGCAAATATTAAATTTTGCATGAATGAGAACCACAATTTAGCTGCTATATTCTGTCACTGCGTTATTCTGTTTGTGATGATTCATTGTTACCTGGTGCATCTCATAAAATTTACAACTGGAAAAGTCTTAAATATTCCAGGTCAACTTTTTTCTTACTCGCAGCATGTGCAGGTCTACAACTTGGTTCAGTTCCCTGAGCTCCCAATGAGAAATTAGACTAGCTTTTATTTTCTAACTCTAATTTTAACAACCTTGATAAAGACGCTCCCCAATTTCACTCTGAATCTCTCACAACACTCTGGTAATCATTTGTTGTCATATTTCCTGTCACTTGGTATCAACAGATTCTGGCACAAAGACCATTCCTCTCACCGCCACTAAAAATAGAACGTGGAATTTTGGTTGCAAAATCTATTAAAAACTGCAACTGCTTAGGTCAACAACTTCATGTGTGTGTCAGTCTGGTTCAGTGGTAGCGCTCTAGCCGCTGAGTCACAAGGTTGTAGGTTCAAGTCCCAAGTCAGGACTTGAACTTCCATAGTCTAAGCTGATACTCCGATGCAGTGCTGGAGGTATTGTTAGAGATGTTATCCTTTGGATGAGAAGTTAAACCGAGGTACCATCTGCATGTTCAGGGAGATGTTCAGGGAAAGATCCCATGACACCATTCGAAAAGAGAAGGTAGTTTCTCCCGTGTCCTGGCCAACAATCCCCCAAATAAAATTGATCATTCACTTCATAGCCATTTGTGGGACACTGCTGTGTGCAAATTGGATGCTGCATTCACCCGCACATACATAGTCACTCCACAGTAAATCCTGTGAAACACTTTGGGCCGTCCTCCCGAGGTGAAAGGTGCTATATCAAATACATGGATTGTTATATTTTCATGTCTCGGATTGTGCATTTCAACTCAGACTCCTACTAGCAAATCTAGGCTTGCAAGCAAATATGGGGAAATAAGATGTTAAGCAATAAATGACAGGGAGGATGATGGTTAAGACACAATTCCCTGAACTGGACTGTCATTGTGAATGGCACTATGAGAATGCCTTGACAGTGTTACACCGCTGGCAATAACTGTCTGAAATCTACTTACTCTCCAGTGAACTCATGGGAAGCCAATGGTTCACAAATTCATTGAAGGATTTAAAGTCTTGGGATAAAATACTGGCACCGTTGAGATCAGTCTGTAGCTTTGCCTTGGATTAGACTTGCCTGCACAGTTAAAAAGGCACTAACCAACACAAAACACTGAGCTTTAACCAATTATTCTGCCTCAACGAGACCCTTGAGTTAATAAAGAAAGATTAACACTTCCATAAATCTTTCAGCAGAATCAGCCCAAATATTTCAGTTCCTTTCAAATTCATTCCATTTTCAGTGGATGAAATGCAGTTACACTGTGTTGACATAACAACATTTCATTAACTTGGATTAGTTAAAATAGCCAAAAGCCACTATTTCAGAGTAGATCAAAGCAGGCAGGAACATTTGTAACAGATTTTGGTCAAATTTTAAAAGAAGGGAACTTTTCCACCAAATATCATTCAAAGGAGTCTTTGTAAAATGAGGGACCCTATAATTTGCGAATTATGCTGGATTTCGGTTGCCTTACAATAATGATTTTCCTGAACTCACCATGGGTGTCAAATGAAGAGATCCCAATGTGGAAAACATTAAATAGAGGATATGTCAAGTCCAACTATGTGGACAGCTACATAAGTGGAAATATAAATCACATTGCAAGGGTGGTCAGGATGTATTCCATTTCAACCAGATTTTGTTTTATTTGAAAAAAAGGTTCTTAAATTGTTAAACTTTGTACCTCAGATCCACTCCACGACTTCTCTAAAGCTTGTGATTAAAGTTGAAGATCCCAGTTTCACAATCTTAAGATTAACAGACTTTCTTCCCCACCTTAGTCTCTTTCAGTAGTTCAGTGCAGTGTCTCTTGTACAGGATAAAAGGCTGATCGTCTTAAAAGTGTACCTTTTGTTTAGCTGTTGAGCTACGGAGTTGGAATGAGGACTGTTGAGTGTTACTGGCAAGTTTGCTAAAGGCCAGACATGTTAAATTATAGTTAGATTTTTTTAAAAAAAGTTTAGAGTAACAATACGCCACAATACTAGAAATCTCAACCTGATAATTTAATTAAATGTTCAGAAGTGGAAACTGAAGCAGGGTTGTATTGCCACCAACACTCCAGCAAAAAACACAACTCTCATTTATTTTAAATTATCGCTTTGTAATCTGTCACAGAAATAATTAAAATATGTTTTGGAGACCGTACTTGTCTCAGTTGATTGATTATTTTCAAAATGAGTTTGTTGAGTGTTTAGAATGTTAGCCCATTAATTTAAATTAAAATGCACATTATGGTTAGCATACTATTAAAAGAAACTGTTAGATGCGTCTATAGTATTTGCACACCATGAAATCCTGCAAAACAAGGGGGAAAATGGGAAGACAGAATCTTTGCAGTGATGTCCAAGGTCACTGAAAATCTTCAAAGGATTTTTCTAAATCCTCAGGCTTGTAAAACTTCAATGGAATCAGAGGTAAATCTTGTAAAAATGCTGCATTCTGCACCAGCCTATTTCCACTGACCCTGTTGATGCCCTCATAACCACAGAAATATGGAAAATATTTCAATAGGTTAGAGCTCACACCTGTGATATAACAAAGCTTAACCTTAACTATATCATTAAAGTCAATATGAATGAAACTTGCTGAAAGAATTTTTTTTCTGCGTAGGTTATGAACCAAATAAATCAAGCAAACTGTTCTGTTTGCTATTCCACATGTCAGTATTCCCCAATTTTCAGTCTTCACTGCATTTGTTTGAAATTATGTTTCTTCAAGTCAGAAACCAATCAATTGGAAAATACTTGGCTTCTGCTAGGAGTTAAATACAGTATTTGTCTTTTCCTCCCCATCTGTTTTGAAGGAAGGGGAAGAAGGCTTTGCAGGCACAAAAAAATGTATGCAGAAGTTTGCTATTAGGTTGCACCACGTTCAATGGGTTTCAAGGATGAATGAAGCTACAGCAGTTCATATGCTTATCGTAACCTTGTGACATTGTTCCACTTACATTTATTTATACAGCATACACCTTCCAGTTCTGTGGGTTCGATGTGGGGAGGCTAGCATTCCATGCTTATCTGAATAATACTTGCACATGCCATGTGACAGGAGAGTCTACATTCAATTGTAGTACATGTGGCATATTTGTTATTCATGGTGATCAACACATTAGATAACTCAGTCACAAGATTAGAGATTTTACTGGGAGGTAACTTAATGCAAATCACTGGGTCTTCTACAGACAGAATACAATGTAACATTATAAATTGGTTCAACATTTTCTAGTACTGCTGAATTCAGATGAAAGTACAACAAATATGCCATACATGTATTATACTTGAATGATGACCTCCCTAGAATGGCTCCGCTGGCTCCCTACTGCAGAACGGATCGATTTTGAGATACTCACACTCGTGGCACCTCCCTAACTCTCCCCACTCCTCTACCCTCTGCCTTCACTCAGCTGGTTCTGGCCTCCTATGCGTCCCTTGCCTTCAGACACTATGCCCCCAAACTATGGAACTCTGTCTCAATCCCTCCCCCTTGACCCCTTCTTGCCTGTCTTCAGATTGCACCCAAAGACCTTTCTCTTCGACCATGCCTATGGTTACCTCCTCCCCACTCCCTGGCTCTGTATTGAACTCTACCATTGTTAAGTGCTTCAAAACCAGTGTGAAGGGCACTATATTGATGCAATTTGTTGTCTAAATTAGTCGGCACTCTAAAATAATAAACACAGGGATTTGGCCATAAGGAACCATTTGATGGGATTTTCTAATTTTTAAAGTATAGTTGATATGTTGCCCACTCTTCAATTACATTTTCAGCCAAAAGTTTGCTCGGAAAAATAATAACAAGTAGAATCAAAAGAAATAAATCAAGGGCTATTTGCTAAAGGAAATGCCATTGCAATCTCTCGCTGGAGAGAATGAAGTTGCAACAAGGAGTCCTAAGATCAGCTGTTGTTTTGTACAAATTTTTCATCCAACTTTCAAATAGATTTTCCTTTTTTGAAAGAAATGCTAAGGGGAGGGTCAATGCTTAGCAATGGAACAAATTTGCTTCCTGTTCCCATTGTCACCACGCTGCGATGTCCAATTGGGCTCATTTTTGCACTTTGTGGGAGGTGAAATTTTATGCTCAATTTAAGGTGTCAAATATAGGAGATTGAGTTTTCCCTTCATCGCTAAACTGAACTCCAAAACAAACGCTGGGTTCTCAGTTTACATTGTTATATATGACTGCCGCGTTTCGCCTACAAACATACGGTCAATTTACAGCATATTCTGTGAACAACAACAACAAGATTGCATTTATAGAGCGCCTTTCACGTCGGGAGGACATCCCAAGGCGCTGTACAGTTGGGTCAGGACCCGAGCAGGGGAGAAATGATCAGGGTGAGGGGAGGGAAGGGAGGGAGCGAGGAGGGGGTAGAGAGTCGAGAGGGGAGCTGAAGGCACAGTCAAAGAGAAAGGTCTTGAGACCGGCCTTGAAGGAGGAGAGGAGGCGGCGAAGGCACTGGGGGATAGAGTTCCAGAGCCTCAGGGCTGAGAGGCTGAAGGCCCGGTCACCGATGGTAGGGCGGTTGGGGCGGGGGATGTGGAGCAGACCGGAGCCAGAGGAACGAAGGGTACGGGCAGATAGGTAGGGGGATAGTAGGTCGGAGAGGTAGGAGGGAGCGAGGCCGTGAATGGCCTTGTAGGTGAGGATGAGGATCTTGAATTTGAGCCTCTGGGGGATGGGGAACCAGTGGAGGCGAGCGAGGGTGGGAGTGATGTGATCGCGAAGTCTGGTGCGGGATAGTACATGAGCTGCAGAGTTCTGAATGACCTGCAGCTTGTGGAGGGAGGTGCCGGGAAGGCCGGCGAGGAGAGAGTTTCCATAGTCCAGCCTTGAGGTGATAAAGGTGTGGACCAGAGTTTCAGCAGCGTGAGGCAGTGCCGTAGTCTGGTGATGTTCCGGAGGTGATGGAGGGCAGTGCCAGTTGTGGCGCGGATATGAGGGAGAAAGGACAGCTCAGGGTCGAACAGAACACCGAGGTTCCTGACCGGCTTTGAGAGGTGGAGAGTGCAGCCTTGGATGCTGATGCTGTCAGTGCCTGAGGTGCGGAGGCGCTGACGCGAGCCAATCAGGAGGGCCTCAGTTTTACGCACGTTGAGCTGAAGGCCTTATCACGTCGTTGAGATATCTCAAATGGCTTCACAGGATACACTGCAATGTGGATCGACTGTATGTTGTGGGCGAAACAAAGTAGTCTGAAAAGTACATTTCTCGTGAGTAACAGCTTGCCCACAGGCTTAAGTGAGAAGAGTCCCATTCTAGGAAATCTCCAAAGGTCAGTTAAGTAATTCACACTGCCCTGAGCCAGTGTGTCAGCTGCTTTTACAGCTAACATGCAGATTATATTTTAGGATGCCAAAGAATCTAATCTAGCTCAATGTTTCTGGCACAGTGAACTTTGGCTGCTTTACATGGGTCATATTTAATTCATTAGTCATTGTCTTAATATTTGCAACAGCAAGTCATGTATCAGACCTAGAGTATTTTTTATTCAAGATGGTTCTTTTACAGACATCAAATAAACCACAAACTCTTCCTTTAATTCAATCCAACAACTGGGAGAGTAAATACTTTCCATTCAGAACGTCCTGTGTGTACGTGTTTGAAATATTCTACATGTACAACGCTTACTGACTTCTAAACTAGTAGGAGGACCATTCAGCAAATGTAGTTGGTGTCAAGGCTCGGTTAAAATTGTCTGCTGAAGCATTACATAGCAGCAGTAATTCTGCACTGATAATCTGAACCCAGAAAGTGTTCAAATGCTGGTCAGAACCATGAAAACTGATCTCACAAACCACTGATATTAGTCAGACATAAAGCTAAACACAAGCTCCACAGAACACAAGAGAGCATTACCAACTGTACCAGGCTGACACACCTTTCATGTGGGATAACCAAACACGAACACCTAATGAGTTGCTGCATTTATCTATGTATCAAAATTCACTTAATTTCTCATCAATTAAATGATGTAAAGCACTTTGTGAAAGAAGCTATATAAATGAAAGTTATTACCATACTTGCTAATCCTTTAGACATGTGATTCCTTTGCTTTTCCCATACAGCAGAAGGGCTTCTGGCTGACCAACTAGTGATGTTCCTTTGAGCACAATAATGAACAATAGATTTTAATTTACAGTATTTCACTTAAAAGCTGGATGGATTCTAGGTCAATAAAAGGCCAATCATAAAAAATATTTTCAGAATCTTAATTGCTACTTTTTCCAAAAGCACCAAACTGCACACCCAACATGCAGTACATTATTCAGCAGAGCATTATTTTCTCAGAGCTATTTCAACACCTATTTAAGATATCAACTCAGTGGCCCTTGTTGCAGGAATAGAAAGAAATGTGGTTGGACCCATGTTCTCATGTTTTAGGATTTCAGTGCTGACACTATTTTTCTGTTTATAAGAAGCTCTCAATGAAGAAATCTTTGGCTCTTCGACTTTCCCTGAAGCCATTTCAAATGATGGACAGGGACAGGCGGCAGATAATGACAGAACAGGCCTTTGTTGACTCAAGGTACCCGCTGAAACAGAGATATGGCACAAGCCTTGCGTATGGATAGATGCATTAAAACATTCCAGGCAGAGACTTGGGTCGTGCAGTGTTTGTCCACAATCTTTTCACCCCTGATAACCTAGGTTTTGAATCTAAGCAAACAGATAGGATTAAACTGTCCTCTCTCAACAAGACTCCCCGTTCAGTACTTTTGGCACTCTCAGGCCAGCTGCCTATGTGCAGGCTCTCATTGTAGGGGTATAATAGTAGTAATATTTTTCCATATTTAGTTCTCCTATTGCTGAACACGATGCCGTTGTTGAATGATCCCATAAAATGATTTTAATTTAATAGCATAAACAACTTCACCAATGGACAGTTAACAAAAATATCATTGGCTAACTCTCTGAGAACATATGCATAAATCCACTGAAATAGTTTTTACGTTACAAGAAAAATAATTGATACAGAATGTCAGAAAAATGCAATACAAATTTACATTTATATGGCACCTTTTATGTCAAGAGGATGTCCCACAGTGCTTGACAGTCCTGGCTTGGCACCTGAGCTGGGGGTGACAGCCGAAGGAGGGAGGAGGAATATGATCAAAAGCACACTTGAAACTGTCTTGAAACGGACCTTGAATGAGATGAGGGAGGGAGTGAGTCAAGGGACTCTGGGATACACTTAACGAGTTGATCAAGGTTGTTTTCATAGGACATGGGACAGACATAATGAGTTGTTTTAAGAAGGCATCTGTACAATTTCTCCTTCATGGATTATCTTGCAATAATCTTACAATAGAGGCTAATGAGCAGCTATGCATTTTAAAAAGGACTGCAAATTCAGTCTTTTGTGATAAGAAAGCAGAGCTGCCTAGTGCAAATACAGTACCAATAATCCCAATTTCAATTAGCTACAAGTGGTAGGCAAGAAGGAAAGCTAATTTCCAACTGAAACAGCATTTAGCAACAAAATCTCTGGACATTATCCAAGAGTGGGGTTTGAAATCAGAGATGATGAACTGAGACAACTGCAACCATGAAATGTTTAAGCTTTATTGGTCGGTGGGATTGATAAGCCAAACAATCTGCCACACAGTTTGTGTGAACAGAAATTGATGCAGTTCCTTAAGCACCAGGCTTCACATGCAACTGGCTGGCCCCATGAAGAGGCAAGCCTTATGAAGGATTTTAAAATAAAAAAAAATGACTATTATAGCACTGACTGCTGACAATACTGTAAAATACCCCAAAGGTGTCGTGCAAACAAGGTCACTACTGCATTTGCAACAGCTACGGAAATTATTTTTGTAGAGGTTCAAAAATGATACAAGTTCAAATTTCAAAACTAACAGTGAATTCTTCCAGCCATGATGGCCATTCCTCGTACACATACCTCACCCCTTGATTAATGCCCTATCTTCACATAGAACTCTATTAGATACCTACGTCTTTCAACGCATCACACTTTTAACAATTTCTATGCTGTCAGATGGATGCAAATAAAGGCAAGTGTTACTCGATCAGATTAGCACGAGTTGTGTATTTTGGTATGGGCAACTATCATACTCAACAGGTTACTCATGAATCTCTTTCTAGAGAAGTACACTATGACATTAAACTTAGATCTATTAATAAAATACAGTACTATATTTGTGAGTGATGAAATAACTAAAGCACGAAATTCAGAAATTATTTTGCAAATTTATTGCTACTCTAGTTTGTGTGTAAATACACACAATATTTGTCAAGAATTTCCCAGTTGAGGGTCAGAGAAACAAATTCAAATGGCAGGAGTTAAAACTTGCATGAAAAACATGGGTTCTCTGTGTGTGAAGGTTACAGTGATATTATTTTTAACAATTTTACTTTTTACAGATATGATTTACGTTCAAGTGAGAAGAACGACGCAAAAATAAAGTAATATTGGGCCAAAAAATGTAATATTAATGTCAAAAATTATATTAATGCCAAGCTAAAGCAATAAATCATGTACTGATATAACAACAGCCAATATTCCACATATAATGCTCAATGTGAATTTATAGTGCTTAAAGTATTTGCTGTTAAAAATAAACTTTAACTGTGGAGTTGGTGAACAGCATAGAAACGTATCAGTTTTTGTTTAACTTGAAGTTACAATTTATCTTTCATTTTCCTATAAACTTCCTGCTCTATTTATTGGTTTACTTCACATTTCTAATATTAAATAAAGTTAAAGAGAATTAGAGAAAGTTTAACAACATTCCTTAACCCATTCACTGCAACATGATTTTAATAAGCAATGCCTACTCTACTACAGTAAGTAGATATGAAATTCTGCCCAGAACGCAAACTCAGGGCAATTAATACCAAATAATATAATACTGACCCTTGGATTTGTTATATAGCCTATAATGTCAAAATGTCTTAAAGTAGGGAATTACTTTTAAGTGGGGTGACTATTTTTAGGCAAGTGTTGCAGCCAATTTGTATACAGCAATGTCCCACCAACAGCCATGAAATGAATAACCATTTTATCTGGAGGGTAGTTGGCCATTTATCTGAAGGTGCTATTCTTGATAATGAATTTGCTAAATTGCAATTTTAGATGTAAATTTTCAGTACTTGAGAGATAATAAAAAGAAAAAAAACTAAACAGTTATCATGATTCTATAGTTGAGATATCCAAGTTGTGAATTTCTATGGCAGCAAAATCGCTAACTCACTTTTACTGCAGCTGTAAACAAATATGAATAACTTCCTCACGAGTGAAAGAACATCCGGAATGCCATGGTCTCCTGTTCTTTAAGCATGGCTGAGCTCTGCTTTAGAATCACTGTAGCACAGCACACATAATACAGGTGGTATCTTTAGATCAACCCATTCAGTTGGAGTTTGAATATAAATCCATGATTACCCCACTGTACTAAAAAGCCATTATGTTTTTTTTGAAGTAAATGCCTTAGTCACCTTTTGGAAAAAGTCACATAGGCGCGGAAGGGCTTTGGGCTAAGTCATCCTATTAAGTAGAACAGAGGGAGGTTTAAGTTACTGTCTTGTCAAACATTGCTATAATTCTAACCCATGGTACACCTGACTTGGGTGTAGTTGACCATTTTAGCATGTTCTCCATTTCCACTACAAACGAGATCCAAATGATACAAAATGTCATCACCCGTACCAGGCTCAATTCTTGCCAGGCTCCACTGGCTTCCTGTTGCAGAACAGATTGATTTCAAAATCCTCATTCTCACTTTCAAATCACTTCACACCCGAACTGCTCATACCTCACTCCACCACTGCTCAGCCGGCTCAGGTCTTCTGCACGTCCCTCATCCCCTCTGCTCCAACATTGGTGGCCGTGCTTTCAGCCACTGTGACCCGATCACTGGAACTCCTTGCCTCACCCCCTCATTGCCCATCTTTAAATCAAACCTTAAGACTCTCCTCTTCAACTGCACCTTCGGTCACCCTCTCTATCCAGCTCAGCATCAAACCAAACCACTATCATGCACTCTGAGATGCTATTTGTGTGACGGACAACATTATTGTTGTTGTTCACCAAGAGAAAAAGCTCCGTTCCACAGAGTCCCTCCCAAATAATATCAATACCAAACCTATGTTTCAGTGGGTAAGCTGGAATAAAAAGTTACATATTCACGGTATATGAAAGGATACTCTTCGTTGTTGCGAATATCCACCGCCAGGATTTTTGGCTTCCCCGACTTGGACTTTTTGTTGAGCAGCTTCATGTTGCTGGATCCTGACAACTCGCACAGATCGATGAGATCTTCTGCAGAAATCCGCGGTGATACTTCGGCTTTCAGTTCATTCAGTTTAATAGATTCACGAGACTAAAAGAAAAGAAAGAACTTCTGCTTAGAAACCAGTTCAGTACAAACTGCATCAACTGCAGCATAACTGTTAACTTCAGAATTTTTGTAACAATAATCCGGCATTTGATACAGCGCCTTATCAAAGCACTTCACAAGTTATATTGTAAAGTGAATTGATATATTTTGAGGGCGAACGAAACGCGGCAGCCGATTGCACACAGCAATGTCCCACAAACCAGTCGTGGATTGAGTGCCCAAATTATAATTTATTTAAATTTATTATTGTTATTATTTTTAGTGATCAGTTTGAAACACAATAATGATATTTCCTTCCAAACTGGATATATTATGGGTTTATGCCTCCCTTATTCCAAACATCAACTGCTGATATATGCTGACAGGACACCTTGATATTCTATCCTTGCTCAGAGATGCAACAGTGCCTTCTTATAAATCCTCAGCAGAAAGAACTGATCAAGCTGTATAACCCAGTAGCACATGTAAGCAGAGCAACAGGTTCCCAAATGCACGGTCACAATGCACAAGAACAAGGGCTATCTGTCATTATTAGGAGTACACAGCCTCGACATTTAGCTCAACCATTAAACAGGGCACCATTTTGTGGGGAGAAGAATAATTGTTCCCCATTTGATTATAAGGGAAACTCCAAAGCAATCTATAAATGGGGAAAGGTTAGAAGTGGGTTTTCTAACCATATATCGCCATAGGTTGCAACCTCTTTGAACTCATGGAGCTCTCATTGTTCAAATGAATGTCAGAAATGAAGTGATTCTGACAGTGCTTTTCAAGAATTAGTAGGTTTAGTCAGGAAGTGAGGAATTCCAAATGCTCCCTTTCTGTATAAATCAGGCTAAAAGCAGAGTGGCAATTCCCACTGAAAACTGGGTGAAAAAATAACACCAGCTGTTCACTGCCAGCGCAGACTGTATAATCTTCGAAAGCATTCCATTAGCATGTTACTGACATTCATAGCGTATGAAAAAGCAGCAGCACGTAAGGGATGTGAGAGATGGAATATGGATGTGTGAAGAAATAAAAGCAGACATACCAGGGCCACCAGGGAATCCAGTGATACCAGAAAACTCCCAATAGATGACCGTTAACTTCTGGGATGTTAATTATGTGCATAGTAAGTCATTCCACGGAAAAGAGCATTCTTATGAATGTTATTTTCAGTTTGTTGTCTCGGTTATGGAGTCTCCTTTTTGCAATGAAGTTACAAAGAAGTAGTACACATGCCAACTTGTAGCATCGATGTCAAGTGAAAGTAATCTTCAACAATGCAATGGAGTTAGAGTAATACAGGGTGACCAAAAAGTTGTGGTACCATTCCAATGTCTAACATGTCTTAAAGAAATGATGATATATGTATTTTTTTAGACAATAGAGTAGCTATCATGACTTTTTGGTTACCCTGTATAATAGTTTAATATAGTGTCTTTCATATCAGGAGGCGATCTCAAAGTGCTTCACAGGATTTACCATAAGGTCCAGTAACTGTGCATTTTTGTAGGCATCTAAAAGGATTGTGCAGCAACAACACAGCATGCTTTGGTGGTACTCATCTCCAGGTATCACATAGCTACACTTTTATCATGGAATCTAAACAGGAGCATCTAAACCTCTTTTCTTTCTTGTTCCCAAATTGGCATAACACAACAAAAAAGTCTAAAGTTTTAAAAGGAAGTCAATCAAGGTAAGGAGCATTTCTCCTCAGTATGAGAATTTGTTGCTGATTCAGTCTTGCACAGTTCAGCCATGCAATGGAGATGCTTTCCGAAAAGGCTAAGATTAATTACAATTAGCCTCAATTTTAGATCTACAGAGTTGGATACGTTGAAGGAGATGGATTTCAAGCATAGTTTCAGGTTATATGTTATTTTTTTCCAAGTGACATCCAGCTCTCATATCATTCAATCAGTGATTAACTTAAGCAGAGGTATGGATGTAGTGGTTCCTATTACATAAGCAAGCTCCAATAGTAATCCTTGCATTAATAAACAGGCAATGGGTTGATTGGAGCGCCGTTTAATGGATAAGCCGGATAAATCATAAAAGATATATGGGAGGATTTTTTTTAAAAAGAAGATTTCATGTCACTTCTTGCTGAGCCTACCTGGACTGTATTCAACATTAATACATCAGAAACCATAAAAATAATAATCATCCTTGCATTTGATATAGCGCTTTATCACATCGTTGAGATGTCTCAAAGCGCTTCACAGAATATATTGTAAAGTGAATTGACTCTGTATTTTGTTGGTGAAATCCGGCAGCCAATTGCGCACAATAATATCCCACAAACAGTCATGGAATGAGTGAACAATTTTTTGGGGAGGGATTACTCCCAGAAAGCGATATGCCAATTGACTAACAGCCAGGTACTGCTAGCTAAACAAAAGCGGGTGGAGTGAGGAAACTTGCCTAAGGTTTCGCCCCACCCGGGAATCAAACCTGGGTCCTCTTGCTTGTGAGGCGAGCTTGCTAACTACTACGATACGGGACTCTACTATATTATCTTCCACCGCCTTCTATTTAATTCCCTCTAAAGCCTCACCTTACCCATGCAATCTTCTTTAACCCTAGCCTCTTCCAATTTTTATTCATAATTTGCTCTCCACACCACCATCAGTAGTTGAGCATTCAGCCACCATACTCCTGTACTGTGGAGCACACTTCAAAGCCCACTTTGCCTTGCTACCTTTCTTTCTACTTTCTAAAAACTCCTAAAAACACCTCTCTTTGTATAAGCCTTTGGTGAACATCTTAAAATCTGTTGTACCATTGCCTGATGTGCATCACTACATTTTGTTAAGTGTGCACAGACTGATTATTGCGTGCACCTATAAAACACAGTCACTACACTTTACTGTGAAGCACAGTGAGACATTCTCCTGATGTTAAAGGCGGAATATCATATGTAAGGATTTTCTTTGGTGTAGAAGTTGTATACAGACATGTTGTTTCACGTCATTGAAATGTGATCCTAAGATACAAAGTTCTCCTTACATGTAACAAGAGAAAAATTAATATCAATGCTGGTAAAAATAATCTCCAACAACCAAACTTTAAAAAATACTCTGTATAATCTTCCACTCCACAGAACATCAATTCTTCTCCAAAATTAATTCACATAACACAAAGATAAATCTTAACCAAACTATCAAAAAAAAAGACATCAACCAGCATTGGCAACCTCTTCAAAATGAGCTTGGTAAACTCAAGTAAGCAATTAGCTTTGCTGTGAAATTATCATGTAACTTGACAAAAATATTTGGGCTCATATTTAGAAGAGGAAGGTAATGCAAACATACAACGTATCACAGTGGTTTATACTGTTGTTGGTATAACAGCTGTTGCAGGGCAAACTGTTTAGCATGGTCAATCCAGCAGCCCTGAAGTGAAGGTTTTACAGCATGGTTTGCTGTAGGGTAGGCCTTCAAACTATAATGATCAGCATAGCGAGAAAGAATGGGCATTTTTATACAGCCTTATCATATCAAATATCTCAAAGCACTTCATAGCTAATTATCATCAAGTTAAGTGACTGCTTTTTAAGCCAAATTCAGCAGCCATTTTGCAAACAACAAGGCTTCTGAAAGAGCCACGAAGACAACAACCATTTATATGGAGGACAGTTGGCTAGTGCCATGGAACAAACTCCCTTCTCTTTTTAAATAGTATTATTGGATCAATAAAATCGACCTGAAATGGCAAATAGGGCTTTGGTTCAACATTTCATCTGAAGGACAATACTTCTGATAATGCAGCGCTGCCTCCATTACTGCACTGGAGTTCCAACCTAGACTGAGCTCAAAGTCCTGATGTGAATGAACCTACAACCTGTCAAATCAACTGAGCTAAGATGACACCAACAAAGAGAAGTCAGTCAATAGATGCAAGAGCACTGCACCTCCTGTTGTCCTTAAGAGAAGCACATGCAAAATAGAACAATTCACACCATGGCTAGTTTATCTCGGTGAATTCATCATTGCAATAAATCAGTTAAAGTAAACCCTCATACACGCTTTCATTACATCGAGGCTCAACTACATAAACTCATTGCTAGTCGGCCTCTCCAACTCCTCTCTCCACAGGCTGCAGATCATCCAGAACTCTGCAGCCCGTGTCCTCTACCGTACCAGATTCTGCGACCCTATCACCCCCATCCTTGCCCAATTCCACTAGCTTCCCATTACACAGAGGATACAGTTCAAGATCCTGGTCCTCACCTTCAAAGCCCTCCACGGTCTTGCTCCCCCACCTCAGAGACCTTCTAACCCCTTACCATTCTGCTCGTTCCCTCCACTCAGCGGGCTCTGGTCTACTTCCCCCATCTCGCTCACCCCACTATTGGCAGGTGGACCTTCGCCACTCTGCCCCCACCCTCTGGAACTCCACCTTGCAGTCCTTCCGCCTCCCCCCTCTCTTGTCACCTTCAAGACCACCTCAAGACCCTCCTCTTCGATCGTGCTTTTGATCTCCCTGCTTCCCCCCCCGCCGTCCACTCTCCCTGACACCAACCCCCAGCTTGGGTTCGTAACTCTGTCTGTCCAGCGCCTTGGGACGTCCTCCTGACGTGAAAGCTGCTTTATAAATGTAATTTTGTTGTTGTTGTTGTAAACCATCTTGTTCTCAGGTTGAAAGCAATCACCAGTAATACCTTCACAGCTCGGTTTTTTGCCATCCTCCAAGACCTTTAACTCATTCTGGAGGCTAGTAGAAACCCCAAAGAATTGAAATATTTTCATTGCAGGTAAAGCATTTAGATAAATCAATACACACATGCTGCTAAAAACTACCATCATATCCATCTCTTTTCTAACCAGGCAATTGCCTAATTCATCTCTCTCACCTCCTAACCCGTCCCTTCTCAGCATGTCTGTACAAAGCCGTATCAAAGACAACTATGAGAAAGAATACAGGTCCAAGAAGAAATCAGTTTCTAACCAAAATAAAACACTGAATCGGAGTGAGGATTACATTCTCTGATTTTGCCTCATTCATTGAGACATAAAGACTGGAACCTGAGTGTTATCCGAATGTAATATCAAAAACATTTCTATTAAAACGTATTCTTAAGTTTAGCTACAAATAACATATTTTCCAGAACTAGTTTGGTACCCGAGTCAGAATTTAATGGCAAAAGTCTAATTTGAAGGCTTATGGATGGGAACAGGACAGGTTCTTTGGAGCCAAACAGAATCAATTATAAGTAAAACATTCATGAGGAGTGTCTTGTGCAAAACAGTACTCTTTTGGTGTCCTTGTTTTGTAGCATTCCAGGTTTTGTAGTTTTCACTAATGTCAGATACAATTTAATGTAAGGAAAGTAATATAATTCTATAACCTCAGTGCCCTCACTCACATTACTTCAGGATATTTACAACATAATGCAGCCGCTTAAAATACTGGTGTGGTGCCACATTCCAAAAAGTGAAGAACAGCTGATCTTAGTTGATTCACACTGTGGAAACGTCCAATTTAAATCTGCAGATAACATTGCTAACGATCAGTTTGCAAATAAGGATAGTAATAATCCTTACATTTGGTATAGCATCTTTCACGTCTGGAGGATGTCTCAAAGCGCTTCTCAGGTTATAGTGTAAAGTACAGGCAGTGACTGTGTATATTTTGTGGCTGAACGTAGCAGGCAAGTTGCGCACAGCAGTATCCACAAGCAGATATGAAGGAATGTCCAATTTTATTTAGGGGATTGTTGGCCAAGACACTGGGGCAAACTTCCTTCTACTTTCGAATAGTACCAAGGGATTTTTATTTGTGTGTTTTGTGGGACGAACATGGCAGACAATTTGCGCACTGCCCCAAAGACAGCTGTGAACTGAAAGACCAATTTTATTTGCGGGATTGTTGACCAGGTCATTGGGGAGAAATTCTCTTTTTGGAAACAGCAGGGCCAGTGGATTTTTAACGTTTATGTGAACAAGTAGACAGGGTCTCGGTTTAATGTCTCGTTCGACGGATGGCACAAAACAGTGCTCCCCAACCAATGCATTGGAGTGTCAGCTTAGCCTACATGAGTTCCAAGTTTCAACATGGAGCTTGAACTCATAACCTTCTGATTCAGAAGTGAGAGCGTTACCAACTGAGTCGGGCTGACAGTGCATCATTTCTGTACTTTGAAAAGTCTGCAGCGTTTCTGTGTGAAAGAAATGACACATAGAAAGGACTGAGTCAAAAAAAATCTGCTACATTCTTTTCATTCAAAATGGATTTATAAAAACTCACATTTTTATTGTGATTTATCATTGGAAAACATCTAATGGGTCAAATCAAGTTACGTCAGTTATTGTCAAGTAAAGAAACTGTTTCTATTGGCAACCTTGGAAATCATGAATATTCAGCAGGGTCTAAAGGACAGTCATGAGGTGAATTCCAAATGATGTAGAGAATTGCCTGCCAAAACATGATCTTTAGATGATCTTTAATGTCCACCCGAAGAACAGGCAGACAAGACTAGGAAGGCTAGCACCTCTGACTATGCAGTATTCTCCCAGTATTGCACTGGAGCGTAATGTGATCTCAAGGGACGACACAGGGCTTGAACCATCAACCTTCTGACAGAGACAAGAGTGCTACAAACTGAGCCAATCTGCTGAATGTTTGGGTACATTATTCTCGCTAATGCAGGCGCTATTTCTATTTTCGTTCACAGACAGCAAGTGCAGCTGGTACAAGTAAGGGGATTGGACAACTGTTTCTTTCTGTATAAAAGGACGTTGGAAGCATTTGCATTTGTCACGTGCAAAAATGGTAACAATTCATGAACGCTGGACAAGATGTCATACATTTTGCAGCTAAAAAAGATATAGTCCAGTTCCAGATTCAGGTTTCGTTGGGAACATTCTGTACATCATCTAATGGAACCAATTTAGTTAGGGTTGCTGTTGCTGATTGCTAACTTCACTTGAAGACTATCTTAGTTTATGGATTATTATACATGAAGTAGTTTTGGGGATGCCACAGAGTTATAATATAAGCCACAACGCATAACAGGTTGCATTCCAGCCTTTCTAATCCAAGACACTGCTGTTTGTGAGGTGCTGCCAAGCAGAAGCTAGGCACCTCCCTACAATGGCATGCCTTACGACAGCTGCCACCTGTTGCACCCACAAGGTTTCAGAGAGTTTGTTGTGAGGGAGAGACAAGCAAAGGAGGAAACAGAAAGCAAAATATGTGTGATGAGGAAGTCACATAGTCGCTGGTTCACTTAAGACAGACCTTGACGCTGCAATGGAAAGATATAATGAGTATTCGGAAGATTAGATCTAATGGACAAAGGGGCTTCATCCAAACCACTTGCGTTATAATTAGATACAGACTGAGCTATTTTGAGCAGTTGCAGAAAATATGGCTTTTCTGGTTATTTTGAGCCTTGGTGGCTCAGTGGCACCAGGGAAAACAAGGAACATTGGGTAGTATACAATAAAACTACAAGACCAAGTGTGAGGGACAGGTGGATTTAAAGGAGATTCCACTTAAGTATCAAAAGTATCCTCCTTGAGGCGGTGGGGGTTTGGTCAGCCAGCAGGGTCTCCTTGATGCTGAACTAGTTCCAAGTGATATGCTTGGCAATCGAATGTCAGAATTTTGCCAACTCTTTGTGGGGGTCTCTAGTCCAGTTTCTGAGCCAGGCTGCTTCGTGATACTTCAGGAAACTGCTGATAACAGACCAGCCACCCTGGCTCATCGGTAGGACTCATAGGGGGAGCAGACAAGTCACTGAAGGCAGGGACTCTTCCCACTCAGCTCCTATTAACCCTGCAAGCCAAAGCCCAAATGGGTCAGGTAGTCCAGGTAGACAAACAGCAGGAAGCTTGCCAGACAGTGCTTTCAATGGCAAGCAATGCAGTTTTAGGCGGTTAATCTCTAGAAGTACCCCAAACTCTGGGGTCCTCACGCTTTAGCTCTTGCCAGTCTCCAGCTAATACTCTTTGGATTAAAGTAAGTAGGATGTATTTCGCCGGGGAGGAAATATGTATTCCATTCCAAACACAGGAATTTCCATGTGTAGTGGGTTGCATGGAACTCTCAGTTTGGTTTGGATACTTCTAATTTGGCTTCTGCATGTGTCAGACAGCCGGCTGAGCAAAACAATGCAAGAAGGAAAGTAGAAATGAGTAAAAGAAGAAACAGTCAGCAAGTAGGGGAACCTGGTGCAGAATCAGGCTGGACTGAAGGTGAAACCAGAGAAAAAAAAGAAAGAAGGGTACACTTTTTTTAAAAAAAATACTCTAATAATTGACTGAAATATTTTCAGAATAAAAAAAATAAATCACTGTTGGGGGGTCCAAAAGATAATCATGAAGACCTATGACTTTTAAAGATGGACAGCTGTCAGGAAGCCTGGGAAGGAAGGAAAGCAAAGGAAACTGACTGGGTTGTACAACAACAACAACTTGGATTTATATAACGCCCTCCACCCCGGACAGCGTCTCAGAACGCTTTACAGTAACGGATCCCGGGACCGAGCCACGGGGAGGGGGAGGAAGGTGACCAAAGGCGTGGTCGAAAAGAAAGGTCTTCAGAAGAGACCTGAAAATGGGAAATATAATATTAATAACAAACCTTACATAGTGTCTTATCACGTTGTTGAGACATCTCAAAGCGCTTCACAGTATTCTAAAGTGAATTGATTCTGTATTTTGTGGGTGAAACACAACAGCCAATTGCACAGCAGTGTTCCACAAACAGTTGTGGGTTGAGTCACCAAATTATTATTTTTTTTGGAGGGATTATTACTCCCAGAAAGCGATCCGCCAATCAACTAACAACCGAGTTCCCATTTACTGCTAGGTAAACTGAGGTGTGTGGAGTAAGGAAACTTGCCTATGGTTTCGCCCCACACAGGAATCAACCACTTTTAAATAAGACTGGATAACCATCAGAATTGGGAACCCTGACTAATTATTTTCCCTTTCCAGTGACGGGTAATAAGCCCAATTATTGAAGCTCCACTGAGGCCCCTAGTAAGTCAGATAAATGCACAGATCAGAATGGGTCAGTTAGTTACAAACTAGCCATGAACCTTACCAACTGAGACATCAAAGCTACATCGAGAGCACCATTTCAATTCATAAAGATTAATTAATAACTTTATGGAATTATGATCCAGCTCATACAAGATAACAAGCAAAGTGTTACTTCTAGAGCAGCATCTTGTCTTGAATAGGTAGAAAAAGTCAAAAAAATCCAAATTTGGGTGTACGGTGCAAAATATAAATTATGGAACTTGAAGAGTTAACTCAGAGATGATGGAAGGGAGTGCAGTGACCCAGTAGGCAGTTTAATATTGTTTTGTTTCACTCAATTGCATTAAGATCAAGAAAATAAAATCCCAAATTAAATGTGGGGTTTTCAAATTGGTTCAAACCAAGCGGAAGATACAAAATAAACTCATGAAGTTTGATGAGACATAAGTCAAGAGATATTGTATCATCTTTGGTTGCTTTGCTTTTCAATTAAATTGAGTGGAATGCTAGTCACTTGCAGGTTAAGTTTACTATGACCTCAGCAGAGTTTAAGAATGAACACTAAATTAGATTATTAAAACTGTCTACAGCGACTGATTTCATTAGCAGGAGCTGCCTCTTTAATCATAATGTCAGTCACAGAAGTCACTCGAGTGACTTTTTCTCTAGGGGGGAGAAGGGGCAAGCACGGTCTTCCTAGAGCTAAACTGGCTACAAGTTTCAGACAAATATTTCTTTATTTGTGCTGCTTTATCTGGGTTCCTTGACACTAACTATGACTATCCTTCTTGGAGGGAGGTAAGCGGGGTTTTCTTGGAGCTGAACTGGCTACAAGGTGGCATGTTTGGCAGCGAAATATTAGAATCGAGCCAACCCATAGTGGCGGTCTCGGTAGTCCAATTCCTGAGCCAGGCGTTCCGCAGTATTCAAGGGCACTGCTGATGACAGCACAACCAGCGGGCTCATCGGCAGGACTTGGACTAGACCAGTCACTGGGAGCAGGGACTTTTCATTCAGTGATTGTTATCCCTGCATGCCAAAGTCCTAATGGATCATAGCTACATGAGCAGCAGGAAAGCTTGGCAGACAGTGCTCTCAACGGCAAGTTGTGCAGTTTTAGCTGATTAGACTCCAGCAGGACCCCAACACACACTCTGGGGTCCACAAGCCTTAGCTCTTGCCAATACGCGCCTAATACTTTCCAGAATTTCTTAAACTGGATGCTTCACTCCAGGGAGAGAGTGTGCACTGCATTCCAATACATATTTCTGGAATTTCCATGTGTAGGTGGGATGAATAGAACTCTATTTGGTTTGGATACTTTTAAGCACAGTGATAGATTTCCACATATGCCAGACACCTGGATGATCAAGAAGAGCTCCAAAGTCAGTGGAAATGTCTGATAAAAAAGGTCAGCAACCAGTGCAGTTTACTATCCGAGATGAATTATACAACAATAACTCTTGCTTTTGGAATAGTGCCTTTTACGTTGGAAGGATGTCTCAAAACGTATCCAAGGATCTACTGTGAAATAGCTTAACTGTATATTTGTGGGGGAACGCGTCAGCCAATTTGCAAATAGCAATACTAATAATAATTTGCGCATTTGATATATTGCCTTATCACGTCTTCGAGACGTCTCAAACGCTTCACAGAATATAATATAAAGTGAATTGACTGTATATTTTGCGAGCGAGACATGTCTCACAAACAACCATGAAGTGAACAACAACAACAAAATTACATTTATAGAGCACCTTTCACATCGGGAAGACGACAAATTTTATTTGGGGGATTGTTGGTCAGGACACTGGGAGAAACTACCTTCTCTTTTCGAATAGTCCATGGGATCTTTAATATCTACCTGAATAGGCAGGTGGGGCCTTGGTTTAACATCTCATAAGGAAGGTGGCACTTCTGACAATGCAATATCCCCAACACTGCATTAGAATGTCATCTTAGATTACGTGAGTTCAAGTCCTGATGAGAGGCTTGAACTTCTCCCTGAGAGGTACCACAAAAGCCAGGCTATGGGATCTTGATACATAATTAAAGCTATAATTCCCTAAAACTGAATTCATAAGCAGCACAGTCGTATACACACAAACTGGAGTTCGCTCTTCAGCCCCTCGAACCTGTTCTGCCATTTTATAAGATCATGGCTGATCTGTACCTCAAGTCCCGTTACCGGCTCTTGCCCCATATCCCTTAATACCCTGACCTAACAAATATACATAATACATATAGATAGGATAAGATAAGGATTATTATTATTATTATAGATCTTTCATAAGTATGAAATTTCTTATGAAATACTTACACAAAAATCATTATGACATACTGATATATCTAGAAATTCAGATATTGCTAGAAGCAAAAGTTAGATACAAACATCTAAACCTTGAAATCTGTTAAGTCTTAAAATGTTGAAGAAAATTTGTACAAGACAATGGTCGTGTTATAATTTGCTATTTTGATGTAAAGTGATGAGTGAAAGGTGCTATTTCAAATGTAAGGTTTATTATTATTACTTGTTCCAGGAACATATTGTGCAGTCACATTGTAAAATGTAATGGCCAGAGTAACCAAAAGTACGGGAGAAAGTGACAGTAATATACTAACAGAAAACAGATGGTCCAACAGGAAAACATTCACAATGACCATAAAAAATGAAAAAAAGCTAAATTTGTTTCTGAGTATAAAACCATTTGTGCATTTAGTGCTATTAGTACTGATGTAATAACACACAGTTAACACTGTGAAACTTTCAATCGGCTCAGATTAGACTCATTTAAAGAGTAATTGTTAAAGAAATGCAGTGGCTGATTTGCTTAAATTACCAATTTGGCTGATGGGTTTGTTGGCCAAAAGACTGGAGAAACTAACTTCTCTTTTTGAGTAGTGTTGTGAGAACTTTAGCATCCACCTGAACAGGCAGACGTGTTTAATGTTTCATCCAAAGGGCAACATTTATGATAATGCTCCTACAGCCTAGACTGTGAGCTCAACATCTGAGCCAAACTCACACCTTATGGAATTAATTCTGTAAACTTTTATATTGTTGCTCAGACCAGAAATGAAAAGGGCAAGACTCAGCCCTGAACAGGAACATGATTCATTGAGCGTGACAGAAAATAAACTTATTTCAACATAAGCCTAGGAATCATAAAAGGTCAATTTGGTTAATTAACTTGCTCGCCTAAATATGGGCAGCTGTTTATTTTTAAAACGTGACACACAAAAACACAGGGGAAGATTTTATTTTATTTTGATCAAAGTGAATGAAATGTGACAGGCTTCAAACCGGACTGGTAGCCTGAAGTGTTCTCCTGGGGTTACTTGTCACAGTATTGCGGTTACCACCACACTTTGTGTAAGATCTTTATCAACCCCCAGGAGCAGCTCAGTTTAACACCAGATCACAAAGGGCATTGATTCCATCCAGACTAACACCTCACAGGAGGTATCACAATTGCATGTGAGCTCAGAGTCCTCCAGCAGAAAATCTCAGCAAAGAGAGGCTACAAAATAAAGTAACAAATAATATTTTCATTAAACCCAAACACTGTGAAAGTCAAAGCTATTTGAGCAGATCTGCTTCCTTAAGATTATGCCTACGTAATCGAACAGTGGCCACCGTTGCTAAATGTGTTGAATTAAAACAGAACTCGGATTTCTGCTTTATGGAGTCCTTTCTTCAATAGTGGCCACGTTTTTCAACAAATAGGTCAGGCTGATTATTAAGCTTACTGTTGTGTATTAAATGGATAGTGATAAGAAGTTAATAGTTTACAGAAACTATTTAAATATGGCTAATGCTCCCTATAAACATATTGCAAAATGATCTTAGTAAGCAAAAAGGTAAACAGGGCATTCTGCCACAGCAGAGGATCATAAAAATAAATGTATAACCATCAAGCCAGGTTTTTAAAACAATCATTTTCTCACAATACGATAACACAGGGATCCTTTAGTGCAGCAGGTTAGCATTCTTCTTTCACCCTGTGAATCCATCAATTGGATAGGATGAACAAATGGGTGCAGAAATATTTCAAGATATGAATGTGGTGTTGTAACTTACAATCTGCAAAGGAAAACTGCCAACAAGTTAGCAGCAACTTAACAACGTCTCTCAGAAAGAACACAAGTAAGCTTGGTGTAAAGAGTGGAAAATGTACTTTGGTGACTGCAGTGCAGTTTTCTGGAGTTTGAATGAAGACACGTTCTCACTTTCTATGTGTCCCATTAGACTTTACTTCAATTTTATGTGCTGGATCCCGGGAATGGAAAAGTGCTAACAACTTTCACCTGGAACAGGGCAGCACTCAACAAGTACATGCCCAGTTTTTTATTAATTCTCCACTAACTTCAAACCATTGGCAGAGATACAGAAAACCCACATTAAACACATTTTTAAACAAATTGAGTTTTGTAATTGACAGGGTGGAAGAAGCAGATTGTATAACAATCCTCTCGAGGGACCTAATGAACACTTTATTAAATACTTATGAACTAAATTTCCTTGGTCGACCACATGCTGGTCAGTTAATAAAAATCTTATAAAATGACAACCATGGGAATGATCTTCAATTCTGAGTTCTCAATTTTTTCAAAGAACGTGGGTGCAATAGAGAAATATTTCCCCATCTTCTCTACTATTGGTCTTTTAATATTGCACACAATCATTTTTTGCACAGTGTAAGCCAGTCAAATGGTCTGCAAATGAAATGACAAGTCGCTCGGTGCCCAAGACACACCACTGTTTTACGCATGGAATGATTCACTCAGCAAACCATATGGTGAACTGAAACTGGAGAGGATTGAGAACTGGAGAGCACTTGCCATTCTCCCAGAGGTCTCTCCAAACCCTCCCATAAGGTGATCACAATACTGTTCAAAACAAAGTGTCTTTGGAGAAGTTAGGAAAGAAAAGCAATGGATTCAAAGTTGAAAAAACTCTGGTTTGCTTTTCTTTCCACATACAATCTTCGAAGATTGTTTTGAAATCAATCATGCGCCTCTTAATGTCAGAAAGGTTGAGTATCAGCAGACAACAAAGGCTGCTGTCTCTTCTGTCTTTCTTCCAACTAGTAAGTGATTTGAAGAGGGTCTGTTGAGTAACTAATCAATAAATGGCACATGACAGCACTAACCTCAAGTGAGGAGCGGACAGGATAATGAACCCTGCTTTATAACAGATAGATTTGAAGGAACTTTCTGAAATCTGGGGGAGTGATGTCCTTTCGGATTACATGTAAAAAGACTGCTGTAAACTTATCAAATCAGCTGCTCAGAAATTCCATAACAAAACAGCTGTGGTGAAAAACATTAACATACAAAAATTCCGGCTGGGGTCAAGGCAAGAAAGAATGAAAACTATTGCAGAAAAATATTGTACCTTTTTTTCCTCTCCCACTAAGATTCCTAATACAGTAGATACACCCCATTTGGTCAAAAGGAAGAAATAAGGCGCAGCAGTGAAGACACAAGTTTAGCAAGACATTATTATCCTTGTATCTGGTAATATTCAGAGGTAAAGCGCCTGTAACTGCTCTCACAATGTTGCTCAGCACTGAGGAAATTTTGTGTGACAGCTTGGCAATATGATTCTTCTCATTTTTCCTCGCTTTTGTTTGAACTATAAAAAAGACGCATTCTAATGTTTTATGACAAGGCATTGATGTTTTCATTGAACACTGTTTCAATATAAATTATTTGAAGACTAACCTGATCTTCCAATGGGAATATCTACTCAAATCCCAATCGAGTATACCTAACCCTGCTCTTCAGATTGTTTCTCTTCATATAGGACCAAAAACTTTGCCAGATGCTTCACTTTGGCGACATTGCAAATTTAAGTCACAGCATCCTTGACGTGTGTTACAATGTCCAAAACTTAAACATCTACAAGACTACAAGTCTTTTTAACAACGGTTAGAATGGTTGATCCTAACTTCAGATTGACCACTGAATGGATGTGTAATTCCAACATGTTTCCATAGTAATGGATTGACTGTTTGCTGAGCTAATATAGTATATGAATACAAAAGATTTTGAGTTGAGGTTAAAAGAAAATGTTTCTGCCATTATATATAGCCATTACTGTAACATTACAGGATCGCACCCATTAAGCTTGAAATTAAGATGAAAGCAGCATTCTCCCTCTCAGACAGCTGAGGATCAAAGGTTAGAAATTAGGCTTAGAAGCTTAGGTGTGATCATAATGCCCAAAAACTCAGAAAACGACAAATAGGCTAAATGGACTGAATAGATTGCTTCTTTTCCTGTAACTTTTCATTCCTTTATTATTGAAAAACAATTTCTGAATTTTGCACAAATCCTTGCTGATTTCCACCTGGTTTCTGGTTTATGTGCACTTTATTTACCAAAATAAACTGTAATATAATAACCAATAATTATCAAGTCTGCTGTAACGTAAATGCAGGTTTGTCCAGTGAAAGAGTTGGACACAAATTCTTCAACAGGAATACCACAAACATTTATAATAACTCATTCAATTTATGAATGTGGCCACTGTTCGATTACGTTGGCATAATCTTAAGGAAACAGATCTGCTCAAACAGCTTTGACTTTCACAGTATTTGGGTTTAATTAAAACTGATCTGTCTGCAAAAACGGTGAATGGACTCTGCATTGCCAGTGAAAAAAACATATATCTTTGAACAGTCCTCAAAATACTGTAACTACATTCAAATATGTAATAGAAAAGAATGAATGGTTTTGACCTGATTTCCACTCTGGACAGTGTAAGTTTCTGAAAGCATTGCTGCCCATCACCTGTCTTATAAATTGCCTCTCAGCTTTCTTATTCTGCCATATAGAACTGTATATACAAATCACAATCAAAGAGCATAGAGAACATCTGATGTTATTTTTTCACAAAGCCTTCTAAACGTTAAGGATAGTTATACTCAAACAAGAACCTGTTTTGAAAACAAATTGCTGTAAGTGGTCAGTAAATGAACACATGGTCCTGCTGTAGGAGTACTCACCAGGTCAGTCTTGGGCATGTCCTGATAGTCTGAGGAGTAGTAAGATGATCTGGTGGCTCCATTGCCATCACCTGGAGCTTTGGGTGGTTGAGCATGCTGTCTGTATGTGGCACTTTTAGGTGTCCAGCAGAAAAGATTAATGGATTCTCGAACACAACGCTCAATATCAATTTCTGAAAAATGAAGAAAGCAAGCAAAGAACTGGTCAATTTTAGTCCTCATGAAAAAAATAGAACGGTTTCATCATGTTATTTAGGTATTAATATGTTAAACAGGAATAAGAGGTGAACCCAATGTAATAGTTTAAGGCAAGGGGACAAAGGTTTAGGATTGTGAAGAGCAATTTTAAGACAGACAGCAGGACATATTTCTTTACACAAGTAATTAACAAGGAAAACAGGTTAGCAGGAAGGGAGGTTGAGGCCAGGTCACTGGACTCTTGAAAGCACCAACTTGAGACTGTAATGGGAAGATAAAATTGGTATTTTGGCAGGATGATATCAAATGGGCTGAATGGCCGTGTTCATCCACATCTCTCTTGTGACACTGTCAACTGAACCCGATTATCCAGTACATGGGAAAGGGATTATAGAAAATGGTTCTATGTGGGAATCCACCACGAGGACAGAAGACTGGGTTGAATGGCTTCCTTCTGTTCTGTAAGCTTTGTATGAACTCTTTCTTTGATACCTTATTGAAAACTATTATTCATCACCAAGGAAATAAAACAAAGAAACAGTTGCTGAGCTTCTCCAACTGCATCACTGCCACTGAAACAGTAACTTTCAATTAATGAAAATCAATCAGCCCTCTGTAGAGGTCTCAGTAGTCCAATTCCTGAGCCAGGGTTTGCACTGTTGATGTAAAATCACGCCTGGAAAATCACGCTCACTGAATGGGTCCTGATCTTGGCCAGTTCTGCCTCTCGATCCTGCAGCTCAACTGCATCACAACACATATGGGGCTTTGCAGGTCCAGTATTGCCATTTTGCACATTTATTCCTCGAATGTTTTGTGCGGTGTAATACTATGTCATTAGCAGAGATGCACAACATTTTTGAGCAACAAAGTCTTCATGATGCCTCCTGCCAGACTTCCTCTTCCTCTTCTGCTCTCTGCACTGCACGAATATCACACATGTCACTTCGACTCAAGGAAGCCCCGTTGCAAAATTAGACCAAGTTACACCAGCATTCCTGCAAGTAGGTATCACGGACCTACAAACCCATAGGTTTATGATAGCAACTCATGAATTAATGAAGAAATCCAATAAAAATGCCATAAAAATTGACTCCACCATAATCTAATGATTTCAACATTTTACAGACTGCGATGTAATACTGAAATGAGTGGGGAGAGAGAGAGAGAGAGAGAGAGGGTATTGTGACGGGTTTGAGAGTTATGGAAAAGAAGGATATTTTGGAAGAAACTCAACAGGAAGACAGTGAAAATGAAGCCATCGCACTACGCGATTCAGGATGTCAGGCTCACAGAATGCCCAAAATTTCCAGTCCACGATTTGGCTGATTTCAGAGACCAGCACTAACTGAATTACACAGAACATTTCTATCCCGCACAGAGACAGAAGCTGCAATCAGTTTGTCAGGGTCTGATATTTTGCCAACATACTCTTAACACAAACCAAATAAACCTAAACAAATCCAGAAGGACCAATAGTCCTGAATGATACTCAATATGTCTTCACTGGAAAATAGGAGAAATGGTAAAAAAGTGATAATAACAATGATATACCTACATATTACCAATAAAACACTGGTTGTAGCAGGTGGGTATTGTGTCTGATACCCATGCTGCAGCATGAACACAGCATTTGTATGTACTTTTAAAATATATTCAGATATAAATATGAATTTGATGAGGAACTTTGAAGAGACTTTTTAAATGAGATTAAGCAATTAGCATTTCAATATGAAACACTAACAACAGATTTCATCAAGTTAGGACATTTATAAGCTAAGAGACACAACAATGGGAATCTGACATCCCATTTCCTCTCTCTCTAATAAAAGAGCCAACAATGAAACACATGGACATAACTCCAAAATCAGCCTCTGTAAAGTATTGTGAGGATCACCAAGGATCACGTGAGATGTATATAAACTAAGCAGAAAGGTCTGAGTGAACATCTGGCAACAATAAAGCAGCTTTGGGGTTTCAAATCTTTTACAGCAGTGGAACTATAATAAAACTAAAAACTAAAATGAAAGCAGCCTACAAGTAGTTACAAGTGAGAAAGGTGAATTATCTTACAAAGGAATTTCTGTTACGGGTAGAAACATCAGTCACACTCTTGAGACAATGAGGGAGACAGCAGGTGTGCACAACAAATTGTTCAGTCCTTTTCACCAAGTTATGATGTTTGGCTGTAAGCCACAAAAGAAGAGCACTTGTATTATTACAGTAAGAGCTTCACTGTAATTATAGTTACCCATGAAGTTACTTTATCTTTGCATGTAAACGCAACAAGGTCATTTTACACATAGCAAAGATCCATGAATAGCCATTAAATGAATGACCAATAAATCTGGAAGATTATTGGCCAGCACACTGAGAGATTGTCGAATCATGTCATCCCTCTAAATGTATTGTATAAAGGATAACAATGAATAACTAGCTGTGGTGAATGTACCTTTAAGGAATGCATGTACTTACTGTACAACATAACTTTCCCCTTACCTCAGCCAAGTCATGTCATTCTCTTAATGAGAAGTACCCGAGGCAAATCAATGTATTGTACATGCTACATTTATGGGATAATTCAAAGGCTGGAACAAGAAAAGATTCCTCTTCTAGCGCCTGTCAGCAACACAGAACACATCTCCAAAAGGTTCAAATGCAGTTTGCCAACTAGTTAAATTGAAAGACAACACTGAATTAATTGTTCATTGAAGAGTTATGTGCATGTACTCTTCAAATTCAGATCAGATCTTTGGTTTGTGTCCCATTCTGCCATCACTAATAAGCACATATTCGATGGAGGCAGGTCTAGCTCAATGTTTGCTGATTTTCACCTCTTTGCAATATATCAAATAAACAGGCCAGAATCCTGTAGCTTAGTGGTAGAGCACTCGCCTCGCAAGCGAGAGGACCTGGGTTTGATTTCTGGCAGGGCGAAACATTGGGCAAGTTTCCTTACTCCACACACCTCTGTTTACCTAGCAGTAAGTAGGAATCCAGTTATTAGTTGATTGGCGGATCGCTTTTCTGGGGGGAATAATTCCTTCAAAATAAATAAAAAATAATTTGGTCACTCAATCTATGAGTATTTATGGGACACTGCTGTCTGCAATTGGCTGCTGCGTTTTGTCCACAAAATATATAGTCAATTCACTTTACAGTATATTCTGTGAAGCACTTTAAGACGTCTTGAAGACGTGATAAAGCGCTATATCAAATACAAGGATTATTATTATTATCTGCACATAAAGTTTGCAGCTATATGACTGTAGCATTTAGGGATAGTCAACTCTCAGGAGAACTTGACCAAAAGCAAACCAAAACTATCAGATAAAACTACACTTTTGATTCTTTAAAGAAGGTATTAAACACTTATTTCTGATTTTCACATTGTGCTCTTTTATGATGCATCAAATGAACAGGCGAAAAACATGTCCAGAAATTTAATATTCAAAATTTGAGGCCCAAAAATGTTTGCAATTTTTTTTAAATGCCATCTTTTAGTGCCTTTTGTTAGAAATCTTTTGGGTTTATGTAAACCGCGTACCATCCTCTAATTGTAAGTCTAATTGGCCTATCCATCAAACAGGGTGTGCAATATTAAGACATTTAGATTCTTCAACTGACTCTGTATTCAGCATTCCCCATTTACACTGCAGCACCATTACCATTAGTGTTAATTATTGTTAGACCATTTGCCCTATGCACGAAATTTATGCATAGAATCCTGTAGTGTGGTGGTTAGCAAACTCGCCTCGCAAGTGAGAGGAACCAGGTGCGATTCCCGGGTGGGACAAGTTAGGCAAGTTTCCTTACTCCACACGCCTCTACAAGTTTACCTAGCCGTCAGTAGGAACTCGGTGGATTGCTTTCCGGGGGTAATAATGCCTCCAAAAAAAAATGTGATCACTCAATCCACGACTGTTTGTGGGACTCTGCTGTGTACAATTGACTGCTGCATTTTGCCTACACAATCAATCTACTTTGCAATAAATTCTGTGAAGCGCTTTGAGACTTCTCAACGACGACATAAGGCACTATATCAAATGCAAGGATTATTATCATTATTACTTTGCTCAGATAAGGAGTGGGCGGATATCAGTAACTACTAGTAGTATCAGTGTACTTATCTATTTGAGTGAATAAAAAACAATTCTAAGTTTACTGAACAATACCAATTGCTGGATGATTATACAAAGACAGAAACTTACACTTTACAGCATATTGCACTTTGAAATTCCTCAAAGCATTTTACAACAACAACATTTGTATAGTGCTGTTTGCGTGAGGAAGAAGTCCCAAGGCACTGGACAGTCAGTGTATCGGACCCGAGCTGGGGGTGGGGTTTGGGGAGGGTGAAAGGCAGGGAGGGAAGCAGGTTTACGTTTATTACTGTTAAATGTAACGACTGTTATTGTGAACAAAATTATGGTTGTATTTCTAACTGATTAGGTTCAGCACTAACAGGAAATTATCTGCTGCTCTGATGTCCACCTTATTCAGAAATCATGGCATTGGGAAAAAAAAAGACAACATTCTTGGACACTGATTACTAATATCCAAGGTAACTGAGGGCATGCTACAGCACAGACATACTGGGAATAAGAAATGAGAATAAATAAATAAAAAATATATAAGGTATAATTGCTATGGTAAACCAACAAATGCAGAATGGTTGTTATAACAGACTGCCTGAGGCATGTGTTCAGTGCGGTTACAGTAACAGAATGCTTTGCTCAATTAGGCCCTGTTCCTATGTGCTGATTAGGTGCATGTGTGCAGTGTCTGTCACTGACACAATATTAAGCAGATTTCAGTGGAGCTTAACAAAAGCACTGCAATCATCATTTATTGGGGTTACGACAGCAGCCCTGACTTCACACCCAAGGCTATCAGGGTAATGAGGCGATGCTGCTGCCTCCAGAGGTGCCAAGACCCAACTAAAGATCTGGTTCTCTCAGCACCAGTGGCTGCAGGTGCAGCACCATTGCAGTGCGGTGGGAAGCTTGACTCTAGGGGCCTTCGGAGTTTTCTTCTTCGTGAGCAGGTCTGGCAGTAGGAAATCAAAACTGTGAACAAGGTTTTCTGCTGTGCAAGTGCATATTACCCAAGTGCATTTGTTGTTGAGTTGCTGCAGTGGAATCTGTCCTGTAGTTTAAACACTTAATTTGCACAGCCCAGTAGTTCAGACTAGCACACAGCCACTTGTTGAACATGTTCTGTATTATAAACATAGTGGGGGAACGGTTAGAAATAACCATGATGAAGGAATACAGAGCAAAGGCAGTGCTGGCATACACTTGACCTTTCATTATCCCCTGCTGTTTACATAACAGGTCTTAAAACAGCACAAGACATTGGTTGTTCAGCTTTATTGAACCCAATTTGAACGCAATTTGTTGTTTGCACCGGTGGAGCTTTCTTTAAAAGTATAGTTTAAAGCTGTTCCAAATAGACTTTATTCACACAGAATGCCACACCACTGACGGCTGCAAAATATAAATTTAATATAAAACAAGTAATTATCCCTCACAAATCTTGCAAAAGCAAGAAAGCAAAATGTCAGCATTATACTTGAGTGTACCTTCCATCGCAAACTTTCAGCTCATAAAAGCTAATATAAAGATGTGATTTATATGCCATATTTTTCAGCAATAAAATTAAGTGACACAATTGACTAGTGAGTGAGTATTAATTATCTCTAGGTTCCAAGTTCAAAGAACAGTCAAGCAACATAGTGCATATAATCTTAAAGAACCACATGTCTGGAAAATCTGAGCTACTGCTTGTGGCTTGACAACAAAGGAACATCAAAAGAACAATTATGTTGGAATAGTGAATCCTGAACTGATAAACGTTTGGTTTAAATAGCTCTTGTCTTGTGCTATCTATGTGTTCTTGTGCTATCTATGTGGAAAAGGAAAATGGTGGTGTAACTAGGAATAGAGTGATTTTTTGGGGTCAGCTGAGTGTCTGGCACATGCAGAAATCCATCATCATGCTTAATAGTAGCCAAACTACATGAGGTTCACATATATATGCCTCCCATGAATGGAAATTTCCCTTTGTATGGATTGGAATCCACACTCTCTCCCTGGAGGGATGCTCTCTAACTCATCTAATTCCAGAGGGTATTCGCCGAGGCTGGCATAAGCCAAGGCACAGGGACCCAAAGTATGCATTGGGGAGCTGCTGGAGTTCAACAGCTAGAACCACATGGTTTGCCATTTCATAGCTATCCAACATAGGAAGAGACATTGGCAATAACCTAATGACCTGGAAATTAGCGCAGGAACTAGCTGCTGTGCGGGAAGCGAGCTGATCTGCTGTGCACGTGCACAATAACTGGGCTCCACACACCATCCATGTTAATAACAAAGTCCTTTAGAACAGAGCTCCACTTCATCAGTCTTTGAGACATGTAAGGGATCACAATGTGAGCTGTGGATGGCCGACACACCATGTGTGCTGCGCTTTGCGTTTCCTGTGGATTGCTTTACATTAAAGACATTATTCCTCAGACTCTTACCTGGTAAATCGGAAAATAGCAGAATGCATTCATTGAACCCGTTGTCCAGTAGCCTGACTCGCAGCTGCTGAAGGATAGCGACCCCAATACAAAAGGGAAACGAGGAATTGCCCAGGAGCAATGTGTCCCACAAGTGAAAAATCTTGTGTAATGGAAACACATCTGTGAAAGATGGAACATCACATTGAAAAGCAGAGGCAAGTACTATTAAGAAAACACAGGATAAATTAACTTCCGGAGCTAATAATCCCTCCAAATAAGCCACGCTCAATCCACAACTCTTTGTGGGACACTGTTGTGCACAACTGGCTGCCACGTTTTGTCCACAAAATACAGCCATGACACTTTACTGTATATTCTGTGAAGCGCTTTGAGACGTCTTAACGACATGATATGGCACTAAATCAAATGCAAAGATTATTATTATTTTCTTTAATTCTGCATTTCAGAAAGTTTCAAGACAATATTTTTAAAATATCTCATCTATATGAATTTTTCCTGTTAAATTAACTTTCTTATTGAAGAGACTTGCTTCTGAAGATCAAATGGGGAGCTCTGCTTTTGATTCTAATTTGTTGAGTTTAGAGTCCCAGACATCATACTCAAGCTGTAGAGTGGTCTGGTCAGACCACACTTGGAGTACTGGATTCAGTTGTATTCACTGTGATATAAGTGCCCTGCCCAGGTACGAGAGGTAGTGCAGAGGAGAGCAACGAGGATGAACCCCAGTGTTTGAGGAATGAGGTAAGAGCCACAAACAAAAAACAAAAATTACAAGTGTATAGCCTCTTTCACATAGGGAGGATGTCCCAAGGCGCTGGATTATCAGTGTTTCGGACGATTAGACAAGCTCGGGCTCTTCAGTCTTGAAAGACAATGACACAGAGCAGACCTCATAAAAATGTGTAAAACATTAAATGGGATTGAAAAAGTGAACCCAGATCAATACTTTAGGATGCACCAGGACAGGAGAACAAGAGGCCATAATAATAATAATCCTTGCATTTGATTTATCACGTCTTTGCAATGTCTCAAAGCGCTTCACTGGATATACTGTAAAGTGAATTGACTGTGTATTCTTAAATTTTCTATGCTTGGTTTAACAATGTGAAGGACAAATTCAATACAGATCCCAGGATATTTTTCTTACTCAGAGGGTAATTACCAACTGGAACAGGTTGCCAGGAAAGGTAATAGAGGTCAGGACACTCGACTATCTTAAAAAGCAGTTTGACTCTGTGATTGGAGGACTGTAGGGTAGGTGTTTTGGAGGGATTAGATCAGATGCGTCTTCTTCATCTGAACCAATCTTGTTTCCATTTGGAAGATAAACATATCCAATAACTGGCTTTTTCTGTCATGGAGCAATTCTTATGTTGCAACTGGGTATTCTGTCCCGAGCTGGTATCAGTTCAAACCTGTTTGATATATGTCCTGAAACCTGCTGATTCAAACATTCCATCAATACCAGTCACAAAGATGAAGATAATTCAAGGCAGGAAGTCAAAACATCCTAAAGCAATTTGCACTAAAGAGAAGGACATTCAGTTTGTTTTGAATATATGTTCTATAAGCAGTCAATTGGGCAGACAGGATTCAGTTTTATTTTGGGGAATGTGCACTGCCCAAACTATTTTCTTCTGCCTGAATGGGATGAGTTATCTTTTCATATGTTTTCATGTTTAATGATCTTCATGCATTACAGATATGAAATAATGGCACTTTGATTTGTGCCAAGAAGCCTGGTTTAATTGCCTGATCATTTCACAACATGGAATTTTTAAAAAATCTATGTTTTAGTTTAAACAAAAGATATATGTTGTACTGAACCATTAAAAAGTGATCATTAAACACTGGTCAGTCCTGATCTCCACACTACAAGAAGGTGTTGAAAACAAGAAGGTGATGAAAAGCAGTGATGAAAACAGTACAGGACAGGTTAACTAGTATGATATCAGGATTGGCAGGTTACTGCTATCAGGATAGACTGGATAGGTCAGGCCTTTTTTCGCTAGAGACGAGATGTTTAAGGTGGGGGGGAGGCTAATAGAAGTGTTTAAAATTATAAAAGGTTACATAAATAGGCTGCTTCCACTGTTTCGAGAGACAGTAACCAGGGGACACAAGTATAAGATAGGGATCAGGTAATCTAAAAGAGAATTTAGGAGGAACTACTTAATGCAGAGGGTAGTTTGAGGGTACATTGTGGAATCGCTGCCTGAAATGGTGGTTGAGGGAGAGGGGAATAGAAGGGTATGGGAGAGAGTAAAGGAGTGGATGAAGATTTGTGTGGAGTATAAACACCACCAGCATGGTAGGGACGTCTCTTTTCGAATAGTGTCATGGGATCTTTAATGGCCACCTGAATAGGCAGATGAGACTTTGGTTTCACAGCTCATGCAAGTTATTTTTTAAAAAAATATTATTTTGCTGATAAATGTTGATCATACTTACGTGTAAACATTGTGAGGAACCAAGGAATGGCATAGAGCTAGGAAAGAGGAGAAAAGGTATTTCAGAATCAAGTCACCACAGTCATATTACCAGTTTTGGAGATTGATAAATGACTATTCTATCATCTTAAATGAGATTTTGATCACAGAAAAACCTGTCTGGTATTCCCCTCCCTTGGGAACTAAGATCAATTACAATGTCCCACTCCCTTCCCCATTTGAGATCAGCCAACTCAGCACTGAGATTTGAACCTGCAACTTTCCAATCTGAATGGACTAGTGGTGCATTGGGTAATTTTACCCACCATGCCATCAAGGGAACAACAACTTACATTTATATAGAGCCCCTCACGCAGGATAGCGTCCCAGAGGGAACTGATCTTGTTATATTTCATACAATTTCATTGGAGTTTAATCTGTGGATTGTAAATTAAATAAATAAAAACGTGCAGAAAAAATTGGATCTAGTGTTCTCCAGAAAAAATAGCCACGGAGGCGCTTTGGAAGCTTTATATCACAAATTCAGTGTCTGGAACCCAGATGTTTCGCGGACATCAAGGCTGTTTGCTTTGAGAAGATAAATACCACAATTGTAATTTCAGCCAAGATTTAGCAAAAGCAGCTCAAACATTTGAAATACACTTCCACTGATTCATTTTTTTTTAAATGTTAATGTTTGGATGATACGCATTTGGAAGGATTAATAAACAATCTACAACTTCTGACTAGATTTCAATTTAAACCAGTGCTAAATTAAGGCCTCAACCAAAGAAATTACTATAGATGGAAGTTAATTGGCCCTCAAGCACAAAGTTGGACAGATCAGGTTACTAAATATTATTTTTAGGAGTAACATACATTGGAGATTTTTTTTAAACACTGCCATTGTCTTGTTGCAATCTGCTTCAATGCTTCCTCTTCGACTGTAGGTACGTTCGAAGAGGAAGGTCTTCAGGGGCGACCTAAAGATGCGGAAGGAGGAGGCAAGGCAGAGGGATTGAGAGAGAGTGTTTCAGAGTTCCGGGGTGCAGTGGCTGAAAGTGCGGCCCCCGATGATATACAGAGGGCACGAGGGACATGCAGAAGGCCGGAGCCAGTCGAACTGAGGCAGCGGATAGTGGGTTGGGAAGTAAGCAGGTAGGGAGAGGTAGGGAGGTGCCAGGGCATGAAGGGATTTGAAGACGAGTGTGATGATCTTGAAATTGATCTGTTCGGTGATAGGGAGGCAGTGGAGACTGGCAAGAACTGGTGTGATAGGGGTATGGAGTTTAGTGCGGGCAGCAAAATTCTGGATTAACTGGATTTTGTGGATAGTGGAGCTGGGGAGACCAGTGAGGAGTTCCTATAATGTCTTCAATTGGGGGTGAATATTGTAACTGGTGTACTGAATGATGCAAGCTGAATGATAAGAACTTAAACTATAAGGGTCCTAATTCCTATATTTTCACTCACCTCTCAAATGCCTAATGGTGTTACATTTCTGAAACCTTGTGTACCTTATTTAGATCTCATTTAAAAAAATTCTCACCATGTCACGTGGCATTCTACAGTTAAGAGGTTCGGTGGTGGGTAAGAAAACTGCCCCTTGACCTCCTTAATACCTACGGAGCCAGCTGCCAGCAAGCTAGCACGCACAACCACCCTTCGAAAGTCTCTCAGGAACGAGCCTGAGATCATGAACTCAATGCATGAGGATAATACACCTCAAAAGTATTCATCCCACAGCACATTACACAGTGCAAATGTGTTGCTATTTTACTTTGAACATACATTAAGGTCACCAAGGGAAAGAATTCACAGTGAAAGAAAGTTAAACAAAACAGTGCGTATTTAATGATTATACTGCCACCTAGCTGAATCTTTCAACATTATATTGCCTTTTTGACTGTGGTTTTTGACTGAACATCACCATCACTGATAAAGGCATCTCAGATCACTAATTCATCTCTCTTAACTCTTCCATAACCCTCCTTGCTGCCCACCTCACTTCTATCTACCTCCATGCTCTCTGGCTGCTCTAAAATCATCTGAACTCCTGCCCCTCTGAGCCTCCTCCCGTAATGATCTGCTCTTCTCAGTTACTCTCCTCCACAACTCCCTCTGTCATCCTTGACTCCCTTGCCCCCATTACCTCCCTCACTGTCTCCTACTCTCTCAAGTCCCCCTTGTACACTTCCATTGCCTCAAATCACAGGTGAATGCCACTGAATGCACATGGCACAAATCCAATCTAGTGCACCAGAACACTATTATAAAGTCCCTTCGACTTTCAAAGTGGTGTGGCATCTTTAGACAGAAGACACCACGAGTCAGTACCTAATCTGAAGGACTGCAAATTGACAATGCAACACTCCCCCAGCACTGCACTGGAGTATTAGCCTTCACTAAGGGCTCAGAGTCCCAACCTAAAGTATTTGACCCAGAGGTGAGAGTACTGGCAACTGAACACCTAACCGTTAAGTTATTTAAAATAGTCATTGTTTACAATAAAAGGTTAAAATTTAAAGGCTACAAATTTAGATTGTGCGGTTGAAAAAACATTTGAAGACTTCGAAAAAATTCTTACTTAACGGTTTTATCTAAAATAATAAAAAGGTCTGGCGGTTTAGCAACAGAGACATAAACCAATGGTTTATAGTCCACATCCATTCTTTTTTGCCACATGTCACACGGGAGAAATGACTGACTTTCTGAACAGAAGTTTGGCAATTCAGATCTTAATGCGATTCCTCTTAGGCGTGTTAGGTCAATATCAGAAATAGCACAGTTCATATCGAGGTGAGATAACCATGTTATTGCAGAGGAGAGAATAAAGTTTCTGGCCAACTTTATTTGCATCTGCTGGTTAGCACACAGAACATTAACAGCTATAACAGGAACACAGTGCCAATGTGAAAAGCACTATATTGTTATCTGCCATGCAACCACTCCATGTTCAAGTTAGACATGTCAGCCAGGCTTGTCAGTAGCACTATCACCTCTTGAGTCTTAAGGTGCGTGTGGGTTCAAACCCCAAGGCAGAACTTGATACTCTAGTGCAGGGATGGGGGGGGGGGGGGGGGGGTTGCAGCATTGTTGGAGGTGCTGTTCTTTTGATGAGAAGTCAAACCGAGGTCCTGTTTGCCTCTTCAGGGGGACTTACAAGAGAATGCAGGTAAAGAGAATGGAGTTTCTCCCATGCATCCCGGCCAACATCACCATGGAAAAAAATTAATCATTTACTTCATAGTTGTTTGGGGGCATTGCCGTGCCCAAATTGGCTGTTGGCTAAGACACCAGGAGAAACTCCCTTTGATTTCTGAGTAATGACAACTAATGATCTTTAACAGCAGAGATCAAAAGCACGGTCGAAGAGGAGGATCTTGGTAAGGTATCAATTGGTACCAGTATCAACTCCAGGTCCGTCGATGTTCTATCAGCTTGTCTGGCAGACATCAGGGCCTGGATAAGTCAAAATTCCTTCTGCTGAATGTGAACAAGACTGAAGCCATACTCCTTGGCTCCTGTCAACGTCTTCACTTCTGCGGATCTAACCTCCTCAACCCCCCTGAGCTCTCCTTCAGATTCACAGAACCAGTGCGCAATCTAGGCATCCGATTCGACCCCCACCTGTCCTTCTCCCCCCCCCCATCTCATCCCTGACCAGGACCACCTTCTTCCACCTCTGACACATTGGCCACCTCCGACCGTACCTTACCCCAAATGCAGCCGATACCCTCGTACATGCGTTTATCACCTCCCACCTGGATTACTCAAACACACTCCTCGCCGGTCTCCCCAGCTCCACCATTCAAAAGATCCAGCTAATTCAGAACTCTACCGCCCGCATACTGACCTGGACCAAACTCTGTACACAGATCTCACTAGTTCCGGCCAGGCTCCATTGGCTCCCCATCACCGAACAGATCGACTTCAAGATCCTCACACTTGTGTTCAAATCCATTCACTCCCTGGCACCTCCCTACCTCCTCACTCCCCAATCCACCACCCGGCACCTCCACTTGACTAGCACCAGCCTCCTGCTCGTCCCTCACACCCTCTGCCCTACCATCAGAGGTTGAGCTTTCAGCCATTACGCCCTGAAACTCTGGAACACTCTCCCTCAATCGCTCCGCCTTGCCCTCTCTCTCCCCTTTTTCAAGTCCTGCCTGAAAACCTTCCTCTTCGACCGTGCTTATAGCCACCTCCCCCCCCCACCCCCGGCTCGGAGTCAGGCTCCGCTACTCTTAAGCGCTTTGAGATGCTACACTGTGTGGAGAGCGCTATATAAGTGCAAGTTGTTGTTGTTATTGTAGGGTACTCTGGAAGGATGTGATTGGAAGGTTGATAGAGCTTTTTCACCTGAACTTCAGTTAAGATCACTTTGCAACATTTTACCATGTTAAAACACGAACTACGGTCTTGTCCCAGCTGAATGCTTGTCGTTCGCTAATCTATTCATTTTAAAACATTTCACTGATAAATTAGTTAAATACTTTGGACGAAAGATCATTTATTATCAAATAACAACTGTGTAACAGAAGGTCATAGGCATGTTTCTTTTCCACTGCATTAACTCATCTTAACTGCTAAGTCATTCGGCAGGAAGACAGTGGGGGGGAGATGTGCAAGGAATCAGTAGACGTCAAGCAGATCTAAGTATTCTCCACAAAGATGTAGCCCACGGCAAATGGAACTGTGCCTTCACTACAAACATTTTAACAGGAGTAGTTCAACCCTTGCTGTTGAAAGATTAGCCTGACTGTCCTGCAATAGGATTAGTATTTGGGCATGAACCTGTTGGAGGAAATACAGTCTTAAGATGCACATCTTTCACCATGATAGGAACCATGCATAGCTGTCTTTCTACAAGGTACAAACAAACTTGAAAGCAGGTAATTTTCCTCACTACTACTAAACGTGCTGCACATGTGTATTGTGCAGTTCTCTTGCTTCAAGTTAAAAAAAGGTTGATATGTGATTCACCAGCAAGTTAAAAAAAACTGTGCTTTTAGTTACCAAACTTGCAAGGGGCTTAAAATATATTCTTAAAATGCACAGTGTACTTGTGTAACTTTTTGATGGTGATTTAAGTCTCACTTCTACAGAAGATACAATGGAGCCCTGTTATAACACAGGGGCTGAAATCCTTAAATTCATAACTGGTTTCAGTGTCCATGTGCAAAGGAAGTGATATTGGTGGCAATCTACCAATTGGTATGGGCTTTCAAGTCCAGGCTGGCTGTGCTGTCATCAGCAATGCCGTGGAATACAAGGACCCGCCTGGCTCAGGAAACGGACTGCTGAGACCCCAGAGAAAATGGGCTCGATTCCGACATTCCATTGCCAAAAATATCACCTTGAAACCAGTTCAACTCCATGGAGACTCTGGATACTGGCCCAGTGCTCAAGATGGCGGGTGCAGTGCAGCAGGTCCCTCGGTGAGTCCACCAGCAGCATAATATCATCTAAAAAAGAAGTGTCGCAATCCTATCACTGAGGCCAGGGACTCTTCTCACTCAGCTCCCATTATCCTTGCAAGTTAAAGCCCTAACAGGTAGGGTGGCCCTAGTTGTACAAGCAGCAGGAATGTTTGCCAAACAGTCCTCTCAATAGCAAGCTATGTGGTTTTAGTTGTGAGACTCCAGCAGGACCCCAACACACACTCCGGGGTCCCCAGGACTGGGCTCTTTGGTGACAACAAGCTGAAAAAAAATCGTAACCAGGCTGTACTGTCTTCAGGAAGAATGACAGATGAAATTAATGATTATTTTAATAAGGATAATACTTATTCATAGCATTGATAATTTTGTGTTTTGCTGGAAAAGTGCTATTTACAAGCCTGACTTAAAGACTTCCAATGTATCACGTCTCTCGTATGTAATGAAGAAAGAGAGGATTTCTGTTCAAAACAAAGCATTTCACCACAAAATATATACTTTTCAGTATATTTTGTGAAGCGTTTTGAGACTTCTCAAAAACGTGATAAGGGGCTATATCAAATGCAAGGCTTATTATTATTAAATTGCCACCAAACTTTTTAAAAAATGTTTTGTAACATTCTTGGACAGAACTGTACTAGTTTGACATTTTGTATACTCAATAATAAATAAAATACCAGAACGTAGCATGTCATTACCAGTCTGAACAAGGAGAACGAGCCTTGCAGTCACCACAGATGACATTTACTTCAAACCACTATCATGTAGCATACAATCACTTTACTGGATCATAAATTATGTTGATTGATCAGTTATTCAGTTCCCCACACACATCCTCTGTCAAAGACTGAAAAGATGCCATTTCCACACTATCACTTGATTATCGCAGTCAACACCGCTCCCTCATTGACTTTGGGAAGTAATTTGAGTGGTGTGAGAAGGTCATCGCCAAGGCTACTCAGCTTTAGACAGATGATTCCAAGTCCGCACGTGAGGCTTGAACCCACATCTTTCTGACTAAAGAGGCAAAAGTCCTATCACTGCACCAGGCTAACACTTAACCTTTTAATTTTGAAAGTGTAACCCAATTTCTCAACATTTCGCCATAGCTGCACTCTTCCTCCTCAGTACTAACCCGGTGAATCATCACTGTACACCCTCCAAGGCGGTATATATAATAATAATCTTTTCATTTGATACAGCGCCTTATCATGTCTTCAAGATGTCTCAAAGTGCTTCACAGAATATATTGTATATTCTCCCAAAACTATACTCAAAATGAGTACTCACTGCCACAACAGAAATGCATTAAAGTAAAATTACTTCATGGCTGCTTGTGGGACATAACTGTGTACAAATTGGTTTCTACATTTGCCTACAAAATACAGAGTCACTGCAATTCACAGCGAAATGCTGTGAAGTGCTTTGACAATGTGATAAGGCACTATATCAAACGTAAAGATTATAACATATGACTTCTCACCAACCTCCCCTTAACATCAAAACATTATCATAAATCATTTTAATTTGTGGATGAGCTGTTTAAAAATACAGTACAGCTTAACAAAAATTGGATAGAATCAATACTGGGAAGGATTCATTTAGCGATATCAAAAACAATGTTAATATTTCCTTCACTCTAATCTCTTATGTAAATAGCCGAGATTTATGACTATTTGGTTCATAATAAAGCCATAAAACCTGCATGTTCTATTAGACAGTGGTGAAGTGTCAATGCTTTGGACCATGTTATTTCAATTAACTTGTCTGCGTTGAGATTTTAAAAATTGTTGAAGGTGTCGAAACAAGTTTTAGCTATCAGCGCTCTTTGACTTTGCTCTGTAACATTGACAGGCATAGGAGAAGAGTAGAGGAGTGGGCCTGCCTCAACCCGTCCTCTACCCCTCCAGCAGCAGCGTGTTTCTGCCTTCACATTCTCCAGGCAGAAACGGGAACAGATTAGACTAGCTTGTGTTTGCATCTCTTTGCGCCCATCAAGATGAGGATGGAACACTCTTTCCTTCTCGCTCTGCGTAAAGTGACAGCATCAAAAATGCCTCAGCTCGGGTTCAACACGGGCCACGTGAGATAAAGAAGTGGTCCCAGATTGTGCTGACAGTCTAAACACCAACCTCAGAAGATGCTTATTGTATTTGTAAAATATTTTCACCACCTAAACTGCCTTACCCTTATGACTGAAGCATCAACTGCTGAATTTGACACACTTCTGCATTGCAACTAGGATTAGACTGCCCTCAAGTCTAGTTCACGAGAGCTTTTTGATAGTCAGCAAAAATCGTCACGCAGTACTTGCGTTGAATTTGAACTTAGGTGTGTGAGATGGTAGTGTTTTAAACCAAATGCATTATCAAGCTTCCTTAGGCAGTTCTACAAAGTGTTTTTCCACTTCACTTCCTAGCTCCCTGCAGACTGAATACAGTGAGTCATCATTACCATTTCAACAGCAACTTTTAGAAGGAATAAAGTGCCTACATATTTCTTCCCAGATCCTTAACATAAAAAGGTATGGAAATAAGGATGATAAGCACGATGGTATAATTGTGGTTTCTCATTCCACCAAGAACCTGTTCCTTCCAGCACATCATGTATGATTTTATATAATAATAGTCTCTACCCAACATATTTATGTTAAATAATCACAGGTAAAACTTCCAAGAAAATAATACTTGGTGAAATCATTCTCTACCCCTGAAGATAAATGAGTACAATCGAACATAACAACCTACATAATTTAAATTGCGCTGGTTATGTTTCACAAATTGCATACCCACAAACCCAATACCATAGGAATTATAATCTTTATATTGTACCCACACCAGATATAGGGTGTTGATGCTTAATGTTGCTTCACTTATACTCAACCTTATAACCTTGAAACCAATTCAATACAAACATGCTTCCGCTCCTTTAAAATTGAGTGAATCAAGTAGTATTACGTTTTGGTAGATGTCTATTCCATATACTCACAATATCTTGAGGTGAAGAATCCCTGGACTTGCTCAATGTTTTTGATTACAGAATCACATCAATCCAATGTGGTCAGTTAGTGGTCAAAAATCTCATCAAATATTGTCATGCTGAATGATATCTTACTTTGATCTATAGTAAAATCCATCTGCAATGTTTTAGCACATCTTCGGATTTATTCAGACTCTTTTGCGTTACCAACCTTCTTTATTCATGTCAGATAGCTTGGTAGAATCCAAATAATTATGACTAACAGACTCTACCAGTCAGTGCCTCCAGCCACAATCATTCTCTTCCTCACGTTCCACTTCCTGTTGTCAAATCACTTTCCAATCCACTTTGCTTCACTTCAAAAATTGTTTTACTTTGTTTCTCCCTCTCCCTTACCTCATCACTGACAAGAAATTATATTTGTGTACCGCCTTTCACGTGGGGAGGAAGTACCAATGAGCTTCAATGCCCGTCTCAAGACCTTCCTTCCTTGGGACGTGAAAGGCACTATACACATGCAATTTGTTGTTGTTGCTAATCCACCATTAATTCCATAAACTTCAATCTACTTCAAAAAAAAAACTCAAATACAAAACAAATATATCAAAAAAATCACATTATATTTGATATAGCGTTTTATCACATTGAAAAGGCTCAAAGTGCTTCAGAAGTTTCTGGCACGTGTAGTGACTGTATAGTTCTAGGTGAAAGTGGCAGCCAATTTTTATGCACAGCAATATTCTACCACCAGCTGTGAAGTGAATGATCATTTTTAAAAATCTGTTGGCCAGGGTGCCAAGAGAAACTCACTCTCATTTTGCATAGTGTCATTGGATCTTTAACGTTCTCCTTAACAGGCAGACATAGTTTAACCTCTCTTCTGAAGGACAGCACCTCTGAATATGCAGCGCTCCCCCAGCACTGGAATGGAGTGTTAACCTAGACCAGCACTGTCCAAACCAGATTTGTACCGAGCCACACAATTGGCTCATGAACACCATAGTGAGCCACACCAGTCGTTTCTGCAGAAGCAGCTGTTTCTTTGGAATTTTCACGAGTTCTAACAACACACTTATCCATTGCTTCCAGTACATTAAGCAACAAAGCCTTTTATCTGGTGTGGGTACACCATATGAAGATTATAATCCTTAGTTTTGTAACGCGTATGGCAAATGCGTCATGGCCAGATTCCTGGCCAGAATCGGCCTTATCTCTCACATGAGATCTAAAGACAAATGGACTTTTGACATGCATCAAATGATGCATCGATCAAAAATAAAGATAATCTCTCATCTGCCGATGTGAATGTGTGTGTGCTTCTCCTAGCTGTTACACCAGAGACGCATGTGTGAGTATCCAATTACGTACAATGTGAATCAAAGACATTCAGAGCAACAGCGTACTTGTAGTGGAATCACTACAACAAAGATATTGTATACGTGTGAATATGTACATATGTCAAACACTGGGTGTTTCGAATATTCCACACTCAATTTGAAGTGATGACACAATAATTTGTTAATTTTTCAAATGTAACTTTGTAAACAAGCTTCGACACTTGTACAGTTGCATGTGCACGTTGCTAGTATTTGAATGGCCAGTATTTACATACAAAGAGAGTAGAGACATCACGAGGTGCAAGTTATATGCATTTAAATACATGTAAAACAGTTTGTGGGAACTGTGTTTAATATACAAATCTACGTCATTATGTTGTCACTCAAAAACATGCATTATTTTAGATGACTATTTCAATTGAATATTCCAAAAATTTGCCTAGATAATTTTTTTACTGCATACATAGTGTGTTTAAATAGCCATGCAGAGACTAGGTAAGTCCTTGTTCGATCGGTAGTGTGCTTTCAGTTTTATTCTTGATTGAATATTTCTTGATTTATGGCATATCCAATCAACAAAATCCACCCTGGGCTAGACCCTGAGCTCAAAGTCTGGACATGAGTCTTTAACCCACAACCTTCTGACTCTGAGGCACAAGTACTACTGGAGTCAGGGAGATGCCAGATTAAATGATATCTTCTGGAAAACCGTCATTCACTTTAGCTATCCTCATAAAAAAACTAATAGACTTACTGAGTACATGATTTGCACTGGACAGCTGTCTTCTGCTAATTCAGTTTGTGTAACATGACCTTTTGCTTCTAATTGATTATCCTTCATAGCTTCCATACCCTTTAAATGAACAGTGACAGGGTTCCATAAAATCCTGAATGTTTCCCCCATTCATCCTGGGGTATAACGGCTCAATTCAGTTCTCTCTTTTTTTAATATGTAGGTATTTTGGGGTTACACTGACTTTCGAGAATGCTGGAGCAACTCAATCAATCTACAGAGCAAGGATCTTTCCCAGGGGTGAAGTGCATGACAATTACTGGAAGAAATCCATTTCTTAAAAAAGAAATCCATTAAGGAATATCACAAATATACCACTATATTAGGTATTATTCTATGTCAGTCAGTAGCCTTCGCACACCTGAGTCAGACGGTTGTGAGTTCAAGCCCCACATCAGGACTTTGAATTCACAGTCTAGGCAATGCAATGTTGGTGGTGTGCTGCATTGCTGGAGGTGCCATCCTTTAGATGATGGGATTAAATTGAGATTCCATCTGCCTGTTCAGGTGGACATTAAAGATCCCATGGCACTTACCGTATAGTGACGAGCGTTTGGCGTTCTGGCCAACAATCCCTCAAATAAAATTGGTCACTTACTTCATAGCTGTATGTGGACATTGATGTGTGCAAATTGGCTGCCTCTTAAACCTACAAATACAGTCACTACACTTTACAGTAAAACCCTTTGAAGCGCTTCAAGGTATCTCAATGACATGATAAGGCTCTACACCAAATGTAAGGATTATTATGAAACAAAAACAGAAGTCGCTGGGAACACTCAGCAAGTCAGGCAGCATCTATGGAGATAGGAAAGTGAGTCAACATTTCGGGTCCGTGACCCTATGTTAGAACTCAAATTTTGTGTTTTGTAAGGATTATTATGACTAGTATTACTTATAGTTGGAGCAGAATTTGTTCCATGCTTTAAACATGCTTTAAACACACTCTTCTGCACAACTGATGAGAAACACTTTGGATTGGCATCAATCGCTCCAGAGCAAATTGCACTGAAGCCTGACTGACAAAACCAACTTCAGTTTGTCATTTCACCAGGAAATATAATATAAATAGAGATTGTTCAATTTTTGGACTCATCTCCAAAAAATCATCCCTTGAAAGATCTGGTGGATCTAATAGGCCCATCAGAACGTTAAATGAAGCATTCTAAACCTTAAGTATCAAGCATCAGTGGAGCTCAGTTCGTGCATTAAGTTGTTCACTGTCAGAGCTCTCAGTCAGTTTTTTGCCAATGCTATTTTGAATGGAAAATATAAATCAAAGTTGCCGCTTCTAATCACTTTAACTGCTTTCAAGCACTAATGAACAGTAGTATAACAAAGAATTATATTTCTCAATTATCCCAGTTTACTTGTTTATCAAAAAAAGCAGTGCAAGTTTTAATTGTACTTAATTAGGATGGTTCCCGATTTTTGGTTTGGTTCTGTTTTTAATAACTCAGGGCTTTTGCTTTGAATACTTTTGGCCAACTTTCTCCATTATGGAATTCCTTAGATTATAGTAAGTATGTTAACTTTCAAATTGCTGTTTTTTCATATGTATACCTTTGTCTGCCAAACCATGTATAGTTTTGCAAAATCATCGGCAATGTAATACAATATATTCCCAGCAAAATTTGTGCTTCCATAATTTAGAAAAAAATGCAAAAATGCCTCTGTTGCAATCAATGTCAAATTTTACTGATTACAATCACAGTCTAAATAAAGCCAGCGACTAATGTTGGGAACAGCTTAGTGAAAGAGTAAATATCCCATCAATAACTGGGGTTGGGCATTCATAAATAGCACTCAATTCCACTGAATTAAAATACAATCCAGGTTTTTAGACTTCAAACATATTAAATGGGTAACAGTTGTGTTGTCTGCATTCATATTCAACCTTTTCAGTGTTGGCCAGCCGCAGATCAGTTATTTGTCATTATCAAAAGAAAGGACAAAGTTAGCAATAACTCTGTCAAGATATCATCTCTCACGTGCAGAGTGACATATTTTTTCTGAACCTTGCCCTCTTTTTAACCTACATATATCTGTGTTGTCCATCGATTTGTGAAAGAGCTTACGAGTACTCGTGGTACTTACATCTGGAATGAAGCCAATCTCATTGAGATGATTACTCAACTCCGGGTCATGGAAAGCGATCATTTGGGAAAACACAGTCAGGTACTCTGTAACAGGATCAAATATATTAATCACCAAATAAGAATAGCTAATGAAAGACTGGCCCCCAAATACTGATTTTTTTCATAACCGGTCACATAGAGGGGGCTGGTGTCACATGGACACTGAAGAACCAGTCAGTCTGCAAAGCATTCAAGTATTTTCTTCCAAAAGAATATATTTGAAACCCTAGATGTATCTGAATCAATATTAGTTCCTTTACAACTTCTAAGGCAGGATGGTAAAGGGAGTTCAGGCAATGAGGCTGTTTAGGCGGTTCAGAGAATTCACACACAGTGCGAAAATGCCACTGTGGCAAGGTGGATTTCAGCACATACACACCAAATTGCAATTTGTGAAAAAAAATCGATTGGATTTGTTGCTTGTGATATCTATGAAAGCATTTTTTTTTAAAAAGTTAATGTTTTGTATGTTTTGAAATATCTTAATGTTCCAAAACAAATCTGGACTTGCACGGGTTTACAGTGTTTTGTGTGTCAAATCCTCCCCACATCCCGATTTTCTTCTGTTTTTGACAGAGAAAAAGAGATTTAAAAAAACTTTAATAGTCCCAATTTAGGTACCGTGTCCCTGGGATCCCCTCCCCATCAGCTAAAATAAGGGGGCAACTGTTACATTTGGTTTTGTAACATTTGTGTACATATGTAGAAAAAATACTGGATGGATTTTCAGTTAAATCCTAGTTATCAGCCTGGCTCAGTTGGTAGCATTCTCACCTCTGAAGGTTGTGGGTTCAAAACCTACTAGACTTTGAGCTTATAAACAAGGGTGTCACCTAATGGCAGTACTGACAATACCGATTGTGGGAGTACTGTCCTTCAGATGATACATATTCAGATGATATATTAAATCTAGGTCCTGTCTGCCTGTTCAGCTGGATGTTAAAGATTCTATTTACTAGAAAAGTAAATGGAGTTTTTCTGGCCAACAATCCTCCTGATAAGATTAGTCATTGACTTCATGACTCTTTGTAGGACATTGCTGAATGCAAATTGGCTGTTGCATTCACCTACACTACAGTCACTACATTTCGCAGTATACCCTGTGAAGTGCTTTGAGACGGTCAACAACATGATAAGGTACTAAACCAAATGCAAGGATGATTATTATCATCTTTGATTTACTGGTTCTGACAGTTGATGCATTACTGCATTGTGATCAGCTATCTTGCACATCACATTTTTGAATGTTCCAGTTAATTCCAACCTACTTAGTACAACGGACCATTGAACTGATAAGATTTTTTTTGCTTTTGAATGCAGTCCCACCCTGTCTGAAAGCAGTAATTGTATCATACCCCTACTTTATGTGACATTCCAATATCCATCTATTATATCAATATTTCAGTGAAACAAAGGAGTTTACACATGGAGCATATTCTCATCCAGATAAGCTCAGGGCATCTCCTTTTAAGTAAGTTGCACTTAAACATCTAAAACTACTATAGGTAATAATACCAAAGTGCTGAAAAGCATTACATTGAATACTTCAGCAATATGTGAACAAGGCCTTCGGATTTATAACATTTTCTTTAGTACATCGTATAGCTTAGTGAGAGAAACTGACAGATGCTGTAATAAAAACTGCCAGTCTGATCGCTTCAGTCAGCAAAATAATATTTTGGTTGGAAAGAGTTAACAAGACGCATGACAGAATAGATAATAAAATGAAAAATAGCCTTGACATATGAAGAACATGCATGATATAATGTGCATGAGAAGTGCAACCGCTCCAGCTGTCCATAGGATTTGGGATAAAGAAAAATAATGCCACTTTTCTATTTTCCATATTTAAGATGTTAAAATGCATAATAAAATGTTAAACTTAAATGGTTTAAATTCCTACTTTAGAAATACACAATCTCCTTTAAATTATTAATAGTTTCAGAGAATTGGAATATTATGAGTTGGGTTAAAATCTACACTACGTTAGGAATGGAACGGGAACCTCTCCTAAGCTACTTCAAGTTCGACTGCTCCAAGTGTAGAACATCCCAACATGAAAATTTGAAATCTTCCAATTTGTCTTTCTCTAAAAAGCACTAATGTTCTTCTATTAACTCCATAAAAATGGTTCCCCAATTTCATAAAACCTTTTACAGATTGAATTGTAATAACTAACAATTACATTTACCCATAAATTCAAATTGAAGATAGGCATTAACCTTTGAGTTCAGCCTTCAGTTATTCAGTCGCGCCTCAGTTTAGCAAAACATATACTTTACACCATTTGTTCAAACATACTCTCTGAGGGATCTAAACTGTGGGAATTACACCTCAGCTCACAAAGGATCTAAAAATATCAAACCCTGTAAATGACTTTGGCACAATCTTACTGAATGTTCGCCAGAGCGGAGTCTTTGCTGGCACCTTAACAGCATCTAGTTATGTGACAGCCAAGTTAAGCACAGCAATATCCCACAAGCAGCTTAACCTGAGCTCCTGCGGCCAATTCTTGGAAAGTGCTGTAAACATGCCACCACCGAAGGAGCTGTCCTTACATGAGAGAGTGGACTTAATCAAAAACAGTGAGGGCAACATTCATAGCCAGTTAGCTGTGATCCACGGCATTGGCAGAACACAAGTTGGATTTATTCTCAAAAGGTAGGCTGCATACATGATAGCATTTGTTTTAAATGTGACAATGCCTTTATTTTAATGAGATTGCAAAGTATGGTTGTTGAATGTTCATCACCCTTGCCCATTACCAATGCCTGTAACATTACATAAGTGACCCGAATCACCCGATCTGTTTCAGTAATCAGGTCACCTCACTAATAGGACACTTTTGCCCAGTCACTTGAATGACCGGATTAGTGAAGCTCTCTGTACTTAAAGGCAATTGATGTTGTTTCATTATCACTTCAATTGAATTATGAATACAACATTCCAAGTGAATGTGGACCGCAGCACAAGGTCTCAATAACCAGTGGCAGCGGAGTGGAGAAGGAGTTAAACAGAATACATGGACGTCACAAAAAAAATCAACCATGTGAAATCAATTTGGGAAAACAGCGTGTGTGGCACGAATCGCCTCAGATATGACGCCATCAGGAATAATCCACAGGTTCACACAGCATGTTTTATTTTCGTGGCTGAACTGAGCTGAGCTTCAATTCAGCTATGTATCTGCAGCGCCACATACTGGACAATTAGATCCTTGACAAAACTTTACAATGCCATCTTTAAGCTACCCTAAAACCTGCAGTGGAGAAGAAGGGAGAGCCAATACATAGAGAACTTTCAGACTGTGGACTAAACAAAGTGAATTATATTCATATTCATGTGTCCTAGCTCACTTAAAAAATACAACTTTGGAAAGAGTAAAAGTAACAAGCTATCTATGGATAGACAGGACACACTTGCTCATCGTCCCACACTTTTCACATTGTACTGAAGGAAAGTGGCAAATGCTCATGTTGCTGGCCATATGGCAGGGAATAAGGTCATTTACAGCTGTGCAGGTTAAAATATGCAGCAGCGGGAAGCAGTAAGCAGATGATTTCAGTTACAGTTTGTTGCTCAAATGTTGCTGTTGATGAACTAAAACACATTATGCAGCATGATGCTTTCCTTTAAGACAACTTGTATTTATATAGAAATGTCTTCAGGCACTTTGCAGAATGAGGTTAATTAGAAATGAAGTGACTGTTAATGAGGCATCCTGGTAGTTCATTTCAGCCAGGAAAATCCTGCAAGCAACAATGAGATGAGTAGACAATAAAATAATTTTTAGGGTAAATTTGAATGAGAAGAAATATAAACACGACACGACAACTGTGAGGAAAAGTCCACTATTACTTGGAACTGGCTGTGGTCACAATCTTTCAATCCTCCTTGGACACCGGGGTGGTGCCAGAGGACTGGAGGGTTGCAAATGCTACACCTCTGTACAAAAAGGAGAAGGATAAAACCCAGAACTACAGATCAGTCAGCCTAACATCAGTAGTGGGGAAACTTCTAGCGACCATAATCCAGGACAAAATAAATTTTCACTTAGAAAAATATGGATTAATAAAGGACAGACAACATGGATTTGTTAAAGGCAAATCATGTCTTAACAAACCTGATAAGAGTTTTTTGATGAAGTAATGGAGAGGGTGGATGAAGGTAGTGCAGTTGATGCAGTTTATATGGATTTTCAAAAGGCGTTTGATAAAATGCCACATAAAAGACTTGTAAGCAAAATAAAAGCCCACGGTATTAAAGGGACAGTAGGCAGCATGGATACAGAACTGGGTGGGAGACAGAAAGCAAAGAGTGGTAGTGAACGGTTGTTTTTCTGACTGGAGATAAGTGAGCAGTGGTGGTCAGTATTGGGACCATTGCTGTTCTTGTTCTGTATAAACAACCTAGACTTGAGTACAATTTCCAAGTTTGCAGATGATACTAAGCTAGGAAAAGTAGTAAACAGTGAGGAGGATAGTGGCAGACTGCAAACGGACATAGACAGACTGGTAAAATGGGCAGACATGTGGCAGATGAAGTTTAATGTGGATAAATGCAGAGCGATGCATTTTGGGAGGAAGACTGAGGAGAGGCAATATAAGCTGATGGCAGAATCTTAAAAGGGGTTGAAGGAACAGAGAGATCTGGGGTTCATATAAGTAAATCTTTGAAGGTGGCAGGACAGGTAGATAAAGCTGTTAAAAAAGCATACGGGATACTAGGCTTTATAAATAGGAGCACAGAATACAAAAGTCAAGAAGTTATGATGAACCTTTATAAAATACTGATTAGGCCTCAGCTAGAATAGTGTTTAGTTCTGGGCCCCACACTTTAGGACGGATAATATAAAAATAATAATAGGATAATAATAAGGATGTCAAGGCATTGGAGAGGGTGCAAAGGAGATTTACCAGGATGGTACCAAGAATGAGGGATTTCAGTTATCAGGAGAGGCTAGAGAAGCTCGGATTATTCTCCTTGGAACAGAGAAGGTTAAGAGGAGATTTAATAGAAGGTTTCAAAATTATGAGGGGATTCGATGGGGTGAACAAGGAGAAACTATTTCCACTGGCAAGTAGGTCGGGTAATCCGAGGCCATCGATTTAAAATAGTTGTTAAAAGAAACAGAGGAGAGATGCGAAGAATTTTTTCCATACAGCGAGTTGTTCGGATCTGGAATGCATTGCAAGCCGATTCGTTAACAACTTTTAAGCGAGAAGTAGATAATTATTTGGGGAGGAAAGTTTACAGGGCTATGGGGAGAGCGCGGGGCTAGTGGGATTGATTTGGATTTCAAAGACCCGGCACAGACATGATGGGCCAAATGGCCTCCTTCTGTGCTGTATAATTCTATGATTCTATAATGGCTTCAAAATGTATTCATTCCATTATTCTCACTATTATTCAGAAATACAACTATTTCACATTCCATTCTGCGGAAACATAGTTAATAAACAAGTAAGATACTTAAAATAGAAGAGTCTCCAAAGAATTCTGTCAGCAGATTATAATGAATTGGATCTTGCACCAAAAGCCCTTTTTGACAAGGGTGGATTTGCCCGCACAGGCAAACATGCTGAGCAGCAAATCTTTGAAAAGGTAACCATTTCTATAATGCAGAAAGGCTTTGACTTCTGCTCATTAAGTCCCTTTCAATCCTTTTAGTTTTCCTAATCTGTATTTGTTTACGCACCATGAAATGACCTCACTAACTCACATCTTAGGTGCAGAATTAAGCTGTGTTATGTGGCCTCCATGGTTTGGTATTGTAGTCATCTCTGCATTCTTGTGCAAATAAATGGTAGCAATGAGTCTTTAGACTAATCGGGCTTTGTGTGTGGACCACCCAGAAGGTAGACTGTCTGGAATTGAGGTCTGAAAAAGAGAAATTTGGTGCGCAAATAGCGATAACATCCCATCGATCCATGATTGTTTGTGGGACACTGCGGTCCACAATTGGCTGCCGTGTTTCCACTTTCAAATATATTCTGTGAAGAGCTTTGAGATGTCTCAAGGTGTGATAAGGAGCTATATCAAATGCAAGGATTATTATTATATTAAATATGGCATATCTTCAAATAAAAAAAAATATTACATTAATGTAAAGGTAACAGTATGGAAAGAACTTTGGTTAAAGGATATGAACCAGAGGATGGGAGTACAAGTTGGTATTTGAAATGTAGAGATTAAATAGTAGTCTCCCCAGGGGTCAGGGTTTAGGACCATTGCTTTTCTCCATTTATATTTAGAGATAATATATTTATATTTGTAGATTCTGGTAGAAGAGGCACAATTCCTAATGGAAGTTGTATGTAATAAAAGGGTTGAAGTTACAGCATCTAAAGTATATAATGTCATAAGTAGAATAAATAGGATTACATTTTATAATAATATAATGTACATTTTTATAGCACTATTCAAGTCCTGTCTCTGGAATCTTTTGCAATCCTAATCACCCCAGCCACTCCCTCTGCCTTACCCCTTCCCTCTCCGTTTCCAAATTCCATCTAGAGACCTACTTCTGACTGTGCGCTTTCCTCCACCTGCCCCCTTGTAACTCCCAACTTGGGCTCTCACTCAGTCTTTTCAAAATGCTTTGATATGTTCAACCAATGTGAAAAGAACTCATTTAAGTGTAAATTGTTGGCGTTGTAAAATAAACCTCCCAAAGCACTTTACAAAAATATAAATATAAAATTGCATGTTACAATGGCAAATGATGTTGTTTCTATTTCACTGCTAGCTGATTACCTCTGTGTTGTGTAAGCACATCTGACCACTGAGGCTGATATGTTGTACAAACTAGCACTAATATTAATAATCCTTATATTTGGTATAGCGCCTTTCGCCTCTGGAGGATGTCTCAAAATGCTTCACAAGATATGCAGTAAAGTGTAGTAACTTTGAGTTTTGGGGTGAATTAGCTGATTTGTGCAGTCATGAAGTTAATGACTTTATTTGGGGAACTGTTGACCAGGATACAAGGAGAAACTCCCTTCTCTTTTTGAATAGTGCCATTGGATCTTTAACATCCACCTGAACAGGTAGACAGGGACACTGTAGGGTCTAGGTTTAATGACTCATCTGAAGGCCGGCAGCTTCGATAATATAGCACTCCCGGAGCACTGCATTGGAGTGGCGTCTTCGACTATAAGAATCCCAAGTTCTGGCGTGGAAGTTTGAACTTACAACCTTCTGACTCAGAGGCCAGAGTGTTACCAACTGAGCCAGGCTGATAAACACATCTACTGTGTTTTTTTCTGCAGAATGTACACAAATAGGTTGCAACTTGAAAGCATAATACCACTTACCTTGTATAACATGAGAATTGTCCTTCAGAAAAAAGTTGTACAGATATTTGGGAATAAAAGCAGACATGCAAGCGTAGGCCAAAGCTGCAAAACATAAAGAAAGAAAAATTAGCCACTTCATACAAGCATTTTACTTTATGGTAGGGAGCAGTTAACCTTTCTTATAAGGCTTCATTTCAAATTCCACACTGATTGACCTTTCTGCTGATTTTCAGGCATATCACAGATGGCAGTAATCTGCTACCCTCAGACAAGGTGTGGGTGTAAGGGCAACCTGCTCAAGACCACACCTCTGTAATTGACTGCGGGGAGGTGAATCTCCCTTGAGGAATTGCCCAGCCTCCATTTGGTGTCTCTCTAAGCTGCTCAACAGTATTCAGTGACACAGTATATGAAGCTACTGAAGGGTATAGCACTGATCTTCCAAAACATCAACAACCTGAATTGCACGACGACCATTAAGTACAACAGATTGCTTTTTCTCTCTGCATCCAAAGACCACAGGAATGCTGTATATTAGTGGTTAAAGCACTTGCCTCGTAAAGCAAGAGAACCTGGATTTGATTCCTGGCAGGGTGAAACTTTGGGCAAGTTTCCTTACTCCACACACATCTGTTTACCTAGCAGTAAGTAGGAACCTGGTTGTTAATTGATTGGCGGATCACTTTTCTGAGGGTAATAATCTCTTCAGAAAAATAATAATAATAATAATTTGGTCACTCAATCCACGGCTGCTTGTCGGACACTGCTGTGCACAATTGGCTGCCGCGTTTCACCCACAAAACATACACTCAATTCACTTTGCAGTATATTCTGTGAGGCACTTGAGACGTCTCGAAGATGAGATTAGATCTATACCAAAGGCAAGGATTACTAATATTATCACAAAGTAGATTTAAGCAAATACATTTGTTTGCACAGGTACACCCTTTCAGTGCTCATGGTCATAGAATCACAAGATTTTCAGTTTGCTGATGCTCATGAGCTCTTAGAGCTATTTACCATAAAATACATCTTTGAGCGTATGCTACCTTCAAAGTTCCCCGACCCTTTTCTCCTTTGAAGACTCACTAATGTTATGTATTTTCTATAGGCATTAGAATTGTTTTTTCAGCCCAGTTAGGGTTACGCAGTGTTTGAAGGATGGACAATAATATTATGAATACATTATTTTTTAGTAGTAGATGTCTTAATAATCCATACTTACCTTCATTGTTGAAGTTCAGGTACAAGAAGGGTGCACACAAGGAGTCTAAGCCTGGATAGAAATTCACAGAAAGGATGAGTGAAGACTACAACAGAGAAAGAAATAACTTGCATTGCTGCACAATATAATTGATTTATTATAGCACCTTTCACATTGGGAAGACGTCTCAAAGCTTTTGACAATGCTGGCTGGACAACTGAGCTGGGGGTGGGGAGAGTAGAGATGACCAAAAGTATTAGATGCAGGTTTCCAAGGCTTGGGGCCCCCGAGTGAGGTACAGCTTGACTTTAACCAGTGATAACAGCATTGCTTGTCATTGAGAGAACTCTCTGGCAAGCTTTGCACTGCTTGTCCAGCTAGCATCATCCTATTTGTGAAGGCTTTGGCTTGCAGGATTAACAGGAGCTGAGTGGGAAGAATCCCTGAGAAGCCAAACTGACCTTGCCAATACACAAGATCTGGATGGGAGACGACCCAGGCTTTTAATACACGTCTAAACTTTCCATGACCCTCTGGCGATGACAGCAGCTCGTCATACTGATGGCAGCGCGGGATATCCACCTCAATCTGAAAGACAATCAGATACAAAGAGAGAGGCCAACTAGACAAAAGGAAACATATCTGGGAAGAAATAAAGCAGGGTTTTGTTGCTGGAAAGTACACAAAAAGTGGTGTGTTACATAACATCAAGCATTCAGTCTAATTAACTTAATAGAAAATGCTAAATTTTAGAGTGCCCATTGAACTTAACCGCTTTTTCACTACAACAACAAGATTTCATTTATAGAGTGCCTTTCACGTCGGGAGGATGTCCCAAGGCGCTGGACAGTTGGGTCAGGACCCAAGCAGGGGGGAAATGGTCAGGGGGAGGGAAGGGAGGGAGCGAGGAGGGGGTAGAGAGTTGAGAGGGGAGTCGAAGGCACGGTCAGAGAAAGGTCTTGAGACTGGCCTAAACTGGTCTTAAGACCGGACTAAACTGTCAATGACATCATTTACTGCAGTGTCTATCGTGCAGCTCCCAATAAGACTTGCTTAGGAATCTTGTCGAGAGAGCCATTTGAAGAATATTGCTTTAAGAAGTTAAAGGGCAATTCAGAAAAATCCAATGAAGCAGAAGAAGGAAGTAGAAAAGGATCGTAGGAAGGGAACCAGAGTGTGGGTTAGGGTAGGAGTGTTGTATTGTTGTGAGCTGAGAATAAAGGAATGTATTTAATACACAGTTTTGTGGAGTGAGAATCATTACACTATTCACAATGAGTATTTTTAAAGTTAAATAATGATTCAGTGCAGGGTTGTGGTGAGCACATTTCTAAGACTCCAATTCCATATCTGTGTCCAGTATCGCACTCAACTGATGAAACAACTCATAAGAAATTTGAGTCAAAACTGAATTATGTTCCAAGAACAGATATATATCCTACCTCACCTGTCATCATAACTCATTCTGTTTACACCGCGATTAGATATTGACCAAGTTTTCTGAGTTTTAAAACAAAGCAAGGCTCTATGGCTTTACTTAATATGCTGATCACATAGACAGCAACTGTCATTTGAAAATCTTCCTATCCACCACTGTGCATCAATATGTTTCACTGATGAAGTGTTAATTTCTGACACATAATTTTGAAGAATGATTTAATTGAACATGGGCTGTGGATTGCTGAGATAACTCAGCAGTCCTGGAGTCCTGTAGCTCAGTGGTTAGAGCACTCGCTTTGCAAGCGAGAGACCCGAGTTCAATTCCAGGCAGGGCAAAACCTTGGGCAAGTTTCCTTACTCCACACGTCTAACAATAATCCCTCCAAAACCAAAAACAATAATAAATTGGTCATTTTCAATCTACAACTGTTTGTGGGACATTGCTGTGCACAATTGGCTGCCACGTTCGCCCACAAATATACAATCAATTCACTTTACAGTGTGTTCTGTGAAGCGCTTTAGGACGTCCTCCTGACGTGAAAAGCGCTATATCAAATGCAAGGATTATTATTATTAGTATTATAACTGGTATACTGCTTTTGCTAGACAGACCTTGCTTAGAGTGCTTAAAAGTAGAGGAGACTAAGAGGTGGTTTGTTTGAGGTATTTAAAGGGAAAAGAAAGTGGAAAACTCTTCAACAAAAACAGAGAGGGCTGGGAAAACTCATACTTATACTGTATCCGCTGCTCACGGTGTGGTCTCCTCTATATTGGGGAGACTGAGAGCAGATTGGGTGACCGATTTGCAGAACACCTCCATTCTGTATGCAAGGTCAACCCTGATCTTCCGATCTCCTGCCATTTCAACTCACACTCTTATTCACAGTCTGGCCTCTCCATCCATGGTCTCCTACGCTGTTCCAGTGATCCACAGCGAAAGCTTGAGGAACAGCAACTTATCTATCTGCTAGGGACCCTAGCAGACCTGACCCTCTAGCCTCAATATCGATTTCAGCCACTTCAGACCATAACAGCTCACCTTTTCCTCCCCACCTCCCCTTTCTGTTACCAGAAGAATTATCTTCTGTTATCATTACAATCATCACCCCAGACACTCTCTGGTATGTTGCCTGTTCTGCACCATTAACACCTCTTCTCCCCAGTTCGTTTCAACACCACACCACCCCCACCTTTTGTTGTACAAACCCCCCTTTAGTTTTAAGCCACTATCACCTCTTTAACCTGTCAACTAACACATTCTCTCCTTTGTATTCTTTTTTTAATCTTCTTTGTCGTCCTTCCTGTCTCCCCCTCTCAACTTGTCCTTAAAAGACTCTCCCTCCCAACATGCCCCAGTTCTGACGAAAGGTCGTGGACCTGAAACGTTGACTCACTTTCCTTTCTCTATAGATGCTGCCTGACCTGCTGAGTTTTCCCAGCTCTCTCTGTTTTTGTTTCAGATTCCAGCATCTGCAGTATTTTGTGTTTTGTTTGTGGAAAACTCTACTCTCTGATTGAGGGATTCATTACAAAGTGCATAGCTTTAAAATCATAACTAAGACAAGTAGAACTGAAGTCAGCAAATATTTCTTCACACAGAGGCTTGTGAAGATGTGGAATACTCTATCCCAGAAAGCTGTAATGGGAGAATAGGGATGTTCAAAAGATATAGGTAGATAATTGGATAGTAGAGGTATTAAGGGCTATGGTGAATGGCAGGGCTTTGGGGTTGAAATATCTGACAAGATCTTATAAATTAGTGGAACAGGCTCAATGGGCTGAATGGCCCACATGTCCCATAACTGTGTATCTATTATATAATTTTCTACATACACAACGAGCATTATGGGATTTTAACATCCCTGCCACGCTTGAAAAATAAAAGGTACTAAAGAAATGTGCTTCACATTTGAATTTCTTCTTTTTTCTACATGTCAGCCTGGCTTGCTGTTGGGTCTGAAGGTTGTGGTTTCAAATCTTACATCGAATGCAGATTTACACTGTAACTTCAGTGCAGTGTTAATGGAGGGCTGCATTTTTGCATTCATACAAAACATAAACTGAGACCCAAACTGCCTGTTCAGGTTGATTTTAAGGAACCCATGACCCTATCCAAAACGAAAAGGGAGTTCCTGGTAACCGAGCCAACAATCCTCCACTTAATTTGGTCCTCCACTGTTATTCACTGTTGTGAGACATTATACAATACAAAATCATATTTGTATAGCGCCTTTCACATCGGGAGGACACTTGGCGTGGGCAGACTGGCTGCTGCATTTGCCTTCAAAATACACAGTGACTACACCTAACGGTAATTACTTTGAAGGGTTTGAAATGTTAAGGCACGTTATAAAATGCAAGGATTCTTCTTCATCTTGGATTACCTCTCTTCACAAAAGTGAAAAGGCAGATGTACAACAACAACTTGCATTTATATAGCACCTTTTACGAGGGCAGCATCTGGAGCACTTAATATACGGATACAAGATAGAACTGCGGAAATAAAACGCAAAATACTGCAGATGCTGGAAATCTTAAACAAAAACAGAGATCACTGGGAACACTCAGCAAATCAGGTAGCATCTATGGCGACAGGTAAGTTGGTCAATGTTTCAGGCCCATGTATGTCCTTCATCAGAACTGAACTTCGTAAGTTTAGGTGAATATAACTTGACTGGACTTGGGTCCAAATCTCTAACGGAGATCCTCACAGATAAAACTAAGTTGAATGCTTTCTAAAATAAGTGTGTGCTTTTGTGCTTAAGAAAAACTAATGGTGTAATTCAAATGTACAGCAATGATAAATGGTTAACAAATTAAATCTTTTGCACACCTTGTATTGGAAATCATTCACTCTTGCAGTGTTCAAGACCTTGTGTGACCAGCAGTCAAGTTGTTTGCTCTGTGTAAACCATTCTAATTTTATTAACTTCTTTCTGGGTATCCTATCCATTCAAAAGCTTGACGTATTAGACATACAACACTGATTTACACTAGTTTATTTAGCTATGCACCTTAAGAATGCACTATATATATTTTTTAGAAATATCCAATAACTGCTTCAGTGATATACCTAAAGACTTGTGTTCAATATAACGTTAACACAGCTTTCATGTGCAGCCACTGGTAATTACTAACATATGCAATACATATAGGATAACAGAAATCTGGAGGGTATTACAAAGCAATAATACAAGTTGAGAGTCCAACAGAATTAAAAACATTGAATTTTCAGCAACATCTCAATCACATATTCATTGCTCCTTAGAGTGCCCGCTACCCTATTCTCACCCCCTCCCATATTATTCTTTAGAACACACAGAACCACAGGAATTTCTTACATTTTATTAGCTCTGTTTGCTATGTTTTGGGGGGGTAGGAAATGTTGAATCTTATTGATGTTAGCTCCCACTTGGGCACAACATAAGGCCACAGATGACATCAGGATTGATTTTACTATCAGATTTGATTGAGGAAGGAAACCATACTACGATAGTTGTTTTCATATTATGCAACTACTATCCCGTAGATGTTATACAGTTCTCAATTCAACCAATTCATTTCAGCCACTCCAAATTTGCTTTCAATGTTGCTCATTTGAAAAATTCCAAAAAAGAAACTTAAGTTGAGAAATGTGGTTATGTGAGCTGCACTGCAATACTCCATTCTTGGCAGAGACTTTGACACCAACGAACAATAAAAATATATTCAATAGTCACCCTCTCTTCAGTTCATTCTAATTTCAATGTGAAACTCAGGTTTGTTGTCAGTAAACTCTGAACTAGATACTACACGCTGAGGTCGATAAAGAACAGGTTGAGTACAACAAAACATCTCGGATTAGGAGTAAATAGGATGACACATGGACATCAGAACTCTGTAATAAAATGCAGATAGACGAGCAGACTTAATTGTAAGGATTTCCATTTTGAACTAGATATAGCACATTCTCAGCAATTCTTCAGCTGTCTCAGCACTGAAGCCATGGTCATTGCATAATAATAACACTTTCATTTGATATATCACTCATAACATCAAAAGGTTTCAAAACACTTCACAGGGAAAACCTGTGAAGATTAGTGACATGTATTTGTAGCCAAACACCTTTGTCAATTTACACACATCAATGTCCCACAAACAGCCATGAAGTGAGCAGTAACCAATTTATTTGGGGGTTGTTGGCTCGCACCCCAGGAGAAACTCTTGTTTTTTCAAGAAATAGTCTGGATCTTTAATAACCACCTGAACAGGCAAACAGGACCTTGGTTTAATGTCTCAACCGAGGTGTGGCACCTCCAAAAATGCAGCACTTCCCCCTTCACTGCACTGGAGTGTCAGCCCAGACTGTGACCTTAAGATCATTAAAGAAGATCATTAAAGACTTATATTTTCAAGATTATTACTTGCAATTGTCCCAATCTCCCTGATATCAAACCTTTCAGCTGGGCTGCTCGCAATAACTTGCATTTATACAGCGTCTTTCACACAGGATAAATGACTGAAAGTGTTTCACAGAAACAATAAGGAGCAGCGAGCAGGGAGGAGTGACAGCAAACTTCCAGGGTGTTGACCAAAGGCAGGGTGGTCAAAGATATATTTTAAAAAGATTTTGAATTCAAAATGTTTTAACCATTCCGTTTTAACCCTCCAAAACAATAATAAATTGGTCATTATCAATCCACGTCTGTTTGTGGGACACTGCTGTGCGCAATTGGCTGCCGTGTTTCACCCACAAATATACAGTCAATTCACTTTACAGCATATTCTGTGAAGCGCTTTGAGACGTCTGGAAGACGTTAAAAAGCGCTATATCAAGTGCAAGGATTCTTATTATTATTAACGAAGACAAGAGATGATATGTATGCCTAAGAAAACTAATATGTAACTTATTTTTGCTCGTATGAGACTTTCAATTGAAACACACTTTTTCAGTTGGTGCAGTAGCATGAGAACAGCACGAGGGTGCGCTGTAATACACAGAAATGACCATAACCTTAAGATGGGTACACAGTTACAGCCAGGACAGATGTTGATCAGAATGTTGTGAGCTCTTATTTTTTTTCAGCAGTAATGGTAATTCAATAATTGTCCAGGTGGCTTATAAAATGGTTCCGATGCAGATTGATCAGTGCCAGAGACTACAATAACTCCTATTGTCTGGTCAGTGTTGCCGATGAATAAATCAGTAACATCTCTGCTATTTCATTTTCTGTGATCACTGACTGACTGCTTCTGTGCTTACCCTCAGGGTAGAATAGAAGCATGTTGTATAAATCACTTACAATGGCTAACTTTACTAAATTCAATGTGAAGCGATCATAGTGCTTCACTTTGCTAGAAGGAAAAAGAAGCTGTATATACCTTGGATAGTAAGGACCTAAAAGGGGTAGCGGGGCAAAGCAATCTGAGGCATCAGAATCACAATAGTAGCCTTATAGGTTGAAAGGAGATCTGAAAGAGTTTTTTTTTAAAATTGTGTGGAGTTTTGATAAGGTAAATGGGACCATTATTTCACTACTTGTTAAGTTATTCACTTCAAAGAATGATATTAATTAGGAATGAAGCAAATGTAGTTATGTAGGCAACACAACAACAAATTACATTTGAATAGTGCCTTTCACGTAGGAAGGACGCTTCAAGGCACTGGACAGTCAGGGTTCTGGACCCAAGCTGGGGGTAGGGATCGGGAAGGATGTAGGGCAGGGAGGCTAGGGGTAGGATGGTGACTGAAGGCGCAGTCGAAGAAGAGTGTCTTGAGACAACATGCAAAAAGCTTTAAGACATTTGAAAGCTACGTTTGCACCATGAAGAGAGCAACTTTCTCAGAGGCTTTCTCCTCCCTGCTCCCACGATATAGTAGAGATGTTCCTGAAAACTAAAGGCACAATTTCTTTTTACACATTAAATTTAACAAAAATTAGCTCAAACCCTGGAGCAAATTGCTTTCAGCATTTAAAACAAAGATTAAGCAGCACTTTTAAAGTCGATCAGGTGCAAATATCATGCCTGCCAGGAGATCAATTCATAGTGCTGCAGTACAATGCAATTTGATCTCTGTTAAAGTCTAGGCTCATAACAGTTTCCATTGCAGATCACCCTCAAACTTTTATGCTGCTTTTCTATTGCTAATTTGTTTCATGATGCAAGTCTGCCTTTGAAGGGAACTTAAAAAACACTTGCCGGCCTTTCCGGTACCAAATTTAGCAGAACCATTTTTGGAGTCAGAACTCTCACCAGCTCCATCAAGCCACCTGATACTCTGTGACATCTCCTGACCTGTGTTACTCTTAGATCAATACAGGAGAATGTAAAAATAAATTCCTAATGGTTTTGGACTTTTTGAGGGAGTCTAATATCTTCGTGCTGCTTACCCAATGATGTCAGATGCATGTGCTGAACGTTTGCCACAACCACCGGACATTCCTCTGGAAGTGCAGAGGTAATGAGAAAGTAGCAGAAAGGGCACAGATTAACATTGCCTCCAGTCTGTGTGTCTGGAGCTCGGAGTATGCACTGAACTTAAATCATTTCATTCTAGTTGGCTTGCATTAGGGACTGACATGCCTGAGGCAACTGTCTATCATCTTCCACATATTGTCATACAAAGCTAAATTTACTAAATACCAAACCAAAAATAATCTGTGGAAAAGTTATTAATGTATCTCTACACTATATAGTGGCATAAACATATTTGTGCATGTTGGAAAATAGCATCAGATTTAAAAATCTTTCTAAGATCAGTGATAATCAGAACAAGGTCAAACTTAAAATAGGCAATGACTTGGTGATCAGTGTATTCTAACCATTTTATCCAGCATCATCATCAATCTCCCAGAATGACACCTGAGAGTAGATATGATAATCACTTCTAAAAAACTCTAATTCATAGTCCATATATTCAGAATTGACAGCATAGAATCCAAGAAATTCACAGCAAAAAAGAAAGCCATTGGGTTCATTGTGTCTGTGCCGTCTCCTTTAAGAACAATCCGTTCAGTCCCAATAAGAGCAAAACAACATAAGATTCAATAAATGTGAAGTTATTTATAAGACTATCATATATGTGTAGTGCCCAAATACCATGTAGCACAATCTTGTGTAAATACATATGATCAAGAAAGGGAAGCAACGGTAATTGGCAGCTGGTGCAAAGCTCTCTTTAGTGTGCAGCTAACTTACCTTGCCGGTCTGTTGGTATTGGGGTATCCTTATCAATTCCTTCATACTTTGCTTGAATATCTCCCTAAAAACAGACACAAGGAAAGGAAAACTTACACGAGTATAAAATCTTGCATTTTTACAGTGATTTTTGACATAAGATGGTTGACAAATATAATGGTGGATGCTGAGTAGTGAAATTAAGAGATCTGACGATGTTGACCAAAGATATAGTCACATACAGATCTTAGGAGGTTTTTGAAGGCAGGAGAGGGTTTAAGAGTTTTTATGGTAGAGTGAGGAGCAAGTGCTAAGCTAGTCAGAAGAGCAGCTATTTGCAGAACTCACAAGGACAAGGCAATGGGACTAGACTGAGCATAAGTAAGGCTTGGAAACAGGGATGGAACTGCTAACACAGTTGGGGCAGTAAAGACCTGTAACAAAATTAGGTTAAAATAGAACAAAAGTGAAAAGCTATAAAATGCTGTGGTTCTTACTCAATGTTTTTAAACTTTGTTTACAGCCCAAAACAAACAGTAGCATTTCTAAGTTTATATGGCAATGAAACATTCGAAAACAAAATGTTTTCTGCCCAAGACTGCCAACATCTGCTTTGAACCAATGTGCTGATTTGATCTTGTTTGCTGCTTGAAAAAATTAAAGCAAGTGTTATACCAATTCCAAAGACTTTCCAATATTTGCTTGTTATAATACTTCACATAGTTAAAGAACTGTATTAATTGTTAAAGAACAAGGATCTTTAACTTGATTTCTTACAGAAACAAATCATAAAATCAGGGAAATTGTTTGTGTCCCCATGGTAATGGATCTCAGTGCTGGAGGAAGGAAAACAGTTCCATTTTGGGTAGTCTTGGACATCAGGAATTATGAAATTAGAAAGAGCACAAGCACAGTAAAGTCTACTGCTCCTCCAGCTTTGCCTTGGCTTCGAAAACGCACCATTGTTTTCTGTTTCAGCCACCCTCTGTCAGTTACAATTTTTACTTTGAATTGGGTTAAGGACTTGAACAGCAGATAGAAGAGATTTCCCATCTATCAGAAGAGATTTGAGCTTTGAGACCCAGATCACACAGTAAAAGGTCAAGGATCTAATTCTAAATGGAGCGACTCTGGCAAATATAATACAATTTACATTTATTTAGTGCCTTTCATGTCCGGAAAGATATCTCAAAACATTTGGCACTGCTGTGGTGGGGCAGCCGAGCTGGGGGTGGGAAAAGTAACTGAAAACATGGTCAAAGAAGTGCGTCTTAAGACGACCTTGAATGATGAAGGAGAGAGTGAGTCAGAGGGACTCCAGAATGGAGTTCCAGAAGGCAGGGGCAGGATGGCAAGGAGCAGAATGAAAGCCAATGGTGGACAGATAAGGAAGGGATATCAAACAAGGCAGTGTTCGCTGAGTGAAGGAAGTCACAGAGGTAGGATGGGGCTAGACTGTGGAGAGATTTGAACGCGAGAACAAGGATCTTTAACTTGATCTGCTGGGGAGCGAGTGAAGCCAAGCGAGGATGGTGGGGGGAAGGGATGCTGATAGATGCCATGACCCATTAAATAGTACTATGACCCATTCTACCTTCCCCCAATTCCGCAACATCACCCAGCTCTGCCACTGCCTCTCCCCTCAGTCCGCCAAGACCCTCATCCATGCATTCATTATATCTAGGCTCGACTACATTAACTTCCTGCTTGTCAGCCTTCCCAACTATTTCCTCCACAAGCTTCGGATTATCCAAAGCTCTGCAGCTTGTGCCCACTGACGCACCAGGCTCTGTGACCTTATCATGCCCATCCTTGCCTGGCTCCGCTGGCTCCCCATCCCCCAGAGGAAAGAGTTCAAAATCCTCGTCCTCACCTTCAAAACCCTCCATGCCTTGCTCGTTCCTCTAGATTTCCACATTATTTCTTGCTAACCCTACTTTAAAAACATCACATTCATTAATCTTTTGGGCGAATTCAAACTGGCAGAAAATCTGACAAAAAAAAGTTTCCAAATAAAATGGAATTGATGTAGATTGATAATAAATTCAAAGAACAGATTAAAGCCAACTTCAGATTTTGAGACTGAAGATTGCTGAAGTTGTATGATACAACTCTGACTTAAATTACTACCTTGTAATCATTTCCCAGGCATCGATTCATTTACTTAGAGGTGACAATGGGGGGGGGGGGGGGGGTCGATTGGCAGATTGCTTTCCAGGGTTAATAATCCCTCCCTCCAAACAAATAAATAAATATTTGCTGTGCGCAATTCATTGCCTGTTTTGCCCACAAAAGACAGTCAATCCACTTCACAATATATTCTGTGAAGCACTTTGAAATGTTTCAACGACTTGATAAGGTGCTGTATCAAATGCAAGGATTGTTATTATTATTTCTAACTTGAAAACTCCATTGACATCTGCCAGCACTGAATCCCTGACCAGTTGTTCTTCAGACCACCTCTAACTGGCACAACATTAAATCAAAGTTTTTGCTGGAATTCCTTACATCCATCACCCAAACATGTAAATCTTGGTTGGGGGCTGTTAATCATGGGGCAAATTAACTACAAGTGGGAAATTAAGTCTCACTCTTTTGAAATACTACATCACACATATATAAATACATCAGCAATAAAGTTATCCCATTACTCCCCATTCCACCATTCTTGCTGTGCTTGCTCCTTCTATAATATTATGTATTAAAAACAGGAGTAGGCACACCAAAAAAAAATCCGGACAATTTGTATTTTTAAGAAAATAAGGATGGCAGAGATTTGGGGTTTGAGTAAAAAGGGTCTAGAATAGGAAGCCACTGCATTCCTATTGTCTGACATTAATACTAAACAGTTGCCTTCGAAAATGTCAATGGGCTGGTGTATGTCAAGTAACTAATTAATAAGGTATTCTATTGCTTTTGTTAAAACAAGACTCACTCCCAAGGTCTCCAGGGTCTGTGGCACTTTCCCTTCAGTTTTACAACTTAGCTGAAAGCTGATTCCCTTGGTCACAAAAACAAGGAATCTTAGATAAATGGCTTTTAATAAAAAAAATTATAGGTTGGGTTAAAAGATTGCATCTTTTATCTATACACTGTGTGGGTTAAGAAAGCCCATGATTTATTTTAAATGTCAGATGAGGAGGATTGAAATTCAAAGTGTGTGATTTTTAAAAAACCCCACAAATGAACCAGAGCATCCAGAGCAAGAACTATAATATACTGTAATACATAAAGCTGCACATTTCTATAGTGCAAAGTTTTGAAACCACTCAACCATAAAATGCTGCCATCTGTATTTTATTAATTTGCATGACCCATTATAATTTTACTCCCATTGTATCTTTGATCATGTTAGTTAGAAAAGAGAATCTAATTTACAATCACAATAACTTACAACTACATAGCATCCTTCACTGAAAAGAAATGCCTCAGCACTTTAAGGATGAGATGCATTAGAAATACAATTAGGCTGTTATGCTGGCAAACATGGTAGCTAATTTGCAACACAACAATTTACAAACAACACCGAGATGAAGCAACCAATTGAATGTTGAATGGGTAATTTTGGATGAGGAGTGTATTGTGGGGGGTAAGCTTGGAGTATGTATTGGAGTACTGATGAAGCTTAACCAGCTAAAACCACATTGTTTGCATTGAAAGTAATGTCTGGCAGGCTTCCCTCTCCCTTTCCAGCTAAGACAGCCCTATCCATTAGGGCTTTGCTTCAAGGTTGATTAAATTCTGAATTCCTGTTGCTAAGTGTCACTTTGGAGCTAGCCAGCTCCAAAGAAACTCCACTTATCTCAAGAGAATAATAAGGACGGAATATAAACCCAGGATTATAACAACAACTAGCATTTATATAGCATCCTTCATTGAAGATAATGTTTTGGGAGCACAAAACCTGCACTTGGGACGCAAGAAAAACTGCACATTTTTGAGATAGCGGCAGGTTCCTTTAATGTCCATATGGATTAAGCAATCCTTGCATTTGATACAGCACCTTTCACATTGGGAGGATGTCTTGGAATGCTTCACAGGATTCACTGTAAAGTATAGTCACTATGTAATTTATAGATGAATTGCAATGCAAACATAACCTAATTTTGTTTAATGACTTGATTGGAAAATGACTTGATGATGATCTAGGCAATTTTACTTATGTTGGGTTCAAACTTAAAAGTGAAGTATTTGCTCTACGCTGGAATCCAATCAATAACAACTACTGCAAGAACCCTAAAGACTAGAAAGACCTCCAATTTCCAGCTTGGTGTCCTGATACATGCGGAACCCATCACCATGCTTAAGAGCATCCAAATCAGACAGAGTCCACATATGTATCCCACCTTGAAATGCAGAGTTGCCCCCAGGGTATGTGCAGGAGTATTGTTCAACGTGTGTTCTTGGAGAGACACTCGAGAATTCTTTTTGTACCTTTCCTTTTCCTTTGTAACCAGAGCTGCGTCTACTGACCAATTGGTTGGGTTGCCACTGTGGAACCAGAACGCTTTCTGGATCACTTAATCTATTATAAACTACCATATGTTTTTGTGGCTAATATTTTTGTGGAACAGTGGTTAAAATTGGGCCTGAGTCTCCACAATGATGGATGAGCACTTGAGTTCCATTTGTTCAGCAACTCTGGCCCTGCTGTGTGAGAGCCTCCATACTAATGGGATGTTGAGCTTGCCCATATTGCTCAATGCAAGTAAAATTTATAATTATAGTGGTTTCAACTCTCCCTAAGGGAGTTTGGGTGTGTTTTGCTTTCATTTGAAGTGCTCTATCAAGTCTGTTTGTATTTAGCTCATCTATTTTGGTTGGAAACTATATTCCACGTTGTCCTTTTCCTCCGTAGAAAAGTCAAAAGCACATGCTTTGGCGACCTATGAAAAGAGATCTCACAGATCACTTTTGTTTGCTCAGTATTGACAATTATGTACAGTATATCCACTGCCCCTTGTGTGAAAAACTGCCTCCTGATTTCACTCCTAAATGGCCTAAGCTCTAATTTTACGATTATGCCCCCTTGTTCTGGATTCCCCTAGTTTAGTTTCTCTGTATCTACCCTATTCCTTTAGCATTTTAAACACCTCAATTAGATCACCCCTCAACCTTCTAAACTTAAGGGAATACAGACCAAGTTTATGCAACCAGTCATAATCTAACTTTTTAAGCCCTGGTACCTGCCCTGGTATTTGGTGAATCTGCGCAGCACCCCCTCCAGGGCCAATCTATCATTCCTAAGGTGCGATGCTCAAACTGAACGCAGTACTCCAGATTGTGTCTGACCAAGGCTCTATAAAGATGAAGCATCATTTCCTCACCTTTGTATTCTGTCCCACTTAAGATAAAGGCCAAAATCCCATTCGTTTTTTTGAATACCATCAGCAGTTGGGCCTTCAGCCTTTCTGCCATCAATCTCTGGAACTGCATCCCAGAGTCCTTATGGCTTATCACCAGAATAATAAATAGGGAGGTTAAAATAAATAATTTTCATACAGAGGTTGGTTAGAATATGGAATGCTTTTGTGTATCCATTTGTCAGTCATGTCCAACAGCATTTAAAAGAATTGGATAAATATTTGTGGGCATATAACATTGAAGTGTAGGAAAGAGCAAGGAAGTGAAATGGGAGCAAATAACACCGATAGTGGAGTTAGCAGTAGAATAGCCGAGGTGAGCTGAATGTAGTTTTTCTGTGCTGGAAACCTTCGATGGCACAAAAAAAAGCAAAAAAAGTAGACTTTAGCTTTTCTCAGTACCAACCGACAATAAGGTGAAACTCTAAATCGAGGTTAGCGTCACAACGAGGTAGCATTGCTCCATTTTGGCAGTGCACCTTGTTAATAGATTCCAGGAACAGCTTTGAGTGCTTTTACATATGTCATTGCTATATAACATCAGCGGGGAACAACCTGCTGAATAAACTCACTGAAGGCCACAGCTGGTAGTCAATCACAAAAACAATGTAACCTATTCTCTTGCATGTGATAACTCTCCAGCTATTACTTCACTCCAAGGGTACAATAATGGCTTATTGCCAAGTGGAAGCAGAGAGCATTCCTAAAGAGATTCCTGCTAGCACTGACCACACAAGTGGAAATACATTTAGTACAAAGGAAATGAAGTAAAAATAGCAGGGTGCTTTAACAGCCAGCAGGGATGGAGACAGTGGTGAGCATTTTGAAGAAACAGGTCTAACAGCAAGCTACTGAACATTGTGATGGGGTTTCATTCAGGTTCCATTCCCTACCACAGGAAACCACAAGCTTCCTCTGTAGCTTCACACAGCCATTCCCAGGCAGCAACAGCAAATGAGTTTATCAGAACTGAAAAATGGCACAAAATATCCCAAGAAATAAACTTTAAAATGTCATCAGTGGTGCTAGCGTTCGGCATGGATGCTAAATTAGACTGAGTAAAACCTGATCAAGTAAACAAATCCTGCTTTTACATTATGGAATTAGATTGCAGAGACAGCCACCACTCAAAATCCCCAACCTGTCTGATGTTGTCGCATTACTTATACAATGACTTCAAACGTTAAGGGTCTTTGCTCAGCACGGACCAAAGGGGATTGGGGAGAAATCAAAGCTTAATTGAATTAAATTGATATGTAACCACTTAAATCGTCAGATAAGAGTAGTTCATTTCAACTAAATGTCCCCAGTTAAACTTAACTTTTCTGGTTGGGTAAGAATTTATTAAAATAGATTTCTGCTCCCCCCACAGTAGACTTCTAGGCATTTATCACGCCAACAGTATTTTAGCACATGAATTATAATGGAAAGAAGTAACTTTCCTTTACTCATGTGCCAATGCATTTTAACAAATCCCCAAGTACAGCCAATGCTCCAGGGGCTATAATCTTTGGCTTAGAATATAAACCTAAGACAAAGATTGTAGCCTCTGGAGTATTGGCTGCACTATTCTCCAGCAGCTGCACTAAATACAGACCTAATTGAAGAATCTCAATGGGAATCGGATTTTGTAGAAAATAAAAGCATATGAAAAACAAATCTAAAACAAATTTCTTTTTGTTTACCTCCACCCCCAGCAGTGCAGCCCAGGCCAAGCCTCGCACTAATGGCGGGATGTCAACCCTTGCTTCTTTCCAAATCTGAATCTTCTTGTACGGGTAGGCCTGCAGAAAGAATATAGGCATGCCTCAGATGTGTATATGCTCTCATCTCTGCCTTCTTTCATACCTAATATTATTTTAGCTTTCACTCTGCCCCCACTATTTGGGACTTCCTCCCGAAATCTCTTTGCTTCACTCACTCACTCTCCTCTTCCAAACCAGTTTAAAACTTCTCTCCTTGACCTTCATCTATCTCCCCCTACCCCACTATTACAGGCTCCCACAAGTTTCTTTGAGTCACTCCATCTATGTTCAAAGGCACTAGGTAAGTGCAAGTTGATAATTTTTTTTCTGATTCCTCGGTCTCAATATATCTACCTGTAAAAATGTTAACATGTTTATTACAATTTAATGATAAATATCAAGACATGGCTAAAATATCACGGCTTTGCTCAGAAGATTTAGCAACAACTTGAGTCCAACCTTCAGTAACCTGTCAAAAAGGATGATTCGGTGCAGTTGATATTCAGTGTCTCTCTCACGAATGATGAGCGGCAGTGTGGCTGATGCAGATAGATCATGGTTGCTGTTTGAAGGTGACATATTGGACTGCCTGAAAAACACAATGATTTGTTGTACTTTACATCAAATCTTTCACAACACAAGTTTGTCAAAGAGATGCAGGATCTGGTGAAGTGCAAGTCACAAATATTTTGTGGATGTGTATTTTTCTACCTTTGTCAGGCCAGCTGAATGACTGACAGTTGCGGAAACCGAGAGTTCAATGTATGCTGCCTACACGTGGAAATTCCCACGTCAGGAATGGAATATGCCCCTTTTACTTAATTCCAAAGAATATCAGGTGCAGGTTGGTAAGATCCAAACCTTGGGAACCCTATACTGTGCATTGGGCACTGCTAGAGTTTAACCAGCTATAACTGCATAGCTTGCCATTGAGAGCATTGGCTGGCAAGTTTCCCACTGCTGTACAGCCAGCACCTCCTTACATGTTAGGGGTTTGGAGTACTTTGGAGAACTGTGGACCCATCTAGCTCAGGAAATGGATGATAATAATAATAATCCATGCATTTGATATAGCGCCTTATCATGTATTCGAGATGTCTGATAACTGAGACCGTCATAGAAGATAGGCTGGATTCTGACATTTGGTTGCCAAACATGTCACCATGGTGCCAGTTCAGTTCAAAGGAGACCCCTGCTTACCTCCCCCTCAAGGAGGGTAGTGTCACAATGACACACCTCCTAGAACAGTCTATCAAGAGCTCTAGTGACCTGTTACCAGAACGTTTCAGTTGAGGAAGGTCTTGTGGTGCTGATTAATCTACAGATTAGAGAATAAACAAAGGAAGTTTGCAATTGAGTATCAGAGTTCAGTGGTCACTCACAAATTGTTTGATTTTTTTGTTTTGGTGATTCTTTCAAAAGGAAATAATATCTTTGGATACAGTACTGTATTTAGTTTGGGGTATGACATATGCATGCAACTGCCAGGATCGTGGAAGGTGAACTGGATGGACCTTTGTCTTCTTTGGGCTAGCATTTCCTATGTTCTTATGTCTTTGTGCAGTTTCCAGTGTTACCCTGAATCCCCAACTTTGAAACTCACTCTTGTATTGTTTACTGTTGATTAATAAGTGTATTTATTTAATGATCAACAATTTTTTAAAAAATAATGAAGGGATTTGATAGGGTAGACGCAGAGAAATATTTCCTCTGGTAGAGGAATCCAGAACAAGGGGCATAATCTTAAAATTAGAGCTAGGCGTTTTAGAAGTGAAATCAGGAGGCAGTTTTTCACCCAAAGGGTAGTGGAAATCTGGAACTCTCTCCCCAAAAAGGCTGTGGATGCTGGATCCATTCACATTTTCATGATGGAGGTAGATAAATATTAGGTCAGGGTATTAAGGTATATGGGGCAAGGGTGGGTAACTGGACTTGAGGTATAGATCAGCCACAATCATATAAAATGGAGGAACAGGCTCAAGTCACTTAAAAGCCTGCATCAACAACAAGATTACACTTGTATAGCGCCTTTCATGTCGGGAGGACGTCCCAAGGTGCTGGACAGAGTACAGCATTTCAGACCCGACCTGGGTTCAGGGGGGAGAAGGGAGGGAGGGGAAGAGGGGTGGCTGATGCCATGGTCGAAGAAGACGGGCTTGAGGCGGGACTTGAAAGAGGCTAAGGAGGGGGTGAGGCGGAGTGATTGGGGAATGGAATTCCAGAGGTTAGGGGCAGAGTGGCTGGAGGATCTCCCTGTTTCTATGCCTATGTATCTATGCAAGTCATTTACTCACTCATCTTCCAGCAGAGGATAGAATGCTTCTCCAGCAACATCTTTCAGTCTCTAGGATAAGAAAGGTTGAAATACTGAATTCATATTCTGAATGTACATGTCATCATTGCTAGACTATTGGTTATACACCACTGATTCCCCAACCAGTTTAAACAGTCCTCAGTCAAAAACCCCACATCGAAGTTGGAGAAGGGTCCAACTCCTCTTGGCCAAAGCAGCTTTGTCCAACAACTGATAACGATGAACTACTGAGATAGAAATTGGAAGAAAAATGAGCTTCTTCACTGCACCTTAGTACAAAGTGCACAGTGATCAAACTCACTGCATTATATAGTATTGTAGTAGGTCATACATTATTTCTGATAACCTGAGGCTGGTGAGTTACTGGCTTCAATGGGAAGAATCAAGGGAAAGTGCTGAGCAGAAAGCAGTACTTTGCAAACATAAAAGTGATTTGACTGTTATTCCAATGCTTTGAGAAACAGATTACAGAAGGTCAGAGCCAGAAGCCTGGGATGAGGACCCCTTGCTCCATGAGTTGGGCAATCCGTTTGGTACAATTTGCATTTATACAACCCCTTTCACATCATGAGATACTGAAAGCTTCATAATGGTCCCAGTATTAATCAATTGGGCGAGTGGGTAAGTTTAAACAGAAGTTTGTGTTAGTTAAGATAAAGGGGATATAAACACTTTCAAAGAAGCACTTACATTTCTGAGTTGGCATAACGGCAGTGTTACTGTTGTATCGTCCAAGAGAAAACTTCTATCCCGTCCTTGTCCAAAGCTTTCTCCATCTTCCAGTATAAAGCTTAAATGAAGTTCAGATTAAAAAGTGAAACGTTCTTAAAGTGTACAAAATGTCAGAAGCAAACTGATAAAAGCTCAGGGTTGTGTCCTCCCTTTGGTTTAGAGTGGAGGAGAATTATTATCCTTATGCACATTATTACTCTGAAGCTTCCTCTAAACTTTAAGATTTTTTTTTAAATTGCGTGCTTAAAGTAACTTAGAACATCAAAACCTTTTCAAAATAATTACTGTCAAGTTTAGTGCAGTCAAACATGGCAACCATTTGCAGCAGAAAGGTACCATTAACTACCACAAGATGAATGACCCATTAATCTGGCATTGTTGGGCAGGACACTGGGAGAATCTCCCTTTTCCTTTCACAATGCACTACAACAGTCAAGCATTATAAATGTTCATAAACATTTTTTTAATGACAGTGAAGGATTTTAGTCAATACCTGAAACCCAAGAGTACATCAAAAATCACTTTCACATGAACCAAAGGAAGAGCTTAATTTTAAAATAGAATAAGAAATTGCAAATGGTTGTTACGTTTGCTTGCATGCAGTCACAAATGATTTTTAGAGACATTTTGATGTGACAAGTTGCTATAAGTAGGCACTTTCTTTATAAATTGTAATTCCATGTTTCTTATTTTAATTAAAAATAAAATAAAAACCCAATCTAAAGAAGTGAGAGTGAAACACCACCTTGGCAGCATTTTGAAATGAATAAATATATGTATTATTACCACTGCCCACTATTGGCTGCTATTGTCGGCTACTGATTTTTTACATTACCCCAATGCATTCCATTTATATTTACACCCACTTAATCTAGGAATATTTTTTCTTCTGAAGATGAACCAATCTTTTAGCGTATTTATATTGAGAGACAGAAAACAGTTCAAATAATAAAAGTTCCCATAAAAAAGACCTAAAAAAGATTAAAATCCTGTAAAATTGAAACAAACATCTGTAAAGAATAAAGCCTCATGACTTCAAGAGAAACATTAATCCTATCACGAAACACACAAAGGAAACATTATAATTACTAGTATAATGTTGAACGTGTATATAAAGCCTTATGGAATAGCTCACTCTTAAGCTTAATAACCTTTCATTAATAGGAGTCTGATTTAAAAGAAAACCCGCCTAACAAATACAAATTGAAAATTTGGGTTCAACAAATACCAGAATTTATGTGGTGAAAGTTGGGAAATATCTTTTTTATATAATGGGAGGAAGCGCTGCTGCTTTCTGCTGGTATTTTGCAGCCAAATAAAGATAAATGTATTTTATTGAATTCTGGGAGGTACAGGATTTTAACTTTAACTCCCAGGTTAAAATGCTTGGCATCTTGAGTATGTTTGGTTAGTTTTATGTTTGGTTAGTTAACATTGCTTCAGGTGAAACAACATTATTATATATTATATGGTGTTGGCGACGTCCTCTGCCTGACAGGAATGGTATTTTGGCTAACCTTGGCTGCCTCCGATGTGTCCGGGGTAACCGCCTTCCACTGTATATAGGGACATGTGAACACCTATTTTTTACTTTATAACATGGCTGTAATATCCAAAGCTAATTCAATTCAGGTCACCATAGCCTTTGACTAGGTATACTGGACTGCTCTTGTACAGACTGCAGTGGGGGGGTGATTGATTGTGAACATGCACAATTAGTTATCTTATATACACATAGATACACAAAGAGTGGAAAAAAGCCCAGACACCTATTAATCGATTCCTGGAATATCTCTCTAGCTCTATTTCCCGGCTAATATGAAAATCATCCTCTCTGGTTATCAGTCATCTAGTTGTTGCTCTCTTCCTTCTTCCCCCAACCCAAAGTGAAAAGCCAAAGAGACCAAAATATTGTAATTAGGTGAATTCCTTGCAGAAAGGCAAGGTTTTGACAAGAAAAGCTCAGAGTTTCCTCTGTTCCCGCAATAATAATAATAATAATAATCCTTGCATTTGTTATAGCACCTTATCATGTCACTAAGACTTCTCAGCACTGCACAGGATATTCTGTAAAGTGAATTGACTGTATATTTTGTATGTGAAATGCGGCAGCCGTTGCGCAAAGCAGTGTCTCACAAGCAGTCATAGATTGAGTAACCAAATGTTTAAAAAAAAGATTTGTTTATTTTCTGAAGGGATTATTCCCCCCTCATATAGACCCAGTTCCTCAAGCCTTTCATTCATCACAGGGACAGAATCGGACTGGTGGCTCTCCCAGTACATACCATAAACACATCAAACTGTTGCCCTGATTAATCTAAAACGAAGCAAATAGAAATATAGTGATGTAAGCCAGGAACAAAGACAAGGAGCAGTAAAAGTGCATTTCAACAGAAGAACTGTAAAAGGTAACAATAATCAATTTAGCATGATGACCCATAAGCATCGTGAATGGAGCCCACATTGTAACCATGTTACAACAGCACTGGCCCTATAAAGAAGCACGTTGTAACAGGGCCAAACTATAATAAATGGGCTCCACTGGTAAACAAAACACAGGTAGACCATTAAAACTTCACAACTTACTTTGATAAAGTGCAAATGGGTGGTTTCGAACGAATTATTCCTTTGTTCGTAAGTTCCTTCTCCAAGTCTCCGCCAGCCAAACACCACAGATAATAGACTTCGGCAATAGACCGCTCCAAAAGATATTCCTCACCTTCAGAAAAATAACAATTGAAAGAGAATATTGTACCGTTCCAAACCTGGGGATACTGGTTCGAAGGTTTCCACAATTCAAAATGTTAAATTTCTATACGACCGCCTTGCACAATTTCCCTCAAGTCAGTACACCTTTTGTTAGCAAATTAAATGGTAGACATTCAAATTTGTTGCCAACGAGCACAGGGTGACCTCTGTATAATGTGAGCAGCGTTTTTGATACAAAAAATTAAGGTCTGTGGGGAAGAAGTCGAAAGAAGTCTTGCTTCTCATTTTCACAGCATCCGACACCACTTCACGCAGATCATCCATGTCAAGAGTCACTGAAGTCAAGTCCTGAGTGCCACCCATACATGCCATGCACAAAAAACACCACTGATTATTGCAAAGTAACATCCATATCATCAGCGCTCGGGAAATGATTTAGCAGCACTTCCTATGCCCATTAAATCATTTTGCAGGAAAGCTTGTCAGTGGGCAGCCGATGTACAACACACAGGAAATTACATCAGTGCAACATGATGACCCAAAAGGCAATCATTTTATAGTGCTGGAAGCTGGCTGGTCAGTACAGTATTGTGCTTCTGGGATATCATGGGTTTTCAGGAAAATATTACCTTTACAGAGAGTTCCCAGGTCCTCAGGAATAATTAGATCAGCACAACGCAGAGAGGATGAAAATAGGCTGACGGGTTTGCAATATGGTTTGTATAAACCAGACACTTCACTGAATAACTCATCATGCAGCAGTTCAGCTGGGGAGGGCCTGCAATGAATATTAGTGGATATAGTTTTATTACTTCAAAATAAATGTTATAATCTTTACTACTGTAGAAAAATGGTCTTTCCCACAATTGGCAGTAGGAGGAGACCTTGCCTGTGAACTAAGGAAGGAGCTGTTGGTAATGAGCGCAACTTTAATTAGTGTCAAGTGGCACCCATCCCAAGGTATCATCCCTCAGTTTGATGTACAATAAACCAACAGCAATTAGTATATATATAATAATCCTTGCATTTGATATAGCGCTTTTCACGTCTTCTAGATGTATCAAAGCGCTTCACAGATACAAAGAAAAAAAAGATTGCATTTGTAAAGCAAACATCACAAGGAACGCTTTCTATTTTTTAAAACCATTCTAAAAACAATAAAAATATTTTCTTTGAAGTGGTCAAAGTACATTACTTGCCTTTTAGAAGGGTGATACGTGAAGCATTTTCCCAACAGTGTTAAAACATCTCTGGGTAATTCCTTTGATAAGATGGAAACAAGTGATAAATTTGACAGCCAGGTACACAAAAAAATTACAAATCATGCGAGTGAGGAATTATTTCAATGAAATTAGCCAAGGAAATAATTCACTCCCTCTGTTCTGCTGGCTCCAGCCTGCGCCACGTCCCCGGCATGGTCCTCCCAACCAATGGTGATCGAGCCTTCAGCCTCTCTGCCCCCACCCTTTGGTACTCCATTCCACAATCCCTCCACCTCGCTCCCTCCCTTGCCTCCTACAAGGCATGTCTCAAGAACGTTCTCTTCAACCGTGCCTTCGGCCACCCTCCCTGATCTCAAACTGCTGCTCGGGTCCACATCCCTGATTGTCCAGAGCCTTGGGACGTCCTCCCGACATGAAAGGCGCTATACAAATGTAATTTGTCATTATGTTGTAAAATAATTACGTTTTCATGCCCACCAAAATTTGCTAGGTTTTGTAGAATTATTGATGAAAATGGCAGTGTGTGATTTGATCATGATCACTGGGAGCTTGAGCTAGATATCCTGAGAAGCAGCCTGTTCATTAGAGAGAATATAAGTGTCAGCACTTTGGTTTGGCTTCAGGTAAAATTGTTGTGCTGAATTCTCAATTGGTTTGGGCTGCAATTATCAGCAATGTCATAATTATCAGGCATTGTATTTTTCACCCACTGTCATTCAAGATTCAATTCTTAACAGCAGAATAATTCCCTTTTATCATCCACTTCCGAATGGTCACATTCTGTGCTCAGTTTGACATCACTGGATTAGCTTTCGATCAGTTCAGTTTCAGCTCTGTGTAAACTGCCATTGTCATGACTTGCGACGTATTGATTATTGTAGATAATTTTAAGCATATGTTCAGTCTCACTAGAAAATTAGAATAGTCAATATTATTTCACTGACATCACCCCCAAGGGAACTTGCAAGCCTTTGTGCAGTAAAATTTATATTAAAATGGTTACTAAATACATTGGTAAAAATTTAAAGTCAAAGTCGACAACAAACCTTAATAATCTCACAGCAGCCATGCTCTTCTGCCATTACAGTCTTAATGTCATCTACACAACCTGCAAAACATACCAGCAGTGAGACAAGGTACTTCCTTTCACCATGGTACATTATAAAAATCAACACATAACACATTGGGACATACAGCTTACCTAGATTTAGAATGAATCTTAGCCTTTCGGAAATGCCCAAGTTTTGAAGCAGTTTACGACCCTAAACAAAGAAAGCAAGCAAATCAGAACTAAACAGATCTTTTTAACAAATAAGGTCTTTCATCAACAATTTGCATCATGTGTGTGAAATAAGCTGAATCTGGGACAATATTTCTGAAGACAGGTATCCAGGTGATAAAGGCAATGGGATACAGCCAATAGTTCCTCTCTTCTTCACCCAAAATGATCTCTAATGACAACTTGTTTACCCAATTGAACTTTAGGGAAGCACTTTTGAACAGCATACAAATAATTTAAAACAAAGGACCACACACACACGCACTTGTTTTAATACCATACGAATTTTACCCCCATCATAGCATTTTCTTTCTTTTTTGGAACTGAATGTAAATTTAAAAAGAATAGCAATAATTAAAATATGAAAAACAGAAGAGATGCAGTGATCACTGTGTTGGTAGAACTCAGCCACAACCACGTTAAGCCTGTTCACCACATGTGGTTAGAATATATTCAGCATGTCATGACTGTTCCCATCACTAATTGTCTGTAATCTTTACCATATGACTGTTCAGTTGTCACAGTTGCCTTCTTTTCTGAATAAAGGCTTCTGTTTTGTAACATTATCGTTTTCTCCAGCAAACACATTTATTCTGCATCTATTTGTATAGTCTACGTCCAAGCCTCAATTCTTCACTGTTTCTACAAACTGTACTCAACTAATCTTAACTAATGAGCAAGAGAAGATGATTGTAAGAAATCCAAAAATTTTATGGATTACATTCTCTTTTAAGATTATTAGACACAGGAGACAGTTCCTAAACCTAGGCTATGAAGTTTAACTTTTGGCAAAGGAACAAATTGTTTCCAACATATAAATTCTTGGTACAGAAATTATTTCCTCCACTAAAAGAAACCTCCCATCCATCTGTAAACTGTGTGTTTCACATTTTATGCCACAATTACAAACTTCACAGATTGAATTGGAATGAAATTTCCTCCCCACAGACAGCACTCTTCCCAATACAATATGTTCCTTGTAAAGTGTTGATATATATATAGAGAGATTTTCACACTGCTGTGTGAACTTCTGGTTTGTCAATTTGTTTTTATTCCTCTATGCTTCAATGTCCAAATATTAACGCCTATTAAAAAGACTTTGAACTCATATACTTTATTTGAAAAACAGTCTTGACTCCACTGCAGGGCTGGAAGGATGCTGCATTGTTGTTTTTCGGATGAGATGTTAAACCGAGGTCCTGTCTGTCTATTTAGGTGAACATTAAAAACATCCCATGGCAATATTCAAAAAGAGAAAAGAGTTTCGCCCAGGATCCTAGCCAATAATTCGCAGATAAAACTGGTCATTCATTTCATGGCTGTTTGTTGGCCATTGTTGTGTACAAATGGCTGCCAGATTTACCTACAAAACACACAGCTCATTTTACAGCAAATCCTGCGATGGGCTTCGATACATCCTCCTGATGTGAAAGGCGCGATATCAAATAAAAGAATGATTATTATTATTATTATTACTGCTATTGGACTGCACGTTCTGAAATTCGGTCTCCACATTGTGACCAATGCTTAATATAAAAAGGAGACAAATGAGAAGTATTGAGTCACACTTTCTGTTAAAAAAAGCTGAAATGTACTCAAAGAAACAGGCATCCAATTCCATTTAAACAATGGAAATAATTCAAACATTTACTTTTATTTAGAAAAATCTGACGTTACACTGTGTGATTCATTGCTTCTTTTAATTAAAGGTATTAGTAACAAACAAAATTACCTGGGACGTTTTTATAGACTATAACACAAGAAAGAATTATTTATTGAAAGTATCCTAATCAAACAGACCCAGACAGGTTGGAATTGCCAAATTGGAATTTGGAAATTTGATTAAACATACCTTATTGCGTGCATTTCATTTGTGCTGCTTCTGGGAATCTTACAGTAAAACATGTGAAGGTTAACCCCTACCACTTCCTACTATTGCTCATACTGTTGTTCACAGACTGCACCAATGTTGTGTTTAGTGGGATTTAGGGAAAGTGGATCAGAGAAATAGGTTATCTCAGAAGATTTGTTATAATGAATTTCAAGGGTTAACTCATGGTACGAATGATTTTTACTCCTTGAATTTGCTGGAAATTGCTTTTAGTGCTCGATCGTACCATGTCCTCAAATAAAACATAACTGGGGAACGCGAATTGTCAAACAAGCCTATTCTACGAATGATTTTCACACAACATGTCACTTAAGCTCTCAAGGCTAATTGAGGTACCACTTTGAGTGTGGGAAGGGAGTGAATGGAAGAAGAATATTGTTCTAATCTCTTATCTTGTTTGGGGCCTATTACCTCTCTATGCCCGTCCGGGATCACAGTTTAAATGTCACACTTAAAACTTGTTACTTTAACACTCTTCTGTAATTGAAAGTTTTGATCTTTAAGCTGCCTGATGGGCTCCTCGACATTAAAAGCTCAGGTTTAAAATTACATCCTCATGATCAGAAACTTTGTATAAGAATTTGCTATCCCTCTTTATATAGATGGAAAAGATGGGTTTATAACATACCACACAAAGTTCAAAGAGTATCACACCAAGGGACCACACATCAGCTTTGGGGCCTGAGGGTAAAAACCTCTCGCTCTGAGTGTGATCGCTGGGCTTCACCAATCCTTCCGCAATGACCTCAGGTGCTAAGTATGAAGCATATCTGAAAACAATCCAATAAATACACATTAACTGGTAGTTTTACTCCATCGCTGAGATCAGCCAGCAGTCCATCACCCCAAAGGCACAGAACATTTGAAGCAAGTTGAACAGCTGCTTAAAAATGTAAATGGGCTTATAAAGATGATTTCCAAATAGTTGATTGCAACAATTATGAAAAATAATTCTCCAGCACAATTATTTTTACTGAAAAAATATTTTGAATTCTTGTCTTTAGAGTCTAATTGGTCTAATGGAATTTGTCAATCACAGCTGCTGATCTCAAAGTAGAATCCATCTTATTCACAAAAGCTTCAGTAAAATTGGATGCTTTTACACAAATGCCATTTGCAGCCTCAAGTGCCAATGCCAAACAACCTTCAGGTGTGCTGGGCATGTTTCCAATGACAAAATACTGATAGCTACACTTCAAAGGAAACACCCGAACAGCGGTCTGCCCTGTTCCTGTGAAATGTCATGACACCACGATCAGCCATGATTGAATGGCGGGGCAGGCTCGAAGGGCCAAATGGCCTACTCCTGCTCCTACATGTTATGTTACCATTACTTACTTAAATAATAATAATATTATTAAATGATGGATTAATCGTTTGCTGAGGTATAGTTAATAATACAGTATGTAATGGACACAGAATTTCCAAATAAATATCCTATTCTGGATTAAGTGACAGCAATTGTTTGGATCATGAAGCCTGCCTGGTGTGATCATTATTGTACCTCAATAGAATGAAGTTCTCTAAAAGGTGCAACTCGACACAATAATAGGCTGAATCAATTTAGCTTCAGCACAACATGTACTGTACACATGACAGATGTAATATAGACTTTGTTTTCGAGATGGAGCAATCCATTTCTTAACCTCCTCTTTATATTTTAGTGCTTTGGTTTCATTCTTCTACCCTCCCATCCACAAATGTTTTCCCTTTATAAGTGTAGGATGATATCTTTGGATTCTCCATGTCTCCAGTGAGAAAAATGTTTGTTTTTTCTGACTGGAGGGAAGTGTCCCCCAGAGGTCGGTATTGGGACCACTGCTCTTTTTGATCTATATAAATTACCTGGACTTAGTTCTAGGGAGTACAATTTCCAAGTTTGCAGATGATACTAAGCTAGGAAAAGTAGTAAACAGTGAGGAGGATACTAGCAGACTGCAAGAGGACATAGACAGGTTAGTGAAATGGGCAAACACGTGGCAGGTTAAGAGAAATGTGGAGAAATGTGAAGTGATGCATTTTGTGGGAAGAATGAGGATAAGATAGATGGCATAATCTTAAAGGGGGTGAAGGAACAGAGAGACCTGGGGGTTCATATAAGTAAATCTATGAATGTGGCAGGACAGGTAGATAAAGCTGTTGAGAAAAGCATACAGGATACTAGACTTTATAAACAGGGGCATAGAATAGAAAAGTCCGGAAATTATGATAAACCTTTATAAAACACTGGTTAGGTTTCAGCTAGAGTACTGTGTTCAGTTCTGGGCACCACACTTTAGGAAGGATGTAAGGCATTGGAGAGGGTGCAAAGCAGAATTACCAGGATGGTACCAGGAATGTGGGACTTCAATTATGAGGAGAGGCTACAGAAGCTACGATTATTCTCTTTGGAGCAGAGAAGGTTAAGAGGAGGCTTAATAAAAAATTTCAAATTATGAGGGGATTCGACAGGGTGAACAAGGAGAAACTGTTTCCACTGGCAGGTGGGTCAGTAACTCGAGGGCACCAATTTAAAATAGTTGTCAAAAGAAAGAGGGGAGGTGCGGATAAATTTTTTCACACAGCGAGTTGTTCGGATCTGGAATGCATTGCCTGAAAGGGTGATGGAAGCCAATTCGATAACAACTTTTAAGAGACAAGTAGGTAATTATTTGGGGAGTACAAGTTTGCAGGGACATGGGGAGAGAGCGGGGGAGTGGGATTGATTTGGATAGCTCTTTTCAAAGAGCCGGCACAGACACAATGGGCCGAATGGCCTCCTTCTGTGCTGTATAATTCTTTGATTCTATCTCCTTTCCCCTTCCTTCTTGTTGCCCTACATTAGCAACAGAGCAGAACTCTACTGGTTCAAAAGGTACATAAGTGCTTCCTGCTTGAATAATTATTTCTCCAGATGTGGATCAGGGTTATCATTATTCCCAGATGGCAACTAAAGTAAATTGACACCGTTTACAGATATGATGGCTTCAAAGTGCAAAGATCAGAACATTTCAAAAACACTATGAGGCTTCCTCATTAGAGTTTTAGAACTGTAACCTATGTTAACATTTTAGCCTGACTGATGCTTTTCCATCCACCCATCTGATATATTTTGGACTGAAGTTTCCACTGTATGTTTGGTTCTGCTACAACTATGAAAAATAATGCAGGACAACAGTGAGAAATAAATGTTATTTACATTAGCAGAGCTATTTAATCTGTTTAAAGGGAATTTGGTTTGGATAAGAGAGTAATATTTGAGAGGAATCAATCTTCTTTGAGATATCCTGGGATCTGTATCTTTCACACAAACCAACAAGCAGAACATTGCATCATCCAAAGGACAGTACCGCCAATAGTGCAGCTCTTCCTGGAGCTATCCTCCTGGGGGGAGGGGAGGGAGGAGGTAGTGGGTTCCCATAGAACTGAATCTAAGGTGGTGCATTTGTCAATGAAATGTCAGAATCAAGCCAAACCTCTGTGGTGGTCTTGGTAGCCCAGTTCCTGAATCAGGCGGGTCCACAGTACTCCAGGGCACTGCTGATGACATTACAGCCAGCCTGGATCATCAGCAAGACTTGAAAGGACTTGAGGAATTCTGACAGAAAGTTCACCTTGACATTTTAAATTACCTATGATACATTTGTGAAACATTTGGGCAAAGCAAAAAAGTGTTAATCTTCTTCAGCCGTCGTCGTGCACTTACCCAATAGGAAAGTCAACATCAGCTCCATAACCAGTCATGTGATATAGGCCAAACTTAGCCAGCTTGACGTGATTCTGCAATTAGATAATAAGAAAAAAAATCTTAAAACAGGTCCTTGGCAATGATTAAGCCCTCCAACAAGCTACCCCACGTGAAGGTCACTATACAAATGCAAGTTGTTGTTGATAACTGGATGCTAGACTCTTAAAAACAATTCTGAGCCAAAAGTAGGAGATAATTCAATACAATTTATATATCACCATTCAGATATCACAAAGCCCCTCACACTGCTGGCTAAGCACCCAAGATGGTGGTGCAGGGGGAAGGGGTGGGGGAGTGGAAATGATAATCACAGTTTACAAGGAAAGGGAACAATAAGAACCATTATCTTTGCATTTGATAGTGCATCTTTCAAATCACCAAGATGTCTCACAGCACTTCACATCACAGGATATAATGTAAAGTGTAGTGACTGTCTTGTATAACTGAATGTAACGGCAGTCAATTTGTATGCAGCAATGACGCACAAGCAGTTTTGAAGTGAATGACCACTTTTATCTGGGAGATTATCTGAGAAATCTATAACATATAACAACAACAATAACAACTCAGATTTATATAGTGCCCTCCACGCCGGACGGCGTCTCAGAGCACTTCACAGTAATGGATCCCGGGGCCGAGCTGCGGGGGGTGGGGGGAGGGGGGAAGGTGACCAAAGTCGTGGTCGAAAAGAAAGGTCTGCAGCCAAGACCTGAAAATAGCAAGAGAGGGGGTGAGGCGAAAGGAGTGAGGAAGGGAGTTCCAAAGCCTTGGGGCATAGTGGCTGAAGGCACAGCCGCCGATGGTGGACGGGAGGACTCGGGGGACAAGGGGGAGGCCAGACCCGGTGGAATGAAGGCACCGGGCACTGTTGTGAGCAGAGAGGTCAGAGAGTTAGGGTGTGCAGAGGAGTGGAGGGATTTGAAGACTAGTGTGAGGATCTTGAAGTCGATCCTCTCTGGGACAGGCAGCCAGTGCAGTCTGGCAAGGACTGGGGTAATCGGAGAGCGGAGTTTGTGCGGGTAAGAATGCGGGCAGCAGAGTTTTGTATGACCTGGATTTTATGGATGGTAGTGGATGGGAGATTGGCGAGGAGGACATTTGAATAGTCCAGCCGAGAGGTGACAAAGTCATGGACCAGGGTTTCAGAGGCTTCTGGAGTGAGGTATTGGCAGAGACGGGCAATGCGTCGGAGGTGGAAGAAAGCAGTGCTGGTGAGGGACCGGATGTGGTAGAGGAAGGATAACTGGGGGTCGAACCTGATGCCTAGGTTGCGTACTGGTTTGGAGAGTTTTAGGGGGAGGAGGTGAGAACTGTGTGATTTTAGACGTTGACGAGAGCCAAAGAGTATGGCTTCCGTCTTGTCAATGTTCAGTTGAAGGAAATTTGCGCTCATTCAGCCGCTGAGGTCTGACAGGCAGGCTGACAGAACATCAGGGGACTGGGGGTCGCAAAGTGAGGTGGAAAAATAGAGTTGGGTGTCGTCCGTATACATGTGGAAGTGTACCCCATGTCTGCGGATGTCAGAAAGAGGAGGGGGCCAAGAATGAATCCTTGGGGTACCCCGCAGGTGACCGGGTGAGAACGGGAAGAGAAGCCATTTGTGCAGATGTACTGCTGGCGGTTTGTGAGGTAGGACTCGAACCAGGTGAGTGCGGTCCCACTGAGATGGATGACGGAGGAAAGGTGGTGGAGGACGATGGCATGATCAACTGTGTCGAACGTGGCGGAGAGGTCCAGGAGGACAAGGAGGCAGAGGAAGCCCTTGGTCACAAATAGAGAGAATGTAATTTGTGACTTTCACAAGCACAGTCTCTGTACTGTGGGCAGGGCGGAAGCCGGACTGGAGGGGTTCGAAGAGGGAGTGGGAGGAGAGGTGTGTGTGGAGTTGATTTGCAACAACTTGTTCTAGTACTTTTGCGAGGAAGGGCAGGTTAGAAATAGACTATATAAATAGTCCATTGAAGAATAAAGTAAATGGAACACATTTATTCTAGGTGATGTGTGAGACACCTTTCTCATTCACCACTGACATTTTCAAATAATCCAAGAAGCTACACATCCCTCTCAGCAATATGCTGTCTCTAAGCATGGCAAATTCCTTGTAACGCACCAAGTTGTACACCACCAGTAATTTATTTGTACTGAAGCATCAGCACAAATAATTTACTGGTGGTGTACAACTTGGTGCAGAACAGGGGTCATCTCACCTCTTTTCTTTCTGACTCGGTGACAAGCTCTGACTCTTGTTTGAGATGCTACCTGTATGAAGGGCACTATATAAATGCAAGTTGTTTTTGTGCTGCAGTAACCCTACATTAATTAATGCCAAGCAAAATTCCCACTGAAAGTTCTGTCCTAACAATCAGGCAGCTCCCTCTTTAGAGCCAAGCACTGTAATAGTCTATGACAATAACGATAGTCCGTAAGCACATTAAAGAGCCTAGTACAAAGTGATCAAGATGAAACCTAGTTTTTAGCACCTCTAAAGCATTTATACAGCTTCCACATAAACAGCACCAAGTTATATTGCCTGAGTCACTCCACTCTTGGATCAGGCAGAACAGAGATCCAATGAATAGAGGTCTGGATACAACGATGAACATTAGTAGCTTGTCATTTATAACCAATTGCTACAGGAGATGGGCGCACCTGTACACAAAACTGCTTTGTAAAGATATTATATTTTTACAGTGATCAGGTGCATTATTTGTACACGCACATTAACATACTTTAAGAACTATTTTTGTTAAATTATCATTGTCTAGCTTCAGAACATTTAGAGGGGAATAAAAAGTGAGACTGTTTCGTATCTTACTGCTGGAAGGATGGCAGGGAACAGTGGAATACCATTTTTTCACAAATCCAAATGGTAATAGAAAAGCACAGCTCTTCCTCATGGCTGGAATAAACTAATATTAAAAACTACTAATTATTTTATGCTCACCATCATTAGCTGTACTTTCAATCACTACGCCCCTAAACCTCTGTAACTGCCTGCTTCAATCCCTGCGCCTCACCCTCTCTTTATCCATCTTAAATCCCACTTTAAGGGGCACAGAGGAAGGATCAGGATGGAGTTCCAGAGAACAGACGAAAAATGATTGAAGGATCGCCCACCAATAGGGGTTGGATCGGACGGGGGATATGAAACAGGCAGTGTTTGCTGAGCAGAGGGAAAGGCCGGGCAATTGGGTTGCAGAAATAGGGTGGGGAGGCTGTGGAGGGATTTGAAAATGAGGACGAGGATCTTGAATTTGATCCGCTGGGGGAAGGGGAGGCAGCGGAGCTAAAAGATCCAAATCCCTTAAGTAACGGGATCAAAAGGTGACATGTGCAAAAGGTTTAAAAGAATTAGCATGCGGCCAAGGAACTAAAAGAGAATGCATGTTTTTGAAACGCATGAAACAGGGAACTGCAAACTGGTATTCAGATTTGGCCACTGTACATTACATTCTGGTTAGACAACAGATGACAGCACGAAGCAACCTTGTTTCAAGTAAAGATATTTGAACATTTACATTTTTTCTTAAGTAAGGATTATTACAAACATATTGGGGAAATGAATATTCTGCATCAGATCACGCAAGCTATAGTTTACCAGAATTCACTTGCCATTAAATTGATCATTAAAGTGTCAGCCTGGCTCAGTTGGTAGCATTCTTGCCTCTAGATCAGAAGATGATGTGTTCAAGTCATGCGTCAGGAACTTTGAGGTCAAAGTCTATGCTGATACTCCAGTTTAGTGTTACGGAATGTTAAATGTACCGACCTTCAAATGAAGGTGAAGCCAAGGTTTTGCCTGTTCAGGTGCATGTTAAAGATCCCATGACAATTTGAAAAAAGCTGTTAACCCTCCAAATAAACGGGTCATTCACCTCCTATTTTGTGGCGGAAATATAACAACAATATAGGTTGTGCATAAATTGACTGGCAGATTCATCTACAAATATACAGTCACGACACGTAGCAGTGACTACTGTGAAGCGCCATGAGATGTTTTGATGCAACAACAACAACTTGCATTTACTTAGCGCCCTCCACGCCGGGTGGCATCTCATGCGCTTGACAATGGTGGAGCCCGAGACCAAGTCAGAGGTAAGGGGAAGGTGACCATAGGCGAGGTCGAAAAGGAAGGTCTTCAGGCGCAACCTGAAGATGGGGAAGGAGGGGGTGAGGTGAAGGAGTTGAGAGATGGATCAGCGGCCGAAGGCACGGCCGCTGATGGTGGAGCGGAGGATTCAGGGGACACAGAGGAGGCCGGAACCAGTAGAGCGGAGGCAGCGGGTACTGCTGTGGGGAGAGAGGAGGTTAGAGAGATAGGTGAGTGCCAAGGAATGGAGGGATTTAAACACTAGAGTGAGGATCTTGAAGTCGATCCACTCTGTGACAAGAAGCCAGTGGAGTTTGGCAAGGCCTGGAGTAATCGGGGTACGAAGTTTGGTGCAGATGAGAATGAGGGCGGCGGAGTTTTAAATGAGCTAAATTTTGTGAATAATGGAGGAGGAGAGATTGGTGAGGAGGGTGTTAGACTAGACCTGCCGAGAAGTGGCAAAGGCATGGACAAGGGTTTCGGCAGCTTTTGGGGTGAGGTTTTGTCGGAGATGGGCAATGTGGAGGAGGTGGAAGAAAACAGTCCTGGTCAGGTACCAGATGTGAGGGAGGAAGGATAACTGGGGATCGAACCTAACATCTAAGTTGCGCATGGGTTCGGAGAGTTTTAAGGACAGGTCGGGTAGGTTGAGCAGGTCGGAACCGTGGGACAGAAGATGTCGGTGGGAGCCAAACAGTATGGCTTCCGTCTTGTTGACATTTATCTGCAGGATAAGGTGCTATATCAAATGCAAGGCGCTGACAGCATTAATCTGCATGGATGCACACCCTACCTCATAGAACCAGTGCTGAATCTTGGTGTCTTGTTTGAATCTCAACTGTCCATTGAACCCCACATCTGTCCCCTGACCCGTTTAGCTTTCTCCCACCTCCCCAACATTGCCTGTTTCAGCCACTACCTGTTTTCCCATGCTTTTATCATGTCCAGGCTTTTCCCTGCTCGCCAGACTTCCCAATTCTTCTCTCCATAAGATGCAGACCATTCAGAACTCTGCAGCTTGTGTGCTCTCCCTAACCAGGCTATCAGAGCCTACCACCCCCATCCTTGCGCAGCACCACTGGCTCTCTATCCCCCAGAAGATCGAGGTCAAAATCCTTATCCTTCCTTTTAAATCCCTCTATGGTTTTGTCCCACCCTGCCTATGTGACCTTCTCAAATCCTACCAACCCACCAGCTCCCTCAGCTCAGAGGCAGGCTTGCTTCATGTCCCCCACTTTACCCGCACACCATCGTTGTTCGGACCTTCAACCTTTTTTGCGCGTGGATGTTCAGCCTTTCTGCCCCCACTTTGTGGAATTCGCACCTTCTCTCACCTCTTTCTTCTTCATCACGTCTCCCACCCCCCCCACCCTAGGCCCCCACCCCTCCCATCCAAACCCTAGGATAGATGCAAACCCTCAATTGTCCAGCGCTTTAGGATGTTCTCCGAACATGAAAGATGCTATATAAATGCAATTTCTTCTTGTTCCCAATGGAAATGTCACTGTATCAAGTGCAAGGACACTTACAGTCATTTCATGAACGACAGGTGAGTTCATTTTAGTCAGCTGGGTTTCTGAAACTTGCGGAAACTCATCACCATGCTTAAAAATATCCAAGCCAATACTTCTACTGTAAGTTTGATAAATTTAAAAAAAAGAAAATATTAGTCTCAGTCTGGTTTGAATACTCAGAAGCAGGGTTTCTGCATGTGTCAAATTTCCAGCTGACCAAATAAACCCAGCAGTTCTGGATGCCAGTAGGCCAGTGATATACTATTATCACTGAAAAGCTCCTGAAATAAGAAAATGTAACTGAAATTTTATATTACACAACGTAATCATTCAGAACTCTGCAGCTAACGTCCTCTCCCGTACCAGGCTCCACGAGACATCACACAAGTAAATACAGACTGTCATTGTATACTGCAACATGTCCGAGTATACCAGGACACCTACAGATAGTCACAGCTACTAACTAGTAAAGAATCCTCCTTTTAATTTGTTACCGATTTTGCAATTTGCTACAGTCTGCTCATTACATTAGTTTGTGAACCTTGTAAGCTTTATTAAGGAAGAAAGATGAAATGATTTACCTCGCAATCCAGGAGAATATTATGAGGTGCCAGTGCTCTGTGAACCATTCGGTATTTGTTCATATATTCTAGACCTTCCAACACTTCAAAGGCTGTTTGTAGTACTCTTCCTGGACTGAAAATTAAACAAAGTATTACATACAGTACTTTTGACATTTCCTCTTTTATTAAATTCATGAAACTCTTACAGTTTGTAAGAACATTTCAGTTGTGGGAGGCAAATGCCACCGCACAAGTTTATCCTTGCAAATATAAGATAGGGATCCAAAAAGAGAATTTAGGAGGAACACCTTAACATTGAGGGTAGTGAGACTGTGAAATTCACTGTCTGAAGAAGTGGTTGAAACTGATAGCGTAGATGCATTCAACAACAACAACAACAAGATTCCATTTATAAAGCGCCTTTCACGTCAGGAGGACGTCCCAAGGCGCTGCACAGTTGGGTCATGACCCGAGCAGGGGGGAAATGGTCAGGGGGAGGGAAGGGAGGGAGCGAGGAGGGGGGAAATGGTCAGGGTGAGGGGAGGGAAGGGAGGGAGCGAGGAGGGGGGAAATGGTCAGGGTGAGGGGAGGGAAGGGAGGGATCGAGGAGGGGGTTGAGAGTCGAGAGGGGAGCTGAAGGCTAGGTCAAAGAGAAAGGTTTTGAGACCGGCCTTGAAGGAGGAGAGGGAGGAAGCAAGGCGAAGGCACTGGGGGATGGAGTTCAATAGGAAGCTGGACTTGGGTGAAAGAATGGGTGAAGAATTGTGTAGAATATAAATACCAGCACTGACTGGTTGGGCTGACTAGCCGGTTTCCATGCTATACAGTGTTTGTAAATTTTTTAAATCATCTAAAATAAAGTGTCAGCCTAGCTAGTTTATTGCCTCAGTCTGAAAGTTGTGAGTTCAAGACCTGGGTCCGGACTTTGAACTCACATAATGTTACATAATCTGAAACTCCAATTCAGGGTTGGGGGTGTGCTGCATTTTTGGAGGTTCCATCCCTGAGATGTTGTACAAAGGCTCATCTGGTTGTTCAGGTGGATCACATGGCACTGGTGGAAAAGTGAAGGAAGTTTGTGCCAGGGTCAGGGGCCACAATCCTCAAATAAATACTTAATGGCTGTTTGTGGGAGATTGTTGTGTGCAAATTGGCTGCCAGGTTCATCTACAAACGCAGTTACATCCAGATTACGGAAAATCCTGTGAATCCCTTTAAACCCATTCAACATAATCCTCTTAACATAGGCAACTGTGAGGGAACCTGGAGACCAGTAACATACCACAACATCGGTAAAGGTCTAACTAAATTGCTCTGCAATGTCACTTATGCCGAAACCAATATGGTGTTTTGAATAGAGTTCAGTTTTATGTGATCCTTTCAAGCATACATAAGCATAAATAAAATAAAAACTCTTTAGGGCACTTCAAAACAGATCTGTGGATAGCTAATGAACGTGGACATTTATAGAAGTTGGGAGAGAGCACAATAAGATAAAATGTTACATTACACTTCCATTATCTGACATCAAAGCCTCAGTAAATATACTCAAGTCATGTGATACATTGCAACACGTCAGGGTAGCAGGTGAACCAAATAATCACAGCTAGCTAGTAAAAAATGCTTTAAATGAAAAGTGATCACACAACACTGTTCTTTCAATAATTAATCCCATGTTTTATTGTTAAGATATGAAAGGGATTGATAGCATTGATGTCAATAAACTTAAAACAGTAGGGACACTTAAGTAAAAAGGTAAAGAACAAACAAACAGTTTGATTCTAAAGATCAGGAAATAAAATCAAGAGAAGAGGTTAAAAATAAGTTAGGTCTATTCTATTGAAATAGGAGACATTGAGATGATGAAAAAGCCATTCAACTCATTCAGATGGAGGTAAAGGGACCCTCCTCCTGTTTCAAAGAAATTTGGAATATTTTTCCCAATTATACTGTTTTCTATTCAATTCTCATTCAAATTTACCCCCAATTTCAAATTAATTGGCTACTCACCTCACCTCATTGTTGTTTATGGGCCATTACTGGCATTCATTAATTGCCAAGCTTGACAATATAACATTAATTTCATGTCTATCAATTTAACATCAATTTAATGTTGTAAAGTGTTTCAAGATGTTTATTTGAAATCATATCTAAAATATCAATGCAAATTATTACCATTGCTGCGATATTGCTGAGATAGACTACCTGCCATCTTTACTTGCAAAACACTTCACAGTAACTCAAACCGTACAGCGTGTTGATAAGGTTAAAAAAATAATACTTGATCAGATGTAAGTAATATTTGTAAATGGAAGTGAATCTGTAGTAATTACACTGCAGCACTCAAAGAAAACTACAACAGATATTGGGTTACAGCCCAAGGATTCAAATACAAGGGGACACGAGATGAGTAAGAAAGTTGGGTGGAACATATTTACTGAAAGGATTATAGACTTCTGGAAAATGTTACCAGGGAAGATTAACGAATATACGCTGTGGCAGCAGGAGAAAAGGACCCAGGTTCAAGGATGGAAAGGCAATTTCAGAACAGGCATCAGGAAGTATTTGTTTACACAGAGGGAAATCAACAGCTGGAGTGAGTTACCACAAAGAGCGGTGGAGTGTCATGAGAGGACCTGTGGAGTCCTGTAGCTCAGTGGTTAGAGCACTTGCCTCGCAAGTGAGAACGTCTGAGTTTGATTCCCAAGCAGGGTGAAGACCTTAAACAAGTTTCCTTACTCCATACGCCTGTTTACCTAGCAGAAAGTAGGAACCCGGTTGTTAAGTCAATTGGTGGTTCGCTTTTCCGGGGGTAAAAATCCTTTCAAGAATAATAATAATCCATGACTGTTTGTTGGGCACTGCTGTGCGCAATTGGCTGCCGCAATTCGCCCACAAAGTATACAGTCAATTCACTTTACAGTATATTCTGTGAAGCATTTTAAGACATCTCAAAGATGACATGAAAGGCGCAATACAAATGTAATTTTGTTGTTGTTATATCAAATCCAAGGATTAGTATTTATATTATTATGATTTTCCCTTGTTGATCTCAAACTGTTAAATCCTGAATCTCAAATCCTGAAGGTCTCAAGACCTTCCTCTTTGACCATCCCTTCAGTCATGGTTCCGAGATCCTGGCATGCACTGCAACATTTTCTTCAACCCATTTGTGAAGTTCAGCATCAGGCATTTGTCGTAAAAAGGGGAAGCAACTGCTCGGGAGGGAGGGCTCCGGCCTTCACCAATTCAGTAAGCACCCTGGAGGTGGAGCCAGCTTCCCAGCGGGCTTATTGGTTACTCCTTGCATAAGCACATGCCAGAAAAGTTCTCCTATTGAGATTTGCTCGTGATACGTGGAATACAACAGAATCTCACCTATAATTTAGGGACTGTTATGGGAAGGATTGAGCTCCTTGCAACAACTATGCTTTCAACCCTCTGTTGGTTGAGATTGGTATTGCATTACTTCCGGTCTGAAGAATTTGATCTGCCCTCACAAAGAGGTGGCGGAGATACTGGAATACAGAGCTTACTTGGTCACCAGGCTCAGGGCGGGCTTGCCCTGCCGGAGAGATAATCCAGTAACCTGATGGAACCACCACTCAATAGGCAGGAATACGTGTTCGAACTGTGAGCAGTAAGATGGGCAGCAAGATTGGGAGGCAAAGCTCGCATTAATTTCACATTCAGGAAGCTTGCAGGGAATTCCTTGTACCTACTATCCACCTTGTGAGGACTCAAACTTGAGTTTATCAGATGCCAAATAACCAACTACTAATTACCCTTTGGAGACGGGTGGAAGGAAATGTAAAGGGGTCTCCTTGGAACTAAGCTGACTCCATGGTGCAATACTTGCCAACAGAATGTCAGAATGGAGTCAACACTCTTGCAGTCTCGATAGTCCAGTTGTTAAACCAGGGGGATCCGAAACACTCTAAGGCACTGCTCATGACAGACCAGTGACCCTGACTCTTCGGCAGTATATGGGGGGCAGACTGGGTTCAGGTATTCTCCCCACTCACCTCCTAATAATTCTGAAGGTCTCAAGACCTTCCTCTTTGAACATCCCTTCAGACATTCTCCCACCCAAGTTGCCCTCCAACCCTCTTGATTTCAGCTTGGGTGCAAATCTTGACAGTCCAGTCAAGATTTGCTGACGTGATATATAAATGCAATTTGTTGTTGTTGCAAGGCAAAGGCCTGATGGGAAGGGTGGTCCTAGCTGGGAAAGCAGTGGGACGTTTGCCAGGCAGTGCTCTCAATGACATATGTGTAACTCTCAGTGTGATTTGGATACTCCTAAGCACAGTGATGGATTTCCACATGTGTCAGACAACCAGCTGACAAAAATACCTCAAGGGTGAAACATTCTGAAGCAGAGTGAACTGGCAAGTGATTTAGAGATTTATAACCTGCAATTGTTCTTTCCTCTTAGTCTTGGTATCGTTAAAATAGAAGTGCCTTTCAGTAACTGGAAACGAAACTATATTCTTTCGCTATAAACCAGATTTGAAACAAACCCAATAGAATAAAATTGATGTTGTTTAAGTTGGTTTAAAAGGTTTCTGTGTAAGCACCATTCTTGGTCAGTCGGACTTCTTGCTTCATAATAAATGAAATGTCCAGTTTTCTGTAGATTAAGATACACGGATTGATTGTTCAGCTGCTGAAACACCCACCACAAAGGATTTTCACAATTATGTCATTCCCATTTAATAAGCACTGAAGAATGTGCTTCACTGGCTCAATTAGAGGTGTCAAAGAATTAAGGATAAAATGATAGAAGTGGGATCTTGCCGCGCTGAAATTGTGCCAATGAATTGCTATAGAGGATGTAATTTCTTTTCTGAAGCCCACATACTGTGCTGAGTAATATCTGAATACATATTATGCTGGCCCCAAGCTCCTTTAAAAAAAAGCCAAGGTCAGGCAATTAATTGTCTGTCTGAACAAAACGCAAAATACTGCAGATGTTAGAAATCTGAAACAAAAACAGAAGTCGTTGGGAACACTCAGCAGGTCAGGCAGCATCTACGGAGAAAGGAAAGTGAGTTAACGTTTCGGGTCCACGACCCTTTGTCAGAACTGGGGCATGTTGGGAGGGAGAGGTTTTTAAGGGCTAACAGAGAAGGGGAAGGCAGGACAAGGAAGACAAAGGAGAAAAAGGGGTACAGGACAGGGGATGAAGGGTTAAAGGGGTATTAATGATGCAAAACAAGGGTGGGGATTGCAACAAAACAGGGGAATAGAGGTGTTAATAATACGGAACAAAGTTTGGGGGTTGGGGGGAATTGCAACTAAATAGGCAGACCAGAGAGAGAGAAAAGGTGAATCTGGGACCCAGATGACATGGTAATGGTCACAAAAGATGGGGAGGGGGTATAGCAATGATATGCAAACCTACTCAGGGATTGGTGGTGTAGGCAATGGGAACAACAACAACACAATTACATTTGTAAAACGACTTTCATGTCAGGAGGACGTCCAAGGCGCTGAAAAAATGCCCTATTAGTGCAATGGGACGGGGTGAGGGGTTGCCTCTCTGAGATTGAGGTTGAAACTATACAGGGAAGAGTAGAGACATTTGGCTGAGGGTGTTGCAAACATGAGCCAGGATTGTTTAAAATCTACACTGGGTGCCATGATCAGGAAATGGTTCCAGTTCCACCATTGACATCCAACAACAACTTGCACTTATATAGCACCCTCCACACAGGGTGGCATCCCATAATGCTTAACAGTGGCGGAGCTTGACTCCAAGCCTGAGGGGGGAATGTGACTGTAAGCACGGTCGAAAAGGAAAGTTTTCATGCAGGACTTGGAAAAAGGGGAGGGGGCAAGGCGGAGGGATTGAGGGAGAGTGTTCCAGAGTTTCGAGTGTAGTGGCTGAATATACAACCTCCAATGGTGCAGTGGAGGGCGCGAGGGACAAGCAGGAGGCCGGTGCCAGTCGAGTGGAGGCATCGGCTGATGGATTGGGGAGTGAGGAGGTCGGAGAGATTCCAGGGAGTGAAGAGATTTAAAAACAAGTTTCCCTCACCATGTTGTACAAAGATTAAGGGGGAAAAACTATCTGCGCGCACCAATAAAAAAATCGAAGTGTAGAAAAAATAAATGTTTTAAAAAAGATAACTTTCATGTGTTTACTCATACTTCTACTGCTTACAACAGAAGACAGTACTGTATTCTCACTCACACATTTGATAAACTCCACAACTGCATGCAGGAAACATGATTTGAGTGGGACACATAGCTTTTCCACGTAGATCAATATAACAATAATAATCCTTGCATTTGATATAGCGCTTTTCATGTCTTCTAAACATCTCAAAGCGCTTCACAGAATAGACTGTAAAGTGAATTGACTGTATATTTGTGGGCGAAATACAGCAGCCAATTGCGCACAGCAGTGTCCCACAAATAGTCGTGGATTGAAACAACCAATTTATTATTGTTTTTTTGAGGGATTATTATCAGGCGTATGGAGGACAGAAACTTGCCCAAGGTTTTGCCCTGCCGGGAATCGAACCCAGATCTCTCGCTTGCAAAGCAATATCCTAATCTCTAAACAACCTTTTATCGATTACATACACCACTTTGAGTTCCTGGCAGCCATGAGACTAGGACTATTCAATCCTATGTGTTGAGGTTGTAGGTTGGGACTCAGAACTCATATAATCTATGCCGGCACTCCAATGCAGCGCGTGGGGTGTGCTGCATTGTTGAAGTTGCCAGTCTTTGGATAAAACATTATAAATCAAGGTTCCTTCTTCCTGTTCAGGTGGATTTTTAAAGATCCCAACAACTATTTGAAAAGAGATCAGTGTTTCTCCCAGTGTTCTGGCCAACAATCCCCAAATAACATTGGTCATTCATTGCATGGCTGTTTGTGGGACATTGCTTTGTGCATTAAAGACACTATAATGATAATAATCCTTGCATATTATATAGCACATTAACACTGTATCAAATGTAAGGGTTATTATTATTGTTTAAAGCACTCACCCAACTTACTAATAAATTGTTAAACTATTACAAAAGAATCTCAGGTTTGAAATATATATGAACATGAATCATTTTGAACACAAAAAGTCAATTGATTTTCAAATCACTTGGTACGTTCCAGAGACAACAAAACAGCCTTTCCTGTTCTACCAGCTTCAGCTTTCCTCCAACCACATTTCTTTTAAAGCAAAAACACTGTTATAAACTGCTGGAATTGTCCATTTTAGCCAAGTTACATTTTCATTCCCTAGAAGAAAGAGGCCCCAAGATCTTTCCTGAAAGGTTCATAACTCCGTTTTATTCATCTAAAAGCAGCATGCCACCAATCAACAACCTTATTAGTTAAACAATTTAAATTTAGTTTAATGAGAAACTGGAAACTAGTGAAATTTCTCTTGCTACAGTACTAAGTGCAATCACTGTGATGGTGTGTACTTTGAATGGGTGTGCCTATTGTAAGTATATCATCAGTCACTACAAGAGGAATTTCTCATTCTCAGCTGCGCAGTTACTCAATATTAACACCAGAGGGAGAGCAAACACACAATATTACACAGCTGTAATCTGCAGGTTTGCAGGAATTATAACAATGATAAAGATAAATGTGAAATGTGGTCACGAAAATGGATGGTGGGCAACGAAATAACTTGTCTATTTCAAAAGTGTGCCATCGTAAGAATGTCATGCTTTCCCATTTCTGTTTATACATGTGTAGTGAATTCACAAAATGCTTCATTTCTCTTCAATCTCAAATTATTTTTCGCTATGTGTGTCTTACCAGTTCCTCAAGGAATGATGACTTGCTTTCAAGCTTCTGCTATTAATGCTCCTGCTTGAAGTATTACAAGGTGGATGTAACCAGTACAAATGGGATTGTTTGACCGTAGGTTAAAGCACCCTAGAGAGACACCATCAAAATTTATAACACAGAAGAAGGACATTTGGCCCATCGTGTCTGTGCTGGTTCTTTTAAGAACCATCAATGTCAATCTCTTTCCCCAAATCTCCCTTGGATGAGCATCTAACTGGTTCACTGCATGAATGTGAATGTGATGACTCACTCGGTCACTTACTCACCTATAGGTGTAGACAATCAGCTTCCATCCAATCTGTGCAACAACCTGGCACAGATAATAGACTTTGATTCATCAAAAACAGTCGGAAGTCCATGTCCTACCATTAAATCTAAAATTATTACTTTGAAACACCAACCACAATGGTTTTTTAGATTAACTGGGTCTCTGACAATGTGGAAATCTATCACTTTGCTTAAGAGTATCAAAACAGAGTTCCACACATGCCACCTAAATATGGTAACTTCCCATGTTTGGAATAGGATACGCACTAGAGAGATTCATCCTGCTTACCTAATACCAGAGAATATTAGGTGCAGGTTGGCAAGAGCCAAGGCTTGGGAAACCCGGAATGTGTGCTGGGGTACTGCTCGAGCTTAATCAGCTAAAACCGCACAGCTTGCCATTGAAACTTTCCTTCAGTTATGACCACCTTACTTGTTAAGGCTTTGGCTTGCAGGATTATCAGGAGCTGAGTGGGAACAATCCCTGCCGCAGTGACACAATGAGCCAGGCTGCTGGTCTGTCATCAGCAGTGCCCTGCAGTACTGCAGTACTGCCTGACTCTGGAATCAAACCATAAAGACTGCCACAGAAGGTTGACTCAATTCTGCCATTCTCTTGTCAAGCACGTCACCTGGGAGCCATTCAGTTTAAAGGTGATTCTGCCAAACTGGGTAGTTATTAGTCATCACCGTGTCACTTCACCAATGTTTCTGTAGTTATTTTTATAAGGATTATTGCACGTATCAAGGATTCATTCATCATTACCATAATATGACATCAATTGCCTCTTCTTTACCAGTGAGTCAGGGATTACAATTTCTTAATACAAAGAATGAAAGCATATTTTTCTTTCTTTCCACAGTGTTTTAAAATTCTCTACTATATGTACCGTACCTGTACTATAGTACTATACATATGTTCTACATTACATTTGACTCAACTCCAAGAATACTTGACAGATACCTTTTCTTCTTATCTCTTTCAGCCTTAGATTAACCATATGCATGAAATTTTCATCCTCAGTCAACTCTTGATAAAAAATGGAGGATATTAGTTTTTAATTTTTAACAGATTCCAGTGTTGTTGACAGAGGTCAAGATTAACACTAGTCCACAAAGCGAATGCAACTACATTTACCACAGTCCTGAGAGTATATGTGACTAGGCAGATGGACAATGCAATGCATTCAGATAACAGTACTTGCTCACTTCATTGCAAAATCACATTACAAAGTGCTTCTTGTTCAGAATGTACCCTCAACACCTGCTTTTGTGAAGATAATATAACAATCAATGTTTCCTTTTACATAGCAAATTGTCTAACACTGTTATAATAATACTTATTATTACATAATTATTGCTAAAAATTAAAAGTTGAGAATTGCTTATATTCTCCATTGCTTGCTTGCTTACTTACTTACTAGGTCTGAAACCTCAATTCAAATCTGATTCCTGTTGAAAGCTAAACCTAAACTTATTAAGACAAAATTGGTTAGGAAATGTTCATATCAAGATGTTAGCTTTCTGTGATTATGAAATCTACCATCAATTGCTGAATCACGGATTCAAGGAAACTCTCAGCTTATCAGTTTGCTCATTTTAAATGTTATACCAAATCTATAATAATCTTTGCATTTGCATTTGATATAATGCATGCTGTTGAGATGTCTAAAAGTGCCTCACAGGTATGATTGAGTCTATTTTGTGTGCGAACATGGCAAATTTTGCCCATAGCAATATCCCACAAACAGCCATGGAGTCTCCAATTTTACTGGGGAATTGTTTGCCAGGACATTGAGAGAACACTCCGAGACGTCACCCGGCATGAAAGGTGCTCTATATATGTTGTTGAGAAACTCGCTTCTCTTTTCAAGTAGTGTCATGGGATCTTTAAAGTCCACCTGAACAGGTCACCAGGACCTGGTTTAACTTCTCGTCCAAAGGACGACACTTCCGACAATCCAGCACTGCAATGGAATGTCAGATTAGACTACAAGAGGTTCAAGTCCTGATGTGGGGCTTCAATACATGACCTTCTGATTCAGAGGTGATAGTGTTACTCACTGGGCCAGTCTGACACATTTGAACCACAGGGTGATTAAGCCTGAAGCAGGGAGGGAATGGATTTGATTGCCCGAATAGCCTTTTCTCATTGTACTCATTGGAACTAGCTAATGAAAATCTAAAATGTGTCTTTTGCAAGTTAGGTCAATTACCATAGTAATGACTTAATGTCAGAAAGCAGAATTTCAGTCAAACGCAACAAGTTGCATGTTGTCTTTTTAATTAAGGTTGTTTCACTCAACCTCTTCCTTCCCTTCCTCGGCTTTAAATCCAGGCGCAGAACCTTGTTCCTTTTCAAATAAAAGTTCCAAGAATGTTCTAGTTAACTTAGTTACAACATTCCACAAGGATTTTATTTATTTAATTAAACACAAAGCCTCTACTAATGAAAAAATGATGCAATGGTTGTCACAGTGCTTATTTATGTTTGAATGTAATTCGGAACAGTGAATACTATTTTTCTATTAAAAACAAGACTTAGCTCCAAAGATTGTTTATCAAAGCTGGTAGATAAGATGCAACTGTTCTGAAGTTTTTCCCCTTCTAGCTCACAAGAACAAGCTCTGTGTTTCCCTCTCTTAAATAAAGCTATAAAGCTAGAGGTGGGCAGGAATGTGAAGACAATAAAACATACATTTGATTTTATAACTGTAAACGTGCATCTCCTACTTTGTACCTTATTATAGAACTTCAATCTCAAACTTACGTTCGCATAAACAAAGGCATTACAATGACGTGATAGCTTGAATTTTGGCTTTGACTTTCATTTACAACAGTTGCTGGCATTCCTAAGTTGCCCATCAAATACAGATCTTTTCGTTTGTATACGCAACAAGTATGCAATGTAACAAATATTAGCAGTTCTCTGCCTAGCTTTATGCAGCAGGGGCATGAGAGGTTCCCTGTTAGAACAGGGGCAAATAGGGAAGAAAAACTATTTTGAGGGTCGTGACTTATGAAAACAATCAACAATTTCTGACCTGCAGCCTTCAGAGGTGATAAAGCCCATACTAATAAACAAATGTTTCAACAACTGGATCTTTTTGAAACAGTGGTGGCGACAGCATGAGCTGCAGTCAAAGAGGTAGGATTTTAGAAAAGTTTTTGAATCAGAGAAGGAGAAAGCAAACTGGAGAGATTTAGTTCTATTGAGCAAATTGGCTAAAAGATCACTCTCCAATGATGGGAATCATGAAACAGACCCGAGACAGCCACGTGGAGGGAGTGGATGAGGGAGTGTGGCCACAGGATATCACAAAGTTTGGGTAAAGCAAGTGTGCAAGTTAGAATGCAGATCGCAATGGCAAGTTAAGCAGAAAATATAATAATCTATTTGATATAGAACCTTTCATGTTGGGAGGATGCCTCAAAGCATTTCAAGGGATTTACTGTAAAGGTTAGCGACCCAGACAATTTACAATTTGCACACATCAATGTCTCACAAACAATACAACACAAAATTACAATTGTATAGCTCCTTTCACATCACGAGGACATCCCAAACATTCATGAAGTGAATGACTAATTTTATCTATAGGATTATTTGCCAAGACACAGATAACATAAGCTTGAGCAGGGAAGAAGAAGGCAAGACTGCATTTGAGAGTGCTAGAGAGAGATTCACTTGCTAGCTATTTTTGGGTGCAGCTGGAGGAGCAAGTCTACTTTCTTTTGGCGAGTTGGGGTATTTCGTGCAGAAATCCATCATCATTTTAAGAGTATTAAAACCAGACTGAAAGTTCCACGTATACACAGAAATTTCCGTTTGTCTGGAACAGAATGTGCACTCATTCCCTGGAGAGAAGCCACCCTGCTCACTCACATAATCGCAGATAGTATTAGGCACAGTTTGGAAAGAGCAATGCTTGAGGACCCCTATAGTGTGCATTGGGTAGTGTCCTAGAATTTAAGCAGCTTGCCTTTTCGAATTGACTGGCAAGCTTCCCACTTCTTGTTCAGCTAAGACCACCGTGTCCGTTAGGTGTTTGTCTTGCAAAGGTAACAAGTATTCTGCTTAAAATCTGAAGCAGCTTCTGGGTCATCAGATAAGCTGAACCACAACACAAAAATCACAACAGTATCCAACAGACAAACCTGAACAAAGTACACTTTCAGCTATTCTCATGCAATATTATGATCTTCACAACATGTCCACATATCGCAATCAATAATTCAGCACTATAACCTGAATCACATGCACATACATTTCAGTTTCTTTCTTCTCCCAGGCTGGTATGCACAAATTTTGAAACCCCTACAAAAGGTATTAGTTTATTCAAGCCTGTTTACAGCAAAGGAAGCAAAGAAACCTTCTGTATAAATAAACCATTCAGGTCTAATGTCTGTGAGAACCTCCAACTGTCAATATACTGCAACCAAATTTCACCTTTGTTCCATAAAATATAAACTGGCGAATTAATCCTTTTGATGATATGAACACTCATAAAGAAAGTTACATATGGATTCACTTCTGCGGTTCTTGGACAGTATTTTATGCATACCGCAGGTCTTTTGGATGAAAAACTGAAGCTGTATACATTTCAGCTTTTACAGAGCACAGTGTGGGGGTAATGAAACATCAGGTGTCATGCAGGATCAGCTTTTCCTGCCAGAATGGTGTGATGTATCGTACACCAGGGATCAATCAGGAACTGTAAAAACCACCAATCAAGTACAGGTGTTCCTGTTTCATAGCATTAAACCTGATAAATGTGGAGGAGGAGGGGTGAAACATTAGCATATAAAAGCATCCTGGATTTATTTCCTCTTCTGTCTACCATTCTTTGTAGCCTCAGTAACATTTCCATTTCTTAATGTTCTAAGTTTTATAAAAATAAACTACCGTCATTGCTTCTTTATTCCCTTTTAAAAATGTCATAAATGTTCACAAACTTTACTTAAAATGTTCTACATCTCAATGACCACAATGCTAAAGTCAGTGGATAAAGCCATTGTTCCGCTAAAAATAGAACCGCGTAAATCGAGACGGCCCCAGGTTAGATTCCCACAGTTTGTGCTGAGTTAGTTCATCTCAGTTGGTGTAACAGTAGGGAAAAGAAAATGATCAACCAACGTTTCCTTTCCTGAAGCCCCATGATCAAACAGGAGATGGTCAATCATCAGCTAGGCTCTCACTTGAACGGTATTTTAGCCGGGTAGCGGAAAGAGCTCACATCCATGGAACTGCAACTCTCACTCCCCCACCCCCCGAGCCATTCAGAGGAGGACATAATGCCCACACTCCAATGCCATTCTTCATGTGTGACAGTGGATAATCTGCATTCAACTATGGGGCACTCACAGTACAATCCAATCCTATCTTCACACAGCTGTGTTAAAGACAATAATCTCCAGTAAAAAAATATACTGGACAAAAATAATAATTTATTAATCAAATAGCGAAAAATAATAAAAATCTGGAACTGAAATTGTCATAATCATGCATCAATAGTTATTTTGTGTAAAATAATAATACATACATTTCATATAGTACTTCATCATTTGTCAATAAGTCTCAAACTGCTTCACAGGATATACTAGGAACTGACTGTGTATTTTGTGGGCAAACACAATACAAAATTACATTTGTATACGCCTTTCACGTCGGGAAGACATCCCAACATAGCCAAGCAATGTCCCACAAATAGCCATGAAGTGAATGATCAATTTTATCTGGGGGATTATGGCCAGAACACCAGGAGAAACTCCTTTCCTTTTTTGAATATTGCAATGGGACCTTCAACATCCACCTAAACAGGCAGATGAGATAGGATCTCTGCTTAACCGTCTCAACCAAAGGACGGCATCTCAAACAACGCAGCACACCCTAAGCATTACTTTGGAGTGTCAACCTAGACTATATGTGTTGCAGGTGATGACCTAGGGCTTGAACTCACAATCTTCTGATTCCCAGGCAAGAATGCTATCAACTGAGACAGGCTCACACCCTGTGTAGACTAAAGAATAAAAGTGTTAATTCATAAAATTGGGATGGAAGGGTAATATACAAAACTAAGATGCAGTAATTAATGCAGGATAACCAACGTTTCCTTTCCTGATGCCTCATGACAGCAAAGTACAAGAGAAAAGTGGAAAGTCAGAAGCTAGTCTGTCTTTCTCTTTTGAGGTCTGATAAATTGATGTGCATTTTCAGATTTTACTTCAGGTTTCCAGGATTCACCTTTTATGTTTCTTTTACCTCCACAAGACTACTTTGACCAAGTGCTTCTGAAGGCATCCATCCAACTGCAAAAATTAAACTTTTTGTCAAGTTACAAGATCACAGCTCGAGCTTCAGATGAAAAAAGTTCTTTGGCCCATTTGGTCTCATCCCTCCAGAATACCCCACCCCCGCCACAATCGTTTTCCCAACACAGAATCAAGCTGCTTTTTAAATGAATCCAGCAGTTTGTTACAGCCTGAAACACACAGCTACAATTATTTTATATAGTGAATACAAGTGTATATTTAGCTGAAGCAGAGTTTAAAGGGGAAATCCAACAGAGGCTTTCAAAGATATGTATGGTTATTATAGGATAAATAGAGATGATTTTCGCTGATCAGTCAGCTCTGAGACGCCATCCGGTGTGGAGGGTGCTATATAATCCAAGTTGTTGTTGTAACTATAAATTGGAAATTGAGGATTATCAGCTGAAGTAAAAAAAGGGAAGGTCGGAGGGTTTTCTTTCACACAGAAGCTTGATAAAATATGGAATGCTTTACAACAAATTGCAGCTAAAGTCATAATAATAATAATCTTTGCATTTGATATAGCGACTTTTCATGTCTTCAAGACGTCTCAAAGCGCTTCACAGAGTACACTGTAAAGTGCATTGACTGTATATTTTGTGGGTGAAACACAACAGCCAATTGTAAACAGCAATGTCCCACAAATAGTTGTGGATTGATGGACCAAATTATTGTTATTTTTTTGATGGGATTATTACCCCCAGAAAAACAATCTGTCAATTGACTAAAAACCCAGTTCCTACTTACTGTTAGGTAAACAGAGGAGTGTGGAACAAGAAAACAAACCCAGTTCCTCCCGAAACAATACACTACAATGGAATCCACATGTCCATAATAACTTAAAAAATAATTGGATAAATACTTGAGGAAATGCAATACCAAGGTGAAAGAATTAGTAAATGGATTAAAGTAGATAGCTGCAGTGCAAAAATATCAGCATAATAATAATAATAATCCTTGCATTTGATATAACACCTCATCACATGGTTGAGACGTCTCAAAGAACTTCATAGAATATACTGTAAAGCGAATTCACTGTGTATTTTGTGGGCGAAACACAGCAGCCAAATTCGCACAACGATGTCCCACAAACATTCATGGATTGAGTGACCCATTTCTTTTCTATATTTTTTATTTTTTGAGGAATAGACATGGTGGACCAAATAGCATTTTTTTTGTACTATACATTTTCTGGATCTAACTGATTGGTTTATTTTGTAAGGTATTATTTTCTATTTTAATTTTTTTCAATGTTGAAAGTATGTGAAGCACAATATGGTAGTCAGTAAACAAATACCATAGTAATGAAAGTTAGTTACACAGTGGTTTCCTTGTGGAATAGTGGAACACGGTACATTGGGTTGAATTTAAATTTACAAGCGAGATTATCTATTTCTATCACGTCAGCACAATGATTAACTCAATTTAAATGTAATGCTTTTTCTTTCAAAGGCAAAAAGAAGGTAAATTGATTGAACTCTTGATTTTTTTGAGTAGTTAACAGATTAAGTTATCTTCGAAGAGCCGGTATATTCTCTTATTTCTTCTAAACCTTGGCAGATTTAAAGAAATCTCATCGACCAAAATGCTTTGAAAGACCACTGTATAGTGAAATAAATCAAAAGCAGTCAGTCTCAAAAGGTGTTTATGATAAGTGGAAGGAATTTAATAACATTTTTACCCTTTGTACTTTTTTAAGACCACTGTGTTTCATTAAACACTTTCTTTTCCTGCTGCCCTTTATTTGATATATTCTTTCCTTTGAAATCATACTAGCTGCTTCTATTGTAGATTCAAATCGCCCTCGATTTATCAACAAAATAAATCATTTACAGTCTATCTGCCCAGTTACAAAGTGACTGGAGTGTTTTCTGAATGATATCTGTCTTTTCAAAACATCCCGCTTTTCTACACAAATGTGTATCATATGCAGAGTCTGGCATTTAACTGCAAATCCTTTGATCAAGCTTATTAATATTATGAATTGAACCGCAGGGAACCTACAACTGATCTCTCAGACATTTCATCTGTAACAGCTTCACAATTAGAACTATTATTGCTGGAAGCTGGTCTAGCAAGCTTGACCAGTGCATTTGTAGTTTCTGATCCAACGTTATAAGGTGCATTTGGCCTGATTTGAGTCCAGTTACTGAATTATTCTATGGACATATTGACTAAAAGAAAGGGAGAACTGACTACACTGAGAGGATGGCAGACAATCACTTTAACTAAACAATTTCTGTATCAGACAGATACAAACACAAGCAAGCTTAACAAATCTATCTTGTGCAGTGAAAGCTCCATATGTAGTGCTCCAGGATAATAATACTCATATTGAAGGTATCAAAAATACAATAATTTGCAACATATCTCAAAGCACCCAGCTTCCTAATTCTTTTCTTTCCACTTTACAGATGGGAAACATTTGCAAGCTTAATCTCTCTCCTATTCATTTCCTGTTCCTCTTGGTCCGACAGACAAAACAACAACAAATTTACATTCACATAGCGCCTTTTTATGTCAGGAAGCCGTCTCGAGGCACAGATGGGAGCTATGAGGATTTTTTTTACAAAAGAGCTGTTAGAATATGGTCAGCCCTACAGGGTATGGTGGGTGAGCAGATTCCATATTAACCTTCAAGAGGAAACTACACTATAGCCATTATAACTTCACTACAGAGCAAATTCGCTGGGGAACATTAGATGCCATCATGATGATGATCAGCAGTTAGGCATTTATTCACATGAGCACATCTGTATAAATATACTCCAGTGTAATTATTCTACAGAGTAAGCATTTGTACATTATACAGCACATAGACTGCAGTGTATTTACAAGACAGGAATATAAATGTAGCTTCAAATGGTGCCAGACTACAAAAGCAAAGCTAGGCCATTTTTTAAAATTGGATTATGTTGGTGCCTTAGAACACACTTCAGTGTTTTATGCTATACATTTCTATTTTGCCTTAGTTTGAACAGGGGAGGAGAAAGGGTGTCACAATTGTGTTGCATGATTTGACATACAGTCAAATTGGGGTTAAATGACTAATTATAGAAGTGCATTATAGGTTCTGTATAACAATGTAAATGCCAAAGTAAATGTCTTCACATGACAAATCGTATAAACCAGAAAAATGTGAAGATGAAGCACTGACAGGAATAATATCTTTACTAAATAACTGTAAAGTCAAAACCAAAACATCCATGTGTTTTTTTGGGTCCGACACTACGGAAACCCATCACCATGCGTAAAAATATCTAAACCAGAGTTCCGTGCATCCCACCTACACATGGAAATTTCTGTATATTGTAATGTATATGCGCACTCTCTCCCTGGAGATACATCCTGCTTGCCGAATTCTGGAAGAGTATTGGGCGCAGATTGGCAAGAGCCAATGCTTGGGGATCCCAGTTTGTGCATTGAGGGATTGCTGGAATCTAACCAGCTAAAACTTTAGCATTGAGAGCCCTGTCTGGCAAGCTTTCCTGCTGCTTGCCCATATAGAACTATCATACCCTTCGGCTTTGCCTTGCTCGGTCTTTAGGGTATGGCGCAGCACATCCTACCATCAGAAAACGTCTCGTAGAAGCATTTAAGTTTCTTTTTAGTAGTTCTTGTCTCTCCAAAAGGATTGTAGCAGTCGACTCAAGAGTTCAAGAACTAAAACAAAAGACCATTAAAGTGACCCCAAACACCGGTAAATTATTCAGGGGCTATATTCTACTTGTTTTAAAAAGAATATGTCAGAAGATTTAATACTAGCATTTGCAGACATAAACCTAATGGTGTGACAAACTAAAAATTACCTCGTAGGCTTTCTTTCTTTTAATAAATCTTCCAAACTCTTCTCGTAGTGCTCAGTGACAACCACCAGTCTTTCTGTAAGTGATAAAAATAATAATAATCCTTGCATTTGATATAGTGCCTTATCATGCCATCGAGACATCTCAAATCGCTTCACAGAATATATTGCAAGTGAATTGACTATATATTTTGTGGGCAAAACATGGCAGCCAATTGCGGTCAGCAGTGTCCCACAAACAGTCATGACCAAAGTTTTTTTGTTGTTGAAGGGATTATTATCCCCGAAACGCAATCCACCATTCAACTAACTACCAGGTTCCTACTTACTGCTAGACGAACAGATGCCATCAATATAAAATAGTCACAAATAGATCAAATAGTGAAGTTAGAAGAAATTTCTTCACACAGAGAGCAGTGGGAATGTGGAACATGCTACTACAAGGAGTTGTTGAGCAAATAGCATAGATGTATTTAAGGGAAAGCTAGATAGGTACATGAGGGAGAAAGGAATAGAAGGTTATGCTTGAAGGCTTTAGTTGAGGAAGGGCAGGAGGAGGCTCATGTGGAGCATAAACACCAACATAGACCAGTTGAGCTGAATGGCCTGTTTCTGTGCTGTATATTCTAATGTATTCTAATGTATGCACGTGGAGTAAGCAAGCTTGCCTAAAGTTTCACCCTGCCTGGGAATTGAACCCGGGTTCTCTCATTTTATGTGATGAGAGCACTAACCAATACGCTACAGGACTCCCATGAATTGTAGATCAAGAGGTACTGTATTTATTACATTACTACGAAAAGCTGTCCGATTGCCATTACAACCTTTTAAGTTGATATAAATGAAAAGAAACAATCACAGAAAGATGAGGAAAACTGGAAATGGCTAGCGCATTGTATTGCTGATATGTATTAATGTCTATCTGCTTGAATTTGCGGTAGTTTGGGTTAAGTTTAAAAAAACTCCCACAAAATCAAATTAATTTGTTCCTATGGAATGACTGAACAAAAGATAATATTTCAATGACATTTCATCACAAAAAAGAGAAGTGAACTGCAATTGTCTTTTTTTCTGTTCTCGCAATGTTATCTCTTTTCCCCCTTCCAGCTGGTGACAAGTGATGCTGTTCAGTTTCTCTTCTACTGGCAGTGTTCGACCCCTCACCCAAATGGTTACTTTTCATATGTGAGCTAAACAGAGCAATCTATCCTTCATTAATTGTTGAAGAGCAATTTTGTCACCAAGCCTTTAAAAGATTGAGACTTTCATTTTATGTTTTAACAGTACTCAAACAATTATATTTTAGAAATTTGAATCTTAGGGGCTGTTATTTATATACTGGGTCCAGGGAAGTTTTGTGAGGATGGGGATGATGACAGCTGTTTTTAAGGGGTGGAAACACTCCTTGTGGACAAGAAGCGGTTGTCGTTGTCTGTTAATAGAAGCAAGGAGGTGGAGGTGGGAGGTAAGGAGAGGGATGGGGATGGGGTCAAGCGGGCAGGAGGTGGGCTTCATTTTCGACGTGATGGAGATAAGAGAAGAGGGAAGTCAGGGTTGAAGGTATGGAGGGAAGGATGGGTAGGGGCCAGAGTGTGGGTCAACTGAACCAGGTTGACCATGTGTTTTTTTTTTAAATTCTGCTGTATAAGATAAATTTAAACAATCACTAACACATGAAGAAAAAATGATATTCATCAAATATATGTCTCATGATTCTTAAGAAGTATTTACCATGCTTTCCACGCGATATGTCCACATACTGGCAGAGCGTCGGGTGTGCAATGGCTTTGAGGATCTGAAAACGTCCAAGAATTCGAATGGAGTTTGGAGTGAGTGGAAGTCCATTACTGCCACATACGTCGTGCGGAAGTGCTGAAGCAAAGAAAGTGAAGGCTCCAAGCTTGGCATCCTTTAGAGGAAACATTTTGCTCTCAACACAATGTCATTGTAAGCCTGCATGCAGATGAAGAAAAAGAGAAAGAAATTCATTAAAGGCTGGCATTTCACTTTATTAGCCTCTACGGCAAACTGACATTATAAAAGCTTCTCATTCATCCAGACTGCTGCCAAGGAATACATCTTGCATCACTTGAGCCACAAAACAAGGCGGTCACTGTAGCAGGATGGGGATTAAAGGAGGATCTTGGCATACTGTAATACACCATGACAATCACTGTGCATTTGTAATTGTTTCCCCTCAAGATTGTACAGAGTGGGGGATATTACCTCCCAAACACTTACAAAGCCCATAGCAGCAGTCATCAATAATAAAATCTTCATTTCATAGAACCATAGGGAGTAGGCCATTCAGCCACTCGAGCCTGTTCTGCCATTCTATGAGATAATGGCTGATCTAGACCTCAACAAACAAACAAAACCTCAAGTCCAATTACCCGCCCTTGCCCAATATCCCTTAATATCCTGACCAAACAAATATTTGCAGGACAATCCATGGAATCAATTGAAACAATCCACTCCTATATATTGAGTACAATAGCAAGAACAAGTCTTCTTGTAAAACGTGAGGGCAAGAGCCTGGGGCATTAAGTAATTGGTCACACTTCTACTTTTCATTCATACTGCAAGATATATGCTTTACTCTCATATGCATAAACAAATGTCTTGTTCAGACATTCAGTCCCTATGTACCTTTATTACGATTAGGAGAGCGAGGTCAATGCTGCGAATTTCAGAGAGAGAACAGAATAGGCACCCTGAGATCCAGAGTTTCAGAATTTATACCTGCTTTTAGCAGTTGGTTGTCCAAGTTGGAAGTAATCAATTCTTCCAATCACTGTTCCCCATATCAAAAGTGCTCATATTGACGACAACTATCACTGAATTTCCAGTTATGTCCCCGATATTCCTGTGTCTATTATGAATGTTTTATACCCACCAGCAGTAGATGAGCTTTCAGCCATTCTGCCCCTGCAACTCCATACCAGAGTTCTTCCGCTTTCCCTCTCCTGCCCCAGCTTCACAACCATCATTTTGTCTGTGCACTTTTGGTCACTTTTCCTTTTCACAGTACTCCCTCAGCTCTCCTCCCAGGTTGAGCTCCCAGTCAGCTGTGTGAAGCTCTCCTGACGTAAAAGCTGCTATATAAATGTAATACTTTTATTTTATCCCAAACTCGTCCAATTCTGTCTCCAACAAAGCCAATTCTGATACAGGCATTGCTTAAATTCAGGTTGATCTCAATAAAAAAAACTCACCACACATGCATAAATATACCCGACAAGCTGTCTTGCTTGTAAACTCATTGCTAGCTTGTTGTTCTGTCCTGCTAAATTTAAGGACCATCTTTTTGATTTATGGAAACTATAACTGTTGTGTCAAATTGGCAGAACAATGTGGTAATGAACCAGATTATAGCATTGTCAAATGATTTATAAATATATTCTGTAATCAATAATTCACTTTCCAAAAGCATTTAGAAACTGTTGCACATGTGCATGAGTCACTGTTGGCAGTGACTGTGCTCCACATAACTCGATAGACTTTTAGCACATATTATATAACAGATTTTGTTTATTTATTGACTTGCGAAGTTCTTTGTTGCACCAACATATAAAGTGTAGCAATATAAAGTCATTTGCAGTCGTCGACAGGGCTACTCTGTATGACTTGCACCACCTGGTAGAAACATCTCAGCATTGGAATGCAGCAATAAATAATGGAAAGTGGACCAAAACTCAAAAGTTATTATGAGCAACAGTAACCTACAAAAGATTAAACCATAGTCAGAGGACCAGGATCCTATTCAAAACACATTTATATTCCCTCTCCCCATTCATTTTTCTTAAAATAAAGCATCTTGTGTCCATCCTATGGCACAGATCTAGTTTATCCTAATAACACACTTTATTGTGCAATTAGTTTCTACAAAACAGACATTGTATGATTCTTGCTGAAGAAAAATTGCAGTCTTTTGCCAAAATATCTAAGATTAGTGTTTTGTGAAATACGATGCCAACTGTGTTGTTAACTAATGCCTGTTTGTCAACAGATGAAATAAAAGCGCTTTCCCCAATGCCTCAGCAAGTTTATCTGGTAAGTGAGTCATCAAGACCTGAAAATCACAGGCTCAATTCCCACTACTGGTTCATTTCAGTCAGCGTGGGATGTGAAGTGCTACAACTGGTCTCATCGTCACACAATCAGCAATGGAAAATCAACCAGGGGTCCTGCTACTGATCGATATCCAACAATGTATGATAAATCGTAGCACAGTGGTTAGCATGCTCACCTGGCAAGCGAGAGGACCTAGGTTCGATTCCTGGGCAGAGCGAAACCTTACGCAAATTTCATTACTCCACACACCTCTGTTTACCTGACAGTAAGTAGAAACTCAGTTGTTAGTCGATTGGCGGATCGCTTTCTGGGGTAAATATCACTCAAACAAAAAATTGGTCACTCAATCCACAATTGTTTGTGGGACACTCCTGTGCGTGTTTCACCCACAAAATATACAGTCAATTCACTTTACAATGTATTTTGTGAAGCGCTTTGAGACATCGCAATGACATTATAAGGCACTATCATTATTGTTGTTATTATTATTATTATGAAGGTGCCTATATGTGAATGCAAGGCAACGCCAGAACTCGGCTTAACTGCAACACCCTATCCCAGCAAACAGCCTGGCAACTTTCATCAACAATGCTCATACATGAATAACAGTCACTTAGAAGAGGTACCAAAGAACCTCAGTAGAAAACAAATTAGTAAAATAAAGAATTATAAATTAGGAAATATTAGGGTGAAAATTACAATGTTCTTTAACTGATTTAGTGTGATTTTCTCATACGTTATCATCTTAACTCAGATTATTATCACATCAAATTTATTAAGAGAGATCGCAAATTTTCACTCAAAATGTATCAAAATCTTACCTCCAATTCTTTTCCTACTGTTGCAATGCTACATTTCTATGTGAAGATGTCATGTAACACAGGGATTTGAATTACACTGGATTTGTGTTATGGGATTTGTAGCATTTCCAGGAGTGTTCTTGAAATTACAGAGGATACATGTGGGCTTGGTGGCTGACCGAAACATAACCGAACAAAGGATGTTGAGTACATAAACCGCGAGCCGAAAGCTTACAGCGCAAATTGATGAGTATTTAATCTTGTTCAAATTATTCTTAAGGGTCAAGACAACATAATAGCTTTATTCTGTAGGGGCTTACTCTTGCAGACAACTGTTGTGTGCTCCATAACACACAATTTCTGTACTATGATGTGGGGAATGTGGTATTTGGTGAATTCACTGCAAAGCCTGGTTGGCTTCTATGAATAGTGTGACCATTGGCCAAAGATTTTATTTCATCTTCTATTATAATAATAACTTTCAAGAACCAGATGCACTTATGTGGCTAGGACAACAACTTGCATTTATACAGCATCCTTCACTCGGGGTAGTGCCTCGGAGATCTTATGCACCACGTGACTTTAAGAGTCAAATGATAATAAAAATAATAATAATCCTTAAATTTGATATAGCGCCTTATTGCATCATTGAGAATGAACTGTAAAGTGATTTGACTGTATATTTTGTGCCAATTGCACACAGCAATGTCCTACTAACAGTCGTGGATTGAGTGGCCAAACTATTATTTGTTTTGGAGCAATTATTACCCCCGGAAAGTGATCCGCTAATCTACTAACAACCGGGTTCCTACTTACTGCTCGGTAAACAGAGGCGTGTGGAAGGAAACTTGCCTCAGGTTTCGCTCTGACTGAGAATCGAACCTGGGTCCTCACACTTACGAGGATAGTGTTCTAACGAATACGCAATAGAACTCCACAAATAATCCATCAAAAACAAACTATTGATAATTACAGATGCAGCACAAATATTATTGTTTCTGTTACATTTCTTAAACATAGTTTCACTCCAGCAGTGAGCTGTTCCACACCACCAAGGAATAAGGATCACCTCTCCAACGGTAAGCCTTATTCAGTGGTGTTGTGCTCCTCCATTTCTGAAGGATCTGTGGGTAAACACACCACTGAGCCATGCAGATTGAAAGGTTGCGAGTTAAAATCCCGATCTGTGCTGAGCTAGTCACTTTCAGCCAGGCTGATAGCTGGGTGTTATACCTGACATTACAACCCCGGGTTAGGGACAGGGGGAGAAAATAGACTCGTTTTTCTACGTAGCTCATTGAGTGGCCACAGGTTCAAGCTTGGCTATGTGGGTCCCATATTGTAATAGTTGGCTAACCTCAACAACAGCAAAAACAACAACTTACATTTATATAGCGCCGTTAGCGCAGGGTAGCTTCCCGGAGCGCTTCACAGTGGCGGAGTCTGACAACAAGCCAAGCAGAGAGGGAGGGGGGAGGTGACCGTAAGTAAGCATGATCAAAAAAGAAAGTCTTTAGGCGGGATTTGTGGGTGGGGAGCAGAGGGGGCATGATGGAGGGATCGAGGGAGAGTTCCAGAGTTTCGGGGCATAGTGGCTGAAGGCACGGCCACCGATGGAGGAGCGGAGGGCACAAGGGACAATTAGGAGTTCGGAGTCAGCCGTGCGGAGGCAACGGGTGGTCGAGTGGGGGTTAAGCAGCTCGGATAGGTAGGGAGGTGTGAGGGAATTAAGTGATTTGAAAAGGAGTCAGAAGATGTTGAAGTTGATCCATGTGGCTATCCATGTGATAGCCAGTGGAGTCTGGCTGGGGCTGATGGACAGGGGTAGGGAGTTTTGTGAGAGTGAGTATCCGGGCGGCAGAGTTCCAATTAATTGGATTTTGTGTATGGTGGAGCTGGGGAGACCAGCGTGGAGGGCATTGGAATAGTCCAGCTGGGAATTGACGAAAGCGTGGATGAAGGTTAAACCTCACTGTTAAATCTCACAAATGAACAATGGTCACTTCATAGAATCATAGAATTATACAGCACAGAAGGAGGCTATTCGGCCCATTTGGGTGAGATACTGGAGAAAAACTGAGGAGCTGTACTGCAGTGAAAGGAAACTGAGTCAAATATCTTCAGAAGAAAAAGCTGTATGATGAGAGGTAGGGGTAGCAAATTGGAATTTCTTCCTGACATTAAAGAAGGAGATTTTGGTCAGCTCAGTGTCTGATACATCCAGAAACCCATTGCCATGCTTAAGTTATCCAAACCCAACTCAAAGTTCCAAATATGCATGCGACCAATGCATAGGAATTTCTGTCTGGAATGGAATCTGCAGTCTCCCCAGAGGGTTGCACCCTCCTAACCTGAATTCAGAAAGTATTAGCTGCAGGTTAATGATCGACAACTCTTCGGACCCCAGTGTGTGAGCTGGAATACTGATTGGAGTTTAATGACCGAAAACCCCATTGCTTGTCAATGAGAGAACTGTCTGTTTGGTTTTGGCTTGTAGGGTTAACAGGAGTCAAATAGGAAGAATCCCTGATGTCAGTGATTAGTCTGCCTCCCCACATCTTACTGATGAGCCAGGCTGGTCGATCAGCCTCAAGGATAAGGCGCTATGAAGAGAAGGATCGATATCGAACTACAGAAAATACCTACGACACCCAACTAATGACATAATTCCACCACAAGGATGTCTCAATAGTAGTTAGCTTCTGCTTTCTTCAATTCAACCCCAAACTGCAAATGTTACATAAGATTATATGCAAGTTTCCTGATGGTTGAATCTCTGATGAGGAACCTTATAATCATCTTTGAAACGTCAGTTTCAATCCCCTCAATCACTGAACTGATGAGAAAGCAGAAGCCTAGCCTGGCTTGCCTAGAATTATATCATTAATCCTTCTGGGATTCTCTGAAATATAAATCACATTGTTTGGTGATTTCTAATACTATACCGGCTTCTGAGGGCTAGGAAATAGATGGTATCCGATATTGTCTACATCTTGCATCCTTCTCCTGGGTTCATGACGCTTTCATATCTTTCTCAAATACCCACAACCTCATCTTTGGAAATACATGCAATTCCTAGATTCATCCTATCAAGTCGTGTGCTTCACATCACTTAAAAAAATCCCTAATATTTAGGTGTAATATCTATGTTGTTGTCAGTGTTTATTTTAGACAAGTGCTCTACTGGGTCCCACAAATACTCAGTTGGAGGTTAAGGAATCTACTAGTTTTCCCTCGCTAAAAGAATATAGTTTCCATATTTAAGTGATTTTTCTCCATTATATGGGATTTTTAAATTTCAGTTTCCATACATATCCTGTATCTAGTTCTTAAAAGAACTTACTGAAGCCCAACTTCAAAAATAAGAATGTGTTTACCAATTTTCTAAATTCTGGTCACTCTGAAATGCTACATCAACAAATGTAGTTTCGGGTGGAATTTCTCCCCCATTGTTTCTAAGTCAACTGATGTGAAAAACAAATCCTCTGAAAACTCTGAACTATATTCAATATTAATCCAAGTCTAAGTAATGATTACCACCATATTTCACACCCCTATTCATGAAAAATGATACACTTCACGTTACACTGAAGAAAGCTGAGGGGAGCACAATGCAATTGAACAGAGTGAATGCAGATGTTGCATGGCACAAGGTCAGGCACTGTAGCTCTATATTTCTCACTCTCTTGAAAATCTTGGGACAACATCTGCATTCAACCCATCCTACATCAATGACTCAAATTTCTCATTTAACAGGGATTATATTCTTCTACAAATTAGGAGCAATTTGTGGAAATTTAAACATGCGTGCTGCAGCACCAAGAGCAAGACCTTGACACCAAGTTATTCTTAAAGATTATGTGAGGCAATGTGTTAAGCACATTATTTATTTTAGAACTAAGTAGATGGGAAAATGTCTCCTCTTGCTGTCTCTGGGTAAAAAGTTCCTAGGTGAAATGAGTTTGTTCAGTCTCAAACCCACTTCCTAGTGGCTGTAAATTAACAAGATAAAACTTCCCACATTTGACACACAGTCTTGGCAATTTCACTCAAAGAGGCCACAAAGATGACTTAGGAAGTTTTTAAGAAATATATTCATGGAGGGGAGTGGGGTGGTGGGGGGGATCGTTACATTGTTGAGATTGCAATTAAGGTAATGGATGAACTTTGCACTGCATCTGACCACGATACACGTTATGCTTCTGGTTGCTGACATAAACCAAATGCTGCTGAACTTTGTATGAAGAGCTGAAATACTTTAGTTATGTTGGTTGAGTAACTGAAGGTCTGGCTCCAAACCCCAGTGTGCCATTTCCATCCTTTTGAAGGAATTTAAAACCCTGAACACAGATTCGAGCTCAGAAGGGTGAAGGTGAACATGCATTTATATTGCAGCCTTTGTGTAGGATAAGGTCTCAGAGTTTCATAATGATGGGTTCAGAGGCTGCCCAAGGGAGGAAGATAGTGGGAGGGTTAAGTGACCACAGTAACAATTGAAGAGGTAGGTGTTGCTCCCCCTTACCTCTGTGACCTCCTAACCCCCTACCACCTTGCTCCCTCCCTCCGCTCAGCGGGCTCTGGCTTGCTTCAGGTCCCCCGCTTCGTTCGCCCCACTATTGGCAGGCAGGTCTTCTTCAGCCACTCTGCCCCCACCCTCTGAAAATTCATCCCGCAGTCCCTCCGCCTCGCCCCCTTAATTGCCTCCTTCAAGATCCATCACAAGACCCCCGCCTCTTCGACCGTGCTTTCGATCATCCTGTTTTCTCCCTTGCCCTCCACCCTCTCCAGTTCCGACCCCCACCTCAGGTCCAAAATTCTGCCTGTCCAGCACCTTGGCCGTCCTCCCGACATGAAAGGCGCTGTACAAATGTAACTTTGTTATTGCTGATGTTCAGGTAGGATTAAAAGATAGATTGAGAGAGTGTAAGATGGAAGGGTAGAGCAAGGCATTTCCAAAGGTTAGCAGTGTGGTGACAAATTACTCACAGAGAGTGGTGAATATGTAGAACAAATTAACCAGGAGGTAGATTGTGTCAGCAAACTCGAGAGGGAATTAGATAGTTATTTGGTGAATAATTCAATTCAGGGGCATGAGAGACATAGTAGTGTAGGATTATTTATTATTTTTAAACTTTATTTAATTATTTACTTAGGGACCTTCCAGATGGACTACAATCATCTTTTCCGGTCCTGAACATTCCTATGTTTCGATGTAAGGTTCTGAATGGGAATGTTTTCTGGCACAGATAACCCTCAAAGGGATGGAATAATTGATAGTTTTCAAAATTTAGTTCTCTAAATCATTAACTATGAATAACTTCACATACTGGATGCACTCTACATGTTACCAATGCATCCAGTTTGCTCATGGGAAAGATTGGAAGCACAATAAAATCTTTCAAAGGGACATTAAAGGTCCCTTTAATTGCAAGCTGTACTTCCAATATAAACGACAGTAGTCTTCCATAAGTAGGTACTATCAAAAGTACCTCTGAAGAAAGGTTTCCTAACAACATGAAGAGACATTTTATTTGTTCTTTCCTCCCTCTATCCTAAGAACCCCCAGTGGTGAATTGGCTGCTCAACCAACTGAGACACTTCAGTTTTTCATATAAAGGTCAGCAGCATTTAGTTGATGTCACACTAAGGAGTACCACAGAGTATTCTCACAGGGAACGCATTTTGAACAATAAATGGGAGCCATCCAAGCCAGCAAAATTGAGCATTGTGTAATGCTGCACACAAGGAGAAAAAGTTTCTTTGAGAAGACAAAAGTAGAGTAAAAATAGGAAACATTTCATATATGTTAATATGTTTTAACTTAATGAGCTGGGGAAAACTTTACATTTTAAATACAATCCCTTACGCAAATTTTCCCCTTGAACCACCAGGCAGGAAATCATAGAAAATCCATTCTTGACACTTCAAGATTTAAGTACATTATTTTGCTCGCTTTTTTTTAATAGCACCACAGGTTACTAAGGTCAAACAGAATATAACATGGAAGGGAAAAATAAATCTCACACATCAACCTTAGAACATCATTTAGTTAAGATTTTAAACTGAAACAAATAAGCAGAACAATGCAGGTTCAAACACTGTTTGAAACACTGATAAACCATCTGTTAATTGAGAAAAAAATAAACTCAATTTTGCAGTTAAACTTTCTGTGAAATGGATTTGTTTTGGCTAGCTTTTTCCATTCATCAATCTGACTCAGCAAATGGTTTCTGCTAAATGTCTTCATGTGTTACTTCTCCCAATTCACAACATCAGCACAATGGACATACTTCGCCAACTTAATGGATCTAGATTTTCAATATTTTAAAAAGGACCATATAAGTCTCTTATACAGTAGCGTGTTCTGCAGTACTGTGTACAGTTCTGCTCATCAGCAAACCAACCAGGTCCAAGAGATAGAATAGAGAAAAAAAGTGATACTGATCTTGATTGCTAGAAATATAATAATAATCCTTGCATTTGATATAGCGCTTTTCACGTCTTCTTGACATCTCAAAGCGCTTCACAGAATAGACTGTAAAGTGAATTGACCATATATTTGTGGGCGAACGCGGCAGCCAATTGCGCACCAGAGTTTCAGCAGCGTGAGGGGTGAGGTAGTGCCGTAGTCTGGCGATGCTCCGGAGGTGATGGAAGGCGGTGCCAGTTGTGGCGCGGATATGAGGAAGAAAGGACAGCTCAGGGTCCGAGGTTCCTGACCGGCTTTGAGAGGTGGAGAGTGCAGCCTTGGATGCTGATGCTGTCAGCGCCTGAGGTGCGGAGGCGCTGACGTGAGCCAATCAGGAGGGCCTCAGTTTTACGCACGTTGAGCTGAAAAAAGTTGTCTCTCGTCCAGGACTCGATGTCGGACAGGCAGGCTGTCAGGACATCGGTGGTCGTGGAGTTGAGGGTAGAGGAGGAAAGGTAGAGTTGGGTGTCATCCACATACACGTGGAAGTTAACCCCATGTCTGCGGATGATGTCACCAAGGGGGAGCATATAGAGGGTGAAGAGGAGGGGACCGAGGACAGAGCCCTGAGGGACACCGCATGAGACAGTGCGGGGGGTGGAGGAAAAGCCGTTTGTGGAAACAAAGTGAATACGGTGGGAGAGGTACGACCTAAACCACTCAAGGACAGGATCTTGAAGGTTGAGGTGGGAGGACAAGCGGTGGAGGAGGATAGCATGGTCGACCGTATCGAATGCTGCCGATAGGTCAAGGTCGAAGTGACCAATTTAGTATGTTTTTTTAAGGAATTATTACCCCTGGAAAAGTGATGCGCCAATCGACTAACGGGTTCCTACTTACTGCTAGGTAAACCGAGGCGTGTGGAGTTAAGGAAACTTGCCCAACATTGAGCCCTGCCGGGAAGTGAACCTAGGTCTCTTGCTTGCGAGCGAGTGCTCTAACCACAATGACGCAACATTTGCCTACCAACTAGCTGCAATGAATCGCGGGAAATGTAGTCTTGATCCATCACTGCATGTGCAGAAGAACTTCATTTCCCGCAATTCAATGCGATTCTAATGCTTACCGGTACATGTGGCGATGGATCAAGACGCAAATGAAACCGCTTGGGCACTTACCAGTTGCAGTGATAAGTTCCGCATGCACACTTACTGTCTGCATTGAATTATACATGCGCAGTGTAGATTATTGATTAAATCAGATTTTATACGATTTATACACGTTTGCCTATAACTCAGACTTCATCTGAGTCATACTAAATGTTATGGTCCACTGAGTATAGAGCATAGAGTATAAAATTAAAGCATCAATGCTACATTTGTACAAATCATTGGTTAGGCCACAATTGGAGTTTTGGGCACCTCACTTTAAGAGAGATGTTAAGGCCTTGGAGAGTGTGCTGACGAGATTGACAAGGATGATAACAGGGATGATCAGATTTAGTTATGAAGAGAGACTGGATAAGTTGGATCTATTTTCCATTGGTGAGAGGGAAATTGATGGAAGTGTACAATATTACAAGGGGGGTTGACAGGGGAAATTGATAAAGGATTTAGTGGCTAGGGGCTAAAGTTATGAGACAGTCACAGAAGACTGAAAGGAGAACTTAAGTGATTTTTTTTCAATCAGAGAGTTGTTAGGATGTACGTAGAGTCCATTGTGGGTTTCAGGGAGAAGTTAAACAGGTGTATGATAGATAGGTATATAATTGTGGTCCTGTGGCTCAGTGGTTAACACACTCACCTCACAAGCCAGAGACCTGGGTTTGATTCTCAGCAATGCAAAACCTTGAGCAAATTTCCTTGCTCCACACACCTGAAACCACACACCTGAAACTACACAGAAACTCGAGGCTTTTTCAATCCCTCAAAACACAATAATAATTTGGTCATTCAATCCACAACCGTCTGCGCGCACTCGGCTGCCGTGTTTCGCCCACAATTATACAGTCAATTCCCTCGAGAGTATGTTCTCTGAAACATCTCGAAGACGTGAAAAGCGCGACATCAAATGCAAGGATTATTACTGTTATTATCATGACAAGAACAGGCGTATGATGGGACAGGTCTATGAAGGAGATAAGTGTAGGTATATTAAAGACAGAGGCTTGAGGAGGGGTGTGATGGATAAGACGGAGGCAATGGGATTGACTCAACACTCCGCTCTGATGGGTCTACTCCTGTGCTGTAAACGTGCAACCGGTCAACAACGAATTACGCCTTTCGCAGCGGGAGGCTGTCCCGAGGCACTGGAGAGTCAAGGATTTGCATCCGAGCTGGGGGTCAGGAGCAGGAGGGCGGGGAGGAGGGCGGGGAGAGACCCGCCAAAGGATGTCAGGATAATTATCATTGCACGGCCCAGAGAGGCAACAGCGGGGACCTGGGGGTGGGTGGGGGAGGGGGGGCAGGCAGGTGAATTGGGGGACGGTTGCAGGAAGTGGTGGGCGGCAAAAGGACTTCGAACGGTAAAATACACCTTTTTTTAAAAAAAAAGCAAGAGCTGAAGGCTGCGAGCGCTGGGGAGGACGCCACCCGCACAGAGCTCCGGATAAGCGGGACTCACACGGTCTGAGTCAACGCAGCGGTCTGGTCCCCCTTTGCCGACTCCTTCTCCACGGCGGCGGCGGCGGTCAGCTGAGCCGAGATGCACTCTCGGACATGTAGTCTCTAACGAGCTGGACGCCTCCGGCTGCAGGTTACTGGGTGACTACAACCCCCACAATCCCCCGCGCGGGGGAAGAGAAAGCGCCGCCGCCGCGCCTGACGGTCGAGGTCAATTAAAAGCTTGATTTAAAGTGAGGGACGCGCCGCCGAAGAAACCCGTCATTATTATTATTATTTGTTTTTAAATGTTTGAAACAAATCGTTCGATGGAAAATGTTGTGAAACCGATGCCCCGCTCGATTCGAAACGGGGCCTAAGGTGAACGATGAGGTTCGCATGACAGGCGGGCGTGAGGCAGTTGCAAGGCCGTTACGCTCGAGCGTGTGAAGGCCCCCCCCCCCCCCCCCCCGCGAGAGCGGACGGTTGACGGTCGCGAGTCGGTGTCTGAGTTTAAATGTGAGTAAAAGCCTCGCCTTCCTCCCAGAGTAACCGCAGCCACAAGGCACCGCTCCTCCACCCCCACCCGCTGCCTTCAGGTTATTATTATTGTTATTATTATTATTTTATATTCCTTGTATTTTTTTTTTTGGGGGGGGGGGGGGAAATGGAGGTACAGGTCCGCAGGGTTACAGCGCCACGCGTTGTGCAATGCTGTGGCTCGATATTAAACAGTAATGATAATGATAATAATAATAATAATAATAATAATCCTTGCATTTGGTGCAGCGTCTCATCGCCTCTTCGAGACGTCTCAAAGCGCTTCGCAGAAACATGCCGTCAAGCGAACTGACCGCCTGTTTCGTGGGCGGAACGCAGCAGCCGATTGGTAGGCGCAGCCGTGTCCCGCTTGCGGTCGTGGATGGAGTGACCAGATTATTATTATTATCATTATTATTATTTTTTTGGGTGGGGAGGGGAGGAATCATTACCCCCGGAAAAGCAATCCACCAATCGTCTCGACGACCGGGTTCCTGCTTACTGCGGGTGACCGGGGGGGGTCGTGTGGAGTAAGGAAACTTGCCCGTTGCTTCGCCCTGAGGTGGGAATCGAACCTAAGTCTCTCTCCCTTGCGAGGCGAGTGCTCGAACCGCTGAGCTACAGGGCTTACATTTCTAGCTCAAAGTCGGCCAAACGCTGTCCAATATCGTGCATGGCGGTGGGGGCGGTGGTGGTGGTGGGGGGGGGGGGGGGGTGGTTGGGTAGTAGCAGAGTAGGCTCGGTGCCTTTTTAATTAAACCGTGTAAGGGGCGGGGGAAATCTCCAACGTTAGGCACCCGCCCAAAAGCCCTTTATTTTAGACACTCGCCCAAAAAGTGCCAACCAAAACCAGCCCCAATTTGGACGTGGAGGAAGCCGCCCTGCCCGACATTGGCTGTGAATGAGCTGAGGGAAGTGCGTGGGTGATTCAGCTCCAAAGTGCAACTCAGCTCAGCTGTCAGGAGCTGACAGCTGACATGTTACTGCCCCCCCCATACATCAGTTGTTTTTCAGCCTGGCTCAGTGACGGCCAACGTTGGCCAAACCTGTCCAATGGCTGTGACTGAGCCGAGGGAAGCGCATGGGTGGTTCAGCTCCAAAGTGCAACTCAGCTCAGCTGTCAGGAGCTGACAGCTGACATGTTACTGCCCCCCCCCCATACATCAGTTGTTTTTCAGCCTGGCTCAGTGACGGCCAACGTTGGCCAAACCTGTCCAATGGCTGTGACTGAGCCGAGGGAAGCGCATGGGTGGTTCAGCTCCAAAGTGCAGCTCAGCTGTCAGGAGGTGACCCTGACAGCTGACATGTTACTGCCCACCTACCCCCCCCCCCCCCGTACTTCAGTTGTGTGTCAGCCTGGCTCAGTGGTAACTTTTGCCCGATTTTATCTGAGGCAAAACTGGCCAGGACACGGGGAGAAATTTGCTTCACTTTTTGAATAGTGGCATGGGATATTTAACATCAACTCCAATAGGCACTGACTCATCACATCAACCGTCCGCTCCCTGGAGGGCCTTTTACCTGCTGGAGCGCAATCGCCTTGCGTCCGCCTGGACTTGGAATTACATAGTCTAAGATGACGCTCCAATGCAGTGCTGCTGGGGGTGTGTGCATTGTCGGAGGTGCTGTCCTTCAGATGAGACGTTAAACCGAGGTTCCTATCTACCTGTTCAGGTGGATGTTAAAGATCCTATGGCCCTATTCGAAAAGATAAGGGAGTTTCACCTGGTGTACCATCCATCGTACCCTCGGATACAATTGTCACTCACTTCATGGCTTTTGGTGGTGTTTGCTATGTGCACAATTGGCTGTGCATTCGTCTACAAAACAACCAATCACTTCACTTTATGGTAAATCCAGTGCAGTGGGTGAACCCAGCAGCCAATTTTGTGAATAGCCACAAACAGCCATGAAGTGAAAGACCCAATTTTATCTTTGGCATTAATGGGCATATTGGGAGAAACTCCCTCTCTTTCCGAATGGTGCCATCGAATTTTTTAACGCACCTGAACAGATAGGCTATTATTACAAAGTGCCAGTGGGAGACGTGAGGGCCCACAATCTTCTGACTCACCAACCGAACTAGGCTGATGCCTGTTTGATTATAGAAGAAAGAAGGTTGAAATAGCTGATACTGTATCTGCCTTTTTTATGCCAAATAATCGATCTTGGTTGATGCAAGGTTAATTAGTTAAACTTTTGGAATTTACATTTTCACGCTGTTAGTTTTATTTTGTTATTTTCAGTTTAATTTAGAACAAGACTCCTTTTTAATGTGCTCTGATGTGTGCAGGCAAGAATTTGGTTTCAGATAACATGGGCATGCTGTTGCCTAAGTATAGACTTGCACATATGTTTCCTGAAAATAACACATCACCTCATTTTAAAACTTAGAGAAGAATAATGCACTCTTGTTTTCCAATTCCAAATATTTCCCAATAATAGAGGAGGTGCACTTTCTGATGAAATGGTGCATTTTGTTGCACGATACCTGATTGAGTCCCAGACATAACTCGTTTGAAGAGACCTATATAAATGCAAGTAGTTGTTGTTGTGCAGTAAAAGTGACAATGTAAGGTGTCAGCTTGGTCATGTTCTCACCCCTGAATCAGAAGGTTGTGGATTCAAGCCCATGTTGGGACTTTGAACTTAGTCTAGGCTAACACTTCAATGCATTGTTAGTTGTGCTGTTATTTGGATAAGACTTTAAACCAAGGTCCCTTCTGCTTGTTCAGGTAGATGTTAAAGATCCCATGATACTATTCAAAAAGTGAAGGGAGTTTCTCACAGTGTCCTGGACAAACAGATCCCAGATAAAATTGAGAACTTCCTCCCAATGTGAAAGGCGATATATACACAGGGTGACCAAAAAGTTGTGATACCATTACAATGTCTAATAAGTCTGAAAGAAATGATGATTGTTTAAAAAGATAATAGGGTATTTATCACAACTTTTTGGTCACCCTGAACAAGTGTAAATTGTATTGTATGTATTACTCCATATGGCATTTGATGCTGTGGAAGAATTAGATTGACTTTTTGTATTAATTTACAAAAGTAAAAGAATATCTGAATAATTTGATGAGATTTATGTTTGGATTCTTATTCAAAATAATAGTACCAAAAATGAAATGACCAATACCAATCCCATACTGAACCGATTCAGCAGCTGTACATGACAGCTCTTCTGTGACAGAGAATGGAGGAGGCATATTAAACAGCTGTTCAGACCTTTATGTACAATCGGTCCTGTTCATTTGTTAGTGTCACATATGTTTTTTCAATTTCCTGTGCCTTCACATATATAAACTTGAATTCTAACCCACAGAAAGGAGCTATACCAAAGTTTAAAGACTTTGACAAAATTCCAAAGCTCTTGTATGTGTTCCAAGATCTGAAATTCTATAGTTTATTTATAATATGGACAGAGATCAACAAAGAATCCAACAATCCAATATAAGTGATTTTCGTGCCTTGGGATGTCCTCCTGACGTGAAAGGTGTATTACAAATGTAATTTTGTTGTTGTTTATGCCATCTGGACTATTATCAGACACATTAATGAAAAGCAAGATTTTAGAGACAAATTGTCTCTTGCTCTGCTTGTCTTCAATGCGCAGTGCTCCAAAATACAATAGAACCCTATTAGAAAATCCTTCATCAAACGCAGGTTCATTGCAGGTTATGGACCCTGGCATTTACCAACCCAAAATTCCCAAATGTGTGTACTGTTGCCAGAAGCCAAAATGCCTGACTTCCAGTCATCAGGTGACCCAAAGCCACAGAACATCGCCATTTGAACTTCATGAGTACCGCTCAGTGTTTTGAACCGCTGTTGGAGCTGGTGATTTGAAGTTCTAGTGGGATTTTATAGACTCTTAACTATTATAATGGGGCTCTACATGTAGTTAAGAAATTAAACAGAATGTTGAGATGTATAGCAAAGGGGATAACTTCTAATTTGAGAGAAGTGATTTTAACATTATTTCTGGCCTTAATGAGACCACATCAAGTACCATTCTACATAATGGATGGAGTTTTGGGCTCCTTTTTTCCAAACAAAAATCAATTGTTGGAAGAATTGCAACAGAAATCTACTAGATTTCTACTAGATTCCTGAGCTATAAAGACAAATTGTTGCCTATTTTTCTCAACAGAAAAGACTAGGGAGATTTGATAGAGCTATTCAGAATTATAAAGGGTTTAGAAATTTGGATGCAGGTAAGTTTTTCTGCTATGTGGAAAACTGGAACAACTTCAAACTAAAGATAATAAAAGGTTATTCCACTTTAAGATGATGACAGGACATGTGGAACAGACATGTGGTCGAATGAGGAAACCTAACTTCGTAGCTTCTGAAAAAGTCTTCTGTAACATACCCTTGTTTAGTTTCGATTTAAGCTACGTGGAGTCCTGTAGCTTAGTGGTTAGAGCACTCGCCTTGCAAGCGAGAGGACCTGGGTTTGATTCCCAGGCAGGGCGAAATGTTGGGCAAGTTTCCTTACTCGACACACACATACACCTCTGTTTACCAAGGAACCTGATTGTTAATTGATTGGCAGATCACTTTTCCAGGGATAATAATCCCATAAAAAAATTGATCATTCAATCCATGACTGTTTGTGGAACACTGCTGTGTGAATTGGCTGCTGCGTTTGCTCACAAAATATACAGTCAATCCACTTTACAGTATATTCTGTAAAGTGTTTTGAGACATCTTGAAGATGTGATAAGTAAGGTGTAATATCAATTTCAATTATTTTTTTTTCAATTTTGAAATGGTGTAGACGGTTGTCCTTTTGCCTTAATGAATATTGATTGGAGCGAGCAGAGCAAACATCTCTGACCTAACGAAAATTTTATTCAGCTTTATTGTTTAGCTAGAAGCCTGCCACAAAAAAGGTAGATTGCAATAACAAGCATCAATATATTAAAATTTTATTGTGCCTTTCATAATGAGAGAGTGCATCAAAGCATTTACAAAGACAAGTTAAAGCCTGAGCTTTGTTCACAAATGGCTAAACAAAATTCAGAGGTAAAGGTGATGCATGGTACAGTGGAGTAGAATACAACCTAAAATAGTAATACAAACCATTAATTTTGATAGTAAAATATTTTTAAGTCATTTTCAGTGAGGTTCTTTTCCTGCTATGAGTATTCCAATAATATTAATGAGCTTAATAAAACTTACAGTTTGTGTGTTTGTATAATACTGTACTTTATTATGTTAGATCTGCAAAAATCAATTGTTAGATGCTCTGATGGCTTTCTACATATTATGAATCAAACTGAAGTTTATGGAATGGTTTCTGCCCTTCACTGAATATTATATTAGTTTTTTTGAATGAGTTACAAAAAAGTGGTAGAATTATAAAGTTATCACATTAGCTTGACGTTACAAGCTTGACGTTAATGTACAATCACATGTTCACAAACTCAGACTCCAGGTTACACTTTCCAATAGCGCCCTAAACCTCAAGAGTTTCCTCATCAGCTATCTGACAGACGTCTGCCTTCTGCCTGGTGGGAGAACATTTACAGGACAGCTTGCAACATGCCAGCCATCTTGATGTTCTTGAGGACCAAGTCCAATGCTGCGTACCAGGCTTACTCAGCACCAGCTACTTAATTCAGATCCTCATGAGGGGCCTTGGCAAATAGACTTGACCACTGCAAAGCCTCCAGTTTAGGCTGGAGCCCTCCTTTCCTGCAACTGCTTTCCATGTTTTCCAAAAATCCACTTCATTGTTTGATTCTGGACTTTGCAATTGTCCCAGAGGAAGTACCTCTGCTGCATCCTCAGGAGCTTGGATCCACAAAAGATACCTGGTTGGAATCTTGCTGTCCTTGAAGAGAGATGACAATGACGAAGTGCTCTTTGCCCCTTTTCATTGCAGCCCTTCAAAATAGTGGAGTCCTGTAGCTCAGTGGTTAGAGCACTTGCCTTGAAAGCGAGAGAGACCTGGATTCGATTCCCGGCAGAGCGAAATGTTGGGCAAGTTTCCTTACTTCACACGCCTCTGTTTACCTAGCAGTAAATAGGAATCCGGTTGTTAGTCGATTAGGGGATCGCTTTTCTGGGGATAATAATACTTAAAAAAACCCATTAATTTGGTCACTCAATCCACGACTGCTGTGTGCAATTGGCTACCTCGTTTTGCCCACAAACATACAGTCAATTCACTTTCAGTATTTTCTGTGAAGCACTTTGAGTCGTGTAAAAGACATGAAAAGCGCTATATCAAATGCAAGGATTATTATTTATTATTTTCATATTGCGCAGGCAAAACCAGTGTTGTTTGGAGTTGTCATTCTAATCAGCCAAAGAAAGTTGGTGTAACATTGATCTGCCACTAGATGACACTAATGCATAATTCTACATAATTCTACATTTGAAAGGACAACATGTTAACTAATACTGTTTACATACCTTGTGATAAGATCACTTTACAAAAAAAAATATTTTGACAAAATGCTTTGTAGTTTGTGGAGATTTTAATTGCCATGCCCAATTACAATGATTATTAGTAAACTACAAAGCCTTGCCAAAGTAGTTTGCAAGGTTAACAGGAGCTGAGTGGGAAGAATCCTTGCTCCCATTGACTGATCTGCTCCTCAAAGTCCTACCAATGAGCTAGACAGGTTGGAGTATAACCCCCAAATGGTACAGAATGAAAGTTAGCTCATGCAGAGAAAATTGCAGGAATTGTATTGATTGAGGGCCTGAAATCACTATTCATTGTGTTGTACCATTTTTCTGCATTTTTGGGGTCTGAAGCCTGGAGCTGAGCAGGTATATTCCAGTCTACTTCTAGGGTGAACGATAACTAACTGACAGTGTCGTAGAATTCCTAAGTATACCTCTTCTCTCGATTGGAGATCTGTGACTTCCTGCACAAAATGGCTTTATATCAATAAATGAACGGAATGAATCTCGCCACAATCTCTGAGCCCGAGCATCAGCTCTCTTGAGCATTTTCTTTTAACTTGTTCATTGTTTGTCACCTGTGTCAAAGAGTTTCAATCTTTTTTTTCCTCGCCTATTCCCAAAGCTTATTTTGAAATCCTGTGTTTGCCACATCCAACTGTGAAAGGTAATTGAAACATCTGAGTTGAGCCGATTTATGATTTTCATCTTTAACATCTGTGTTGACTTTTTTTATTTTCACATAAATTATTTGTAAAATTCTTTGTTTTCAGGTTTTATGATATATTTTTACCCAGAGATTGATAGAATTACAACATATGCAGTTTCTTGAAATCTCACCATGTTGTATTTGTGAGAAGATTTGTTGCTTGTATTTTCTTGGCTTCAGCAGAGATACCATCTGTTCTCCAGTAAAGAATCAAAGATATATCATATAAGGATGTGAAAGAAATCTTGTAAAGCGATTAATTTAGTAAATGTACAAATGTTCTGGTAAATTTCAAATCCACAATTTTTATCTGATTTAAAAAGAAATAAACAGATTGATCAGCTGAAACCCATCACCGTGTTTAAGAGGATCCAGATGAGACAGAGTTCCATATATGTATGCCACCTACTCATGGAAATTTCCCTGTGTCTAGAATGGAGGTACATGCCCTGCTTACCTAATTCTAAAGAGTATTGGGCACAAGTTGGTGAGAGCCAAGCTTTAGGGATCCTGGAACTAACTTTCTTCAATTGAACGTCAACAAGACTGAGGCTCTCCTGATTGGCTCCCGTCAACCCCTCCTCACCTCAAACGCTGACAGCACCACCATCCATGGTTTCACACTCCACCTTACTGAGCCAGTCCAGAACCTTAGCGTCTTGTTTGACCCTCAACTATCCTTTCTACCCCACATCTGCGCAATGACCCGCTCCGCCTTCCCCCACCTCCGCAACATCGCCTGACTCCGCCACTGCCTCACTCCTCAGGCCGCTGAAACTCTTGTTCTTGCCTTCATCACCTCCAGGCCCGACTATGGAAATGCCCTGCTTGTCGGCCTTCCCAACTCCTCCCTCCACAGGCTGCAGATAATCCAGAACTCTGCAGCCCGTGTCCTCTCCCGCATCAAACTCTGTGACCCCATCTCCCCCACTCTTGCCCGACTCCTTTGGCGCCCATTGGCTCCCTGTCTTTCAGAGAATCCAGTTCAAGATCCTGGATACAAAGCCAGTCAGTGACCTACAAAGCCCTCCATGGCCTCGCCCCACGCTACCTCTGCGACCTCCTAATCCCCTACCAGCCCACCTGTTCCCTCCTCTCAGCCGGCTCTGGCCTGCTCCACGTCCCCCACCCCACTATTGGCGGGAGAGTCTTCGGCCACTCTGCCCCCAATCTCTGGAATTCCATCGCCCAGTCACTCCGCCTCGCCCCCTCCTTAGCCTCCTTCAAGTCCCGCCTCAAGATCCTCCTCTTCGACAATGCCATCAGCCACCCCCCTTCCCCTCCCCTCCCTTCTCCCCCCCAACCCCAGCTCGGGTCTGACATGCTGTACTCTGTCCAGCGCCCTGTACTCTGTCCTGACGTGAAAGGCGCTATACAAATGTAATGTTGTTGTAATTTTGTTGTTGTTGGAATGTGTTGGAGTAATGCCTCAGTTTAACCGGCTAAAACTGCATAGATTGCCAATGAGAGCACCATATGGCACCTCGTACCGCCGTATGCCAAGCTTCAAACTTTTTGCTGGGTCATGTCCTCTTGCATTTTCAATAGATCTTTTGTTTTTCTAGTATTTTAGCTTTGTTCATGTTTCTGTGTTAATGGATAATGGCCTGATTCAGTTGATCGTAGTCTTCCCCCACTTTGAACTTGCTTAGGGCTGGCACTCTAGTGCAGTGTTGGGGGGCATTGTATTGTTGGAATTTGTATGGGATGCTAAACGAGGTCATGTCTGCGTGTTCAGGTGGATATTAAAGATTCAATGAAAAGAGAAGGGAGCATCGCCTCGTGTCCTGACCAACAATCCCCCAGATAACAATGGTTATTCCCTTCATGGCTGTTTCTGGAATATTATTGTGCACAAATTGGCTGCCATGTTTGCCTACAAAATACACAGTGATCACACTTTGCAGTAAATTATGTGAAGCACAATTGCCTGGATTATTCTTATTTAATATTACTTGTAGATGTTTCACCCTTTTAGCATTATTATTTATTAAAATCAGTGTTGCTGATATCGGATTGGATTTGAATCCTTTATCATAGGTTGATGCAAACTACTAAATATACATGCCATCTTTGCATGGAATTTTTCCTGCACCTGGAATGGAATGTACGTTCTCCCCCAGAGCAATGCACTCTGCTTATCTTATTTCTGAAAGTATTAGGTGCAGGTTGGTAAGAGTCCAGGCTTGGGGACCCCAGAGTTTGTGTTGGGATACTGCTGGAGATGAAACAGCTAAAACCACATAGCTCTTGCTGTTGAGCACTGTTTGGCAAGGTTCCTGTTTCTTGTCAAGCTCGGACTAATCTACCTGTTAAGGCTGTGGTTTACAGTGTGCTCCTCTGGGGTGGTTGTCTGTCATCAGTAGTGCTTTGGAGTACTGCGGGCCTGTCTGGCTCAGAAATACTGCAGGGTAACTCAATACCTACATTCCTTTACCTAGCATGTCACCTTGGAACCAGCTTATCTCTGAGGAGACTCTACTTTCTTTTTCTTTCCTTTATTTCCTTATGTGAGAGGCTTTGGCAAACAGATGTACCCATTGTAAAGCTGACCCCACTTTCATGGTCTTCAGCAACAGGTCAGTCTAGGGCAGCGCACTCTCTCCCTTCAGCTGCTTCACATTTTTACCACAAATCCACCTCACTGCCTGGTAATTAGGCTGAAGGACAATTGAAATGGCCTTGAACATTTTTTTCAATTGTATCTGAAAAGTTGTTAAGTGAAATTTTGTAAGGTTTGTTTCTTAATTCAGGAACATGCAATATGTGTTGTGCCTAGCTTACTATAGTTGCCCACACAGGCAAACCATTATTTAGACCCCACCTGATGAAAATTTTGTTATGGAGAATTTAGAATCAGGATTATAGACTATTATCTATAATCTTGATTCTAAAGTTCATACAAAAGAAAGAGAGAAGGGGTACCTGAAGAGGTACAGGACTTTGAAAGGATGTGTATTAAATGAAAGCTATAAAACCAAGTTTATAATGAGGTATTGCAACAATATGACCAGAAAAGGATTGTCACCTGTTAAAATGTTATTCCCGTTTGGAGTACGTTGACTACAATGGCAGGTGGTGATGCCAGTGTTTCCAAGCTACAAGGTCCAAAGCTTTGCTTTGACAACAGTTGTGGGCTGATGGAAAATGTGAAATTAAATGCAGTACATTCAGTATTTGGCAGATATTTTGCTGAAATCAATAGCAGTTGTTCCTTCAGAATTTTAACTATCTTCATCTAGGGTTTATTATATTGTATAGAATCTTGCTGTGTTGTGTGTACCACTTATTTCATGCCTTGCCAACATGATGTGACAACTAATGAATGTAATACAACACAAACTAATGTTCATTTTATGTCTTCTGTACTTGCAATCTGTCATTGATTTTATTTAGATTTTTAAAATATGATGCCTAAGGCATAGTTAAGTCTTTTGATCATTTTCACTCAGTTTTGCCAAATGTTAAAAAAAAGAATTGTCGTAGGAAAATTGTTTTGATCAGGAATAACATTACTTTCCCATTAACATTGGACTGTAAATTAAACTTTTGTCCAGACTAAGAAGGTGATCGTATCAGGTAAATAGATTTCATTGTCTTTACTGAGAAATAATTAGCATTTTCATTCCATCTATTCTCCAAAAACAGTACTGTGTGAGAACCTTGGATAAAACTTTTAATGGTCTCATATTTCTAGAGTTAGTTCCAAAAGACTTAAACTAGATAAAGTTCTTCATTGAGGGTAGCTTCAGAAGATGCAAAAATAATTGGGCTAATATCTGGGATAAGGTGCGGCAAGCCTTGTATTCCGCTTAGCATTTGAAACTCGAGCATCAAGGTTGCTAGTAAAGTGATCAGCGCAGTCTCTCCATCACTCGAAGGCAGAGGTTTATCAGGTGACCGAATAAAGAACCCTGCAGCTTGGGGCAACATCTTGAATTATGAGCTCATGAATGAGCATATGCTCTTCTATTCAGGATTTGGTTGTTATCCCAAAGCAGCTACAGAAGAGCACTTCATTTCGGCACAGTGGTTATCTACATGACTGCTCAAATACAACTAGGGGTTGCAATCCAGAGAATCTGGATTCCGTTTGTATTGGTGCCCTCCAAGACTCGGAGTTTATTGAAGAGAATCACAGGTATTTCGGGATTGTATAAAGACTGAGCACGGACGGAAGGGGAAGGCAGGCTTCCTCGCTCTGCCGGAATCGTACCGCTGCAAGGACAAGCTGGCGATAGAGGAAGGACGGGTCTCTAAACCTGAGTGCCCTCCCTGCTGAGTGATGTTCTCTCTGAGGTACCCTAAGTTCAAGGTGCTGATGTAGAGAACAACTGCAGGCATCATGGATGATGTAAGATTTAGCATCTTGGGATCCCAGGATTTGTGCCATTAAAAGCCCGAAATCCTGGATTCAGAAAGAGCACAAGGATTGCAACCCCTAACTACAACAAAGTTGAGATAAGAAAGTGAAATTGATATGCCAAGAATCATTAAACTTGCATATGCATATTCATTGCACATTGTAGTCAACAACATGTTTTTCACAAATCCATTGGTTACTGGCAGTAGCAATGAGTGCGTTTGTTCAAATCAGCAGACAGCAGAGACAATCTGAGAACCATGGCAGGAAGACAAGATCGACCAGGGCATCATCACTAGAGATAGAAAGAAAGGCCAAACCTCCTGTTGCAGTCAGAGGCACCACCAACAGATTGGAGAGAGAGCAAGACTAAGAAGCACAAAGAAGAATTGCCATTGTGTTTATGATCAGCAGAGGAAGGGTGGGGAGATTGTCTAGCACATTATGTCCTGGCCAACAATCCTCCAGATAAAATTCTTTGTTAACTTCATGGTGTGAGTCCTGTAGCTCAGTGGTTAGAGCATTCGCCTCGCAAGCAAGAGACCTGGGTTTGATTTCCAGCAGGGCAAAATGTTGGGCAAGTTTTCTTACGCCTCCTTTTACCTAGCAGTAAGAAGGAACCCAAATGTTAGTTGATTGGCGGATCGCTTTTCCGGGAATAATAATCCTTAAAAAAAAATAATAATTTAGTCACTCAATCCACGTCTGTTTGTGGGACACTGCTGTGTGCAATTGGCTGCCGCGTTTCGCCCACAAATATACAATCAATTCACTTTACAGTATATTCTGTGAGGCGCTTTGAGACAACTAGAAGATGTGAAAAGCACTATATCAAATGCAAGGATTATTATGGCTGTTTGAGCAACATTGCAAATTGGATGCTGCATTTGTCTACAAAATATAGATGTTTCTTTATCGTAAATCTTGTTAATCACTGAGATTGCAAGTATATGCAAGTTTGCATTTTATATAAATCAAATGCAAGTATATTGTTAATAAATGTGTTCTGGAGGATGGTGGCGATGTACTCACAAATTGTATGTTATGTAAGGCTGTGTTGCTCACCGTATGTGATATTGCAAGGTTCAGACACTGGTCATGATTATCAGTTTAACTAGTGCAATAATGGAACTTCAAGCAGTCGGCATGTTGTTGGGGGCAAGAGTCTTGTCCCTCAACTGATGTGATTGGAGATGATTGATTAGTGGGAAGCTTACCAGTGTTTGTATTGATAAGTTGCATGATTTTAGCTGGATAAATTCTAACATACATTTTCGGGGGAGTTGGTTTTCTTCCTAACCCCATGGAACAGATCACTTTGAGTATATTTTTCACAAAGTCCGTGGATGACATTGGTAGGAGTATCTATCTATAAGAATGCATACAGCGAAAAGTCAGTTTCAGTTCAATGAATTTACACCTTTCCACAAGACTGTAAAATGTGCTATCAACGATCTCCCCAGACTATTTTTTGAAATTTCTCAAGGGATATAAATAAACATGGGTAAAACTCTTAAGCAAATAAAATTCTGAAAGTTCTTATTGATGCCAAAAGCAATGGAGCGAAAACTCCAGTCTGTCAGTCCCTGTTATGTTAACGTTGAACAGGTGCATCACATACGACTCATTCCTACAGGGCTGAAATTGTACTCTTCTAAAGAATATAATTTTTATGAACAAAACACAAAATACTGCAGATGCTGGAATCTGAAACAAAAACAGAGAGAGCTGGGAAAATTCAGCAGGTCAAGCAGCATCTATGGAGAAAGGAAAGTGAGTCAACGTTTCTGGTCCACGTTCTGACGAAGGGTCGTGGACCCGAAACGTTGACTCACTTTCCGTTCTCCATAGATGCTGCCTGACCTGCTGAGTGTTCCCAGCTCTCTCTGTTTTTGTTTGTGTTATATAATTTTTATATATGACTATCAACTTCAACCACTATTTTTTCGAACTCCTTTTAAAAATACAAGATAGTCTTCTGAGTTTCTACTTATATGGGGGGGAAGGGGAAAGAAGAGAAAATGTTTCTACTGGTCTACTTTCTACTGGTCATGTGTCAGAGTTTGAAATCATTTTGGAGCACATTGCCATTCAAACTGCTGAGAAAAGGTATCTGGAATTGGGGGTAAGGAACATGAAGAAAAAATATTTTATTTAAATAAAATGCAACCTGCTTCTCAAGTGCCTTAGCTACACAGGGGTCAGAGTTGTGCTTGATTCAATCATTCCCTTTTTCTAATTGAATACAGAGGTTGGAAAAAATGCCAAAACACCAGATCCGGGATTCATTGTCATTTCAGCACATTCACAAAATTTTCCTTTAAAGTCCAACAACACAATTAGACTAAAAGACTTCAAACTGTTTAATTAATTTCTATGTTACATGCACAGAAACGGGCCATTCTGCCCATAAACTATCTTAGTTTTTTTCCCCCACTGAATGTCTTTAAATAATGCCTTTTTGTTGGTGAAAGGAGAGTAGCTCCCTGTTACTGTTCAGACTGCAGCATGTACATTTATTTATAAAGTCTATTGTGATCAATCGGGTATGCAGCTGAAGGGTTGAGTTAATATGGCAGATTGAAAAGATCAAATGGGGAGGGAGGAGTTTTTCTTTCTAATGTTTAACTTTAGCCACAGCTTTGAGAGCTTATGCGCTCCTTCTGTAGAGCTGCAGACGTTCTCTTTTGCATTCCATTTATTCTACAGTACTTTTACTCCCTACATTTTCTAATTTTGAGAAGAAATACTTGTATGGATAACTTTGTAATACAAGCTTAGTTTTAACATCTCAGCTGGGTAGCACTTATTGGGGAAATGCAAGTCTTCTGAATATTACAGGTAAACAATCCATTCCTGATTATCTAATGTCCTCAAGATTCTTAGAAAAATCTGCTTGAACGCTTGGAAACCTTAGGATTCAAAGCACACACAACACAGCTCCCTGTTGGTCCTCAAAACCTGGCAGATGAATGTGACATTTAAAAATTGTACCTCTGTTGCTTGATGTGTGCAAATTATATCTCGCCCACAAAAGATATAGTCAATTCACTTTATAGTATATTCTGTGAAGCGCTTTGAGACGTCTCAAAGACGCGATAAGGCGTTATATCAATTGCAAGGATTATTATTATTATCTACTATTGTTTAGTTTTAATCTTGTGGCCTAAATCAAAGAGTTTGCTTTCATGAAAATCATCTGCACCTCTCAGCATTTCAAAGACTTGGATCTTGATCTATTTTCCATAACTATACAGAACAAGTTTAATTGCTATCAATAATGTTAATTTTGCTTTCTTCACTCTGGGAGAGGCATATCTAGGAAAATCTTCTTTCATCGAGCGAATAAATTGCTTGAGTGAAGTCCATAATGGTATGAGCTGTACATTATTTGTGGGAGGCAGCAATATTATCAGGCTGAATTACCTGGTTTCTTGTTCTGTACTCTCCCCAACCCATACTACAGTTTTCAAATTACAGTCAAGGCAGTCCATGTGCACTTGAGACCAAACAAGCTTCTCACTTACTTATGAGTTTTTTTTAAAAAATTTGCCATCCTTAGTGAAAAGGGTTAAAATTAAGGTATGCTTCCTATCTATATTTGTATATTTTGAAGTTTCATACAAGATTTGCAACTACTTTGCTTTTCTAGACCTCTTTTTCTACATCTGCAGAAACACTGTGCAGCAATCAGAATAATGTTACTGTAGTTGCATAAAGCTCAGTGGTTAGAGCACTCGCTTTGCAAGTGAGAGACCTGAGTTCAATTCCAGGCAGAGGGCGAAACCTTGGGCAAGTTTCCTTACTCCACACAGAGCCTAATAATAATCCCTGCAAAACCCAAAACAATAATAAATTGGTCATTTTCAATCTACGACTGTTTGTGGGACATTGCTGTGCACGATAGGCTGTCGCGTTCGCCCACAAATATACAGTCAATTCACTTTACAGTGTGTTCTGTGAAGCGCTTTGGGACGTCCTCCCGACGTGAAAAGCGCTGTATCAAATGCAAGGATTATTATTATTATAAAACATTTTTTAAATTGTCAATTAAAGGTTGCCTTCCTCTTGATATGAAACTAGAAAGCAAAGTACTTTTTTTTATTTGTCACCTACCATTAGTGTAATGTATGTAATTTGATTATTTTCAGAAATTATTTTTATTGAATATTTAAAATTGTATTTACATGAACATTGGTGAGTATTTGCTCCTTTTTTTCTTTTAGGTTTCTAGCTCGTCACCTAGTTAAGATGTCCAGTGATCGTGCTCTATTAAACCGACTGGAACAGAGAGCTACAGAGGCTGACCAGGTTATTGAATACCTGAAGCAACAGGTGGCATTGCTGAAGGAGAAAGCAAGTATGTTTGCAATGTTGTGTTAGTTTATTTAGAAATGTATTTGTTGCTTAAAAAAAAGCTCTTCTCTTCCCACACCCAATACAAATCGTACATAAATGAGTACTTCAGATAGCTTTAAATTATCTTTGTAGAAGTGGTTGCTTTGGAGCTAAAATCTTCCAGTTATATCGTTGCATTCTGTAGTTTACTTATAAATACTGCACAAGGGATCAAACATGTTTTGTGCATTCATTAGTCTGATCAGGCAATCCTGTCTTAACAGCCAAGAGGGAATCCACTCTCTCCTGGACTGTTTCAAGGAGTTTGTTTTGTTTTATGGATACTGGATTTAATCTCCCAAATAATTTGGCACTAGCAGAATTTCACAACTGGAGATATTGGATTGAGCTTTTATCCCATGGCCACAAACTGTTTTCACAATTGTATGGGTGGCCCTTTTCCATAGACAGAATGAAAAATTATTTGGGAAGCTTGGCTGCTTGAAGATGAAGTATACAATAACAAATTGTTTCCTATTGTAATGTGAAACGCCTATGGTACTTCTTAGAGAAGGGGATCTATTATAATAATAATAATAATAACAATAATAATCATTGCATATATATAGTTGTTATCATGTTTGCGATGTCTCAAAACGCTACACAGAATATACTGTGTCCTGTCTATACAGGAGTCCTGTAGCTCAGTGGTTAGAGCACTCGCTTGCAGCGAGAGACCTGAGTTCAATTCCAGACAGGCGAACTTGGCATTTCTTACTCACACGCTAATAATAATCCTCCAAATCAAAAACAATAATAAATTGGTCATTTCAATCTACGACTTTGTGGACATTGCTGTGCCAATGGCTGCCGCGTTCGCCACAAATATACAGTCAATTCACTTTACAGTGTTTCTGTGAACGCTTGGACGTCCTCCGACGTGAAAAGCGCTATATCAATGCAAGATTATTATTATTATTACTGTAAAGTGAATTGACTATTTTGTTGGCGAAACACGGCAGCCAATTGCTCACAGTAGTGTCCCACAAACAGTCGTGGATTGAGTGACCAATTTATTATTATTGTTATTATTATTGAACAATGGCCCTAGTGAGACCACAGCCCAGCAGAAGGAAACAAATAATCTCAGAGGGAGGGGGAGGGAGAGAAGAGAAAATTTGGTGAGACTGATAAAAAAGTTGACTCTAGACGTCACTTTAAAAAACAGAATAATGTATTACTAAAATGACATTAATAATCAGTAACAATCCTTGACTGGATCTGGAAAGGGGCACGGAGTCTGGGAAAGAATGCTATGCTATGTTAGAAAAAGAGTTCAAAGCTTGGGAAAGGGTGCAGGTTGGGGAGCAGGAAGTAGGAGATAAATGCCATCTTTTAACACTGCCAGTGTGCTGTTTTGTGCTAACCTCCTGACATGAAACATAAATGTAAATTATATTGTACGTTTAAACCATATAAATGCAGGTGTGTTAATGCTTAATCTTTGAATTAAGTCCTACAGGCTTCTCAAAGAGAAGAGAAGCGACTCCGGGTTGAAAATGTGAAACTGAAGAAAGAAATTGAGGACTTGAAACAAAGTCTCATAGAAGCAGAGGCCCGTAATGGAGGTAGGGTTATTGTACCATCCAGAAAATCGTACAATTTGTTCATAACTTTTATATTGCAAATCTGTATTCTGATTAACAAAGAGCTTGTTGGTGACCAACCATCAGCTTCCCACTCACACTTCCCCCTCCAGTCTGGTTTCCATCCCGCCCACAGCACGGAGACAGCTGCGACTGTGGATCCCTTTGCTTCCTTATCCTCCTTGAATTTTCTACTGCTTTTGACACTGGACCATTCCATCCTCCCTAGTCCACCTCCATGGGACCATACTTACTTGGTTCCATACTCCTTCAAGACTCTCACTTTCCTGTTGAAACACAGAAAGGCCTATCCCTTTAACTCACCAAACCAGTGTGCAACCTTGGCACCCAGTTCAATCCTCAGCTGACTACAAACCATGTGCCAGCAAAACCTTTTTAATGTGCTTCTGTGATGTCCTGCCTTGATTTCTCAAAAGCGCTGCTTGTCTTGTCTCCCCGGTTCCATCATTCACAAGGTCCAGCTCATCTAAACTCCATTGCCCACATTCCCACCCTCCCCAAACTCTGCACATCCATTGTCCCAATCCTCACCAGGCTCCCACTAACCCAATCTTCAATATAAATTCCTTCATGCTCCAGCACTTCTCTATCTCTTCTTTATCTTTCTCTCAAACTTTCTGCCTCCATCCCATCTCTTTGCTCCACCTAAATCTTCAAATCCCACCTTGCAACTGCCTCTTAGACTACCTTGTCTCCTTCCAAGCTTGGAGTTCAGCTCTGACTGAATACTCCAAGATGTTATCCTACTTGAAGGGCATTATATAAAAGCAAGTTTTGCTGATTTTTTGGATTTATGTTGGATACTGTATAGCTAGCTACAAATTTTAAGTGAATTTCATTTCCAAAGAAAATAGAAATGTCTCCATTTTTTCACAGAGAAAGTTCTGTGAGGAAGGAGTGTCTATAGGTTTCTAAATTGCTGGACTGCCTGATATTTTGGGGTAAAACCAGTTGCAGCAGAATTACCTGGTTTCTTTGGACTCATTTCCATAACATGTATCGTTGAAGCCTGGTGCTTTTCATCTGGTCAGGATCCAACTGCTTCACCCCAGTTTTGTTCTATTCTTCAAATTAGACCTGAATCTCTTCATTAAAACTTTTTGATGTGGATATATTTTTGGTGAGCTATGGATTGGGCCGCAACGTGAGTGATTTGATGGAGTTTGCAGCTGGTTGCAACGAAAACCAGATCAGAATTTTATTTGTAATAAAATATGCTAAATTAAACCATTAAGGAATATTCTGTTGAAATGTTACTAGTATTTTCCAGAACCTAGGGGGATCAGCAGTCTGCTGAAATGTAAGATCTGCAGTAAATTTAGTTGAAATTTCTTTAAAGTTTTATGTTGTACAGGTTAGCCAAAATATTTTACATCAGACCAAAAACAGATGAAGAAAAAGGATCATGCGATTTTAGCAATAAAAATGTTTTATTACTTCTCCGTTGTCTGAGTTTTTTCTCTCTTTATATAGTCCAATCTATGAAAAGGAATAGTACAGAATTGAGCAATAGCATCTTTATCATCCTTGTTTTCTTTAGGCCATTAACTGAAATACGATATTTTACTTTCCTTTGGGAAATGATAAAATGGAATAACAATGCTGCCCAGCACTACATTGGACTGCTAGCTGTAATTTCAAAGTCCCAACGAGGGGCTTGAACCCACAACCTCTGAGTGTGCTATTGATCCTGTCAATGAGTTACTTAAAAGTGTTGCAACTAGTTATTTGGACAAAAGCAGTAGCTAATCTATGTTGACTGCGTTGCACAAAAAAGTAATAAGATTACTAAAAATACAATGTAATTCTTAAAGTTGGGTGAGGGAGGAAGTTACCAGGTGAACTTCTGCTTTTCTTCAAGGGTGTAATGCGATTGATTGTTAATGTTAACTTTTAACACCAGTGTATGCAGAATAATATTCCTATAATAATCTATTGGTCTTGTCAATTCAATAAAAAAAAAGTTTTTATTATTTCATCCAAAGGGTGGCTTGTCCAATGATGCACCCCAATACTGTGCTGGTGTGTGTCAGTCCACATTATGAATTCAAGTATTGCAGTGGGCTTTAAAGCTTACTGTTGCAATCCTGACACATTTGATTTTATTTGTGATTTTTTAAATAATATTTGTCAGATGCTACCTGTGTGAAGGGAGCTACATAAATGCAACTTGTTGTTTAATGCTGAGAACAGTATTTCCATTTCTTTCACTTCGTTTTTTTAAAAAGTTGTTTTGCTTTGAACAAAGTTGTACCTTTTTTAATTGAATCCAGACAATCTTTAATACTCATTCCATTTATGTTTCTTTCCTCAAGCATTCTTTTGTATGATGTAATCATTGGCAAAGTCAAGGTGATTGTTTGTGGCACTCATACTGTAATTATAATGTTCACATCAAAATGCATGTGTTTCATATTAAAGTGGTATTTGGCAAATAGATGGGTACCTTGTGTCCCCAGAAGAGTATTTAATGAGCTTGCAGGGAAAGATTGTTGCACATCAAAAAGTTTGAAATAAAAAAAATTATTAGCATTTATCTTGTCATTATTTGTTTCTGGGGCCAAAGTTCAGTGCAGCTATTTTTCTTAAAAGATTGAATGTGGTTCTTAGATATTTCAAACAGGTTCTCATTTGAGGATATACTGGCTTAGATGCAGAAATATTTCTGAATATGATGATAATAGAGAACTCAAAGGAGGAGGTGTGAGAGAAAGATTTTATATTTTAAGATATACCAAATGTTTTGCTCTTAGTTTCTGACATATGAATGGTTTGAGGTTAATGCAACCTTTTATTTTCATTACTTTACTCCTATTCTATATCTTAAGAACTTCTAAGGATGGTGTTTTTACACTTTTGTTTTTACACTTCTGTCATTGAGCATCTTGTTTCTGTGATATTTGTAAGAGACTATATTAGTACGTTTAATTTAATTTTTTTGTGGCTATGTCCTAAGGTGGGAGCAGATAAGACCTTTATGGTATCTTGAACCTTTTTGACCTTTTGTATGGATGCAACTAACCTGCATCTTTAAATATATAAATACATCCCAAACTTACCTTTAATGTATGATATGTTTAAATTCTAGTTAAACAAATTCCACTTCCAACTGCAACTCCAATGCAGGCCAGTCCTGCAATATGTGTTTCTTCACAACCAAAACTATCTGCACCTGCCATCCCGACTGAGAAGGTAAATAAAAAAGCATTGGATGAAGAAAAGAAGAAGAAAGAGAAGCCAGACAAGAAAGGTAATTTTGAAGAATATACAATATTTCAAAGAAAATATGAAACTCACTTATTTACAAGGGATAATGTCACCTTCTGCAGCATATGTTGGGTTGATGGATTTCACATTAAGTAGTACAGGTAGTTCTCATTTATTTTTGACAGGAGAGGTTTTGCTTTGTCATTGTAAACGTACTATATATTGATTTGGGGACAAGTAACATTTTAAACTTTGATTTACTTACAATTTATCTGTGTTACACTGAATTTGTGTATACAATAAATTGAAGTTGTGGTCCATATGGCCATTATAAACTCTTGATATTTCATCACTCCAAAGGGAAAGAGCCTCAGTGACTATATCCCATGACTTAAAATGTTATAAGCAAGGGATGAAATAAAGGGCGGGGGTGACCTTCATTCACATTTGTCTTAGGAAGCAGCTGGGATATTGACAGCATTATGATATAACCATATGATGATAATTTAAACCATGTGAATTCAGTGTCTTATTATCAAGAGTTCACTATTTTTTCAAATAGAACATTTTTTGATCATCTTTCCTGTCTAATCAGATGTTAATCTGGCTCTGTTGATAGCATTTTTACCTCTGAGTTAGAAGGTTGTGGGTTCAAACTCTACACTAGGACTTGGAACCCGCAGTCTAGGCGATATTCCAATAAAGTATTATATGGTGCCTTTCATTATTAGAGGGTGCCATCCTTTGGATGAAATATTAAGGTGAGGTCCTGTCTGCCTATTCATTGGATGTTGCTAATTGGTACTAATTGAAAAGAGAAGGGTTTCTCATTGTAATCTGGCCAGCAATCCCCCAGATAAAATTGGTCATTCACTTCATGTCAGTTTGTGGTATGTTGCTCTGTTCACATTAACTACTACGTTTGTCTACAACAGGGTGGTCCAATCTTTTGGCTGAAGAGGGCCGGGTGCCCCACTAGAACAGCATACGCGGGCCACATAAGCAATATGTGTTTCCCTTCCAGAAACATGACAACATTTAGAGGTTATGGTGGGGGTGGGGAGCGAGTTAAATCGTCCCGCAGGCCGCCAGTTGGACCACCCTGGTCTACAGCATATACTTTACAGTCAGTCCTGTGAATTTTGAGATAGACATTCTTCTGATGAGAAAGCAAATGTATCAAATGCAAGTATTATTTAGGGTTATTATAAACAATGCTTCTGCTTTATTTTATTCCCCAGCTTCTCTTTCAGTGTTCTCATACAGGTCTTAATCTTGAGAAAAACAGTTTAGCTGCTGAAATGTAACTGTGGCCTGATGTTGTGAATAACCTGCTGGAGAGCTGTTTTGCCAAACATCAGCCACATATTACTAAGCATCTTTCATTGCTTCAAAGGAAATTTCCGCTAAGCCAAGTATATTTTGGATGTGATGTATATCAGGAAGTGGTGAATACAACAAATAATTTACTAGAGCAACCTACGTAACTCACAAGCGCTGTAGGCAGTAGCAATTTGCCTTAAGCTGCAGCATCTGGTGTACAATCTATCCTAACCCAGAGATTCATCCAAATAATATTCTGTTGGTCTGTCAATTTTTATTCCTTGTCTGGGCATACTGGAACCATTGCCGACTGGGCACACATGAGATCAATGATGAAAAGGACATCCTATCCTCCAATCCTACACCATAACCATTTGTCTCAGCCACAGAGTGTGAAAAGGAGATTCACAAGGATGATCCCAGAACTGAGATGTTAAACCTATCAGGAAAGGCTGAATATGCTTGGACTCTTTTCTCTTGAAGAGAGGAGAGTAAGGGATGATCTGATAGAGGTCTTTAAAATGATGAAAGGTTTTGATAGTGTAGACATAGGGAAGATGTTTCCACTTGTGGGGGAGACCAAAACCAGAGGCCATCAATATAACATAGTCACAAATAGATCAAATAGGGAAGTTAGAAGAAATTTCTTCACACAGAGAGTAGTGGGAATGTGGAACATGCTACCACAAGGAGTTGTTGAGGCAAATAGCATAGATGTATTTAAGGGAAAGCTAGATAGGTACATGAGGGAGAAAGGAATAGAAGGTTATGCTTGAAGGCTTAGTTGAGGAAGGGCAGGAGGAGGCTCATGTGGAGCATAAACACCGGCATAGACCAGTTGGGCTGAATGGCCTGTTTCTGTGCTGTATATTCCAATATATTATAAAGTGTTCCTTTTCTTAGATTAAACTACATACTGGCCAGAAATTTGGCATTCGGCTATAAAGTGGTTGTAAACTTTTCCTGTGTAATTCAATCATGTGAACATTCAGTATATCACTATTAAAATTAAGCTCCTTAAAAGGTAGTATCTGTCCCACATAGCTATACTGTCCAGGTTATTGGAAACCTGATATTGTGTGGTGTTTTGTGTTGTTGTATGTGCCCAGCAGTAACTGGATTTTGTGTTCCATTACTAATTTATCAAAACTGATTTCCAGCCCAGTACAAAGCACTGATTTCTGCTGTAGGAAATAGTTTGTATTTGGAGAAATTCAAAATGACAAGTCTTTTATAGCTGTGAAAATAATTTATTGGGATCAAAGTATTTTTTCACTTTTTTTATGTAATTATTGTTCTAATCATTTATTGGTTGTACTTTGTTAGCCATCTATAACCCATCTGATGGTAACTGGTAAAGTTTGCTATCAGTTATTGGAAAAGATCCATATTATCACCATGTCTTGCTCTAGCTTCTCTTAAAATCTATACGTAATGCTTGCGTTTTTGCCATAGTGCTGTTCACATCAGGAAGTCTCCCAAGTGCTTCGCATAATTTACTGTAAAATTACTATATTTTGTGGGCAAATGTGGCAGTCAAATTGCACACAGCAGTTGCTCACAAATAGCCATGACATGAATGATCAATTTTATCTGGGGGGTGTTGTTGGCTAGGACACTAAGATACTCCCTTATCTTTTTGAATTGTACAATGGGATCTTTATCATCCACCTGAACAGGCAGACGAAACCTCTGAAGTACAGCACCTCCAACAATGTAATAATTGCGTTAGAGTATCAACCTAGACTGTGTGCTCAAAGTCCCGATGTGGGGTTTGAACCCTAGGGTAATGAAAATTGGTGATCTCGCATAGGTGTAATTATCCCCTTCTCTCTGCCTCTTACTCAAAATAAAGATTATGCGTTTGTCATCATTATCGTGTAGTGTTCTTTCCTATTCATTCGATCATTCAATTTCTCCCAATATTTTCACTCCTCTGCTTTGTACTCCAGTTAAAGCTCCTGATCCTATCTAACTGATTATTTTCACATTTCTCCATTATTTTAACGTTTTAACGTATTTTAAAAAATATTTTTTGCATTCAAAGTAGCTCCTATAAGTTCTCAACATGCTTCATAAAAACTTGCTGGCAAGTGTAGTGACTGTGCACTTATAAGCAAACACTTTGTCCAACTTGTTTCCTTCTTTGTGTACTATTCTTTCAGGTCCCATTTTAAGAGAATCAAGTTTCAAAAGTAAACTTTGAGATTCACTGTTAGAGTAAACTAAACCGTATGCTCACCCACATGCATTTTGTGATATAAATTTTAATTTTATTGTCATCTTCTTTTGGAGACCATCTTTTATAGGGGGAAGGTCCAAGATTGGTTTTCAACTCTGTATAGCCATTTACTGCTTTAGATAAAAGTGTAATTCACTTTGAAAGCATTTTTGAAAAGAACATAAAAAATCTTGCATTTTTATTCGTGTAAGGAGAGACTCACATTGAATATATCAAAAATGCTGCACAAGTGATTACCATCAAATGTACTGATATTTTGTGTGGGAAAAGTGGGACATATATTTACGCCAGCAAGTTCCCACAAACAAGTCATCTAGTGAATGACCAATCAACAACAGTTTGATATTTATATACAAAAGAGGGAGAGAGAACCTTTTGCATCAGGAGATGCCCCAAAGTGCTTCATACACCTGACTGTAAGGCAGAGCTGGGGAGGGGAGAGATGACTGAAAGCTTAATTGAAGATATAGGTTATAAGTGTTTTTTTTTGTAGACTGAGAGGGAGGGGCAAAGTAAAGGGATTCTAGGATGGAGCTCCACAGAGCAAGGACAGAAAGACTGAAGGCTCTTCCCCCACCCACCTCCAACCCACTGATTGCACCTCGAGACATCACTATGTGTGAAGGGTGCTATAAAAATGTATGTTGTTGCTGATAGCAGGGCGGAGTGGGAATAGAATATTAAGCAGTCTGGTGCTTGCTGAGTGACGAGACCAGCCAGGGCAGTATGGTTGCAGGAGGTAGAAGAGGTAGGGTAGGGAAAGGCTGTGGAGGCATTTAAATGTAAGGATGAGAATCTTGAGATAGATTGGCTGCAGATGGGGAAACAGTAATACAAATGTGATAGGCTTACGGAGCCTAATACGGGAGAGGACACAAATTACAATTTTCTGGGTGATCTGCAGCTTTTGCAGAAGAGCTAGGGAGTCTGGTGAGCAGCAGGCTAGAGAAATTGAGCCTGGAGGTAATGAAGGTGTGTATGAGCGTCTCAGCAGCCTGGGAAAAGGCAGTGGTGGAGGTGGGTGATGTTGCAGAGCTTATAAGAGCCCAAGGTGTAAGGTTGGAAGAATAGTTGGGGGTCAAATAAGATTAACGTGGAGGATTGTTATAATGATCCTTGCATTTGATTGTCGAGAACACCAGACAAATCAGAGAACGTAGGTTTAGAGTTGTGTAGGACAATCTCAGGACAGTTAACAAGAAGTTTTTCTTCATGCAGCGCGTAATCAATGACTGAAACAGGTTGCCAGGATTAGTAGAGGCTAGGACACAAGACACATTTAAAAAGCAGTTTGATTTATTGATGGGGAAAGGTATGGTAGGCATTTGGTCACTCCATGGCTGTTTGTGGGATATTGCTATGTGCAACTGACTGCCATGTTTCACCTACAAAATACACTGTCAATCCACTTTACAGTATATCCTGTGAAGTGCTTTGAGATGTCTCAGCATAGTCATATCCCACCTTACAATAAGAGCTTTGAGACATCTCAATGACATTACATCAAATTCAACGATTTGACCACCTATCTCTTTCTCTCTCTCCTATCCTCCTCTCTCTTTGAAACCCTCCTTGGGATTCCACCCTTCTTTATAAAGCAAGACATGTGAAGGTGCCATGCAATTTTCCCTATAGTAAATCACATGGCACGAGCCTCGACTGCAAACTCATTACATCGAGGCTCAACTATGCAAACTCATTGCTTGTCGGCCTCCCCAACTCCTCCCTTCACAGGCTGCAGATCATCCAGAACTCTGCAGCTCGTGAACTCTCCCTCACCAGGCTCCGCGACCCTATCACCCCCATCTTCGCCCGACTCCACTGGCTTTCCATCAAACAGAGGATACAGTTCAGGATCCTGGTCCTCACCTTCAAAGCTCTCCATGGTCTTGCTCCCCCCTACCTCTGCAACCTCCTAACCCCCTACCATCCTGTTCGCTCCCTCCACTCAGCAGGCTCTGGCCTGCTTCACGTCCCCTGCCTTGCTCAGCCCACTATTGGCGGGTGGGCCTTCCGGCACTCTGCCCCCAGCCTCTGGAACTCCATCCAGCAGTGCCTCCACCTCACCCCCTCCCTTGCCACCTTCAAGACCCATCTCAAAACCGTCCTCTTCGACCAAGCTTTTGATCTCCCTGCTTCCCGCCCCTGCCCTCCACTCTCCCCAACCCTGACCCCCAGCTATGGGTCCGTAATTCTATCTGTCCAGCGCCTTGGGATGTCCTCCCGACGTGAAAAGCGCTTTACAAATGTAATTTTATTGTTGTTGTACAAATAATGACCCTATTATTGTCATGTAACTTGGTATATGCACACAACTAGATTTTCAATGCAATGTTCTTAGATTTCTTAAACCATTCAGATACCAAATAAATATTTGATTTGTGTTTTTTACCAATGTGCCTTTCTCGAAAAAAAGTGATTAAAATTGGTTTCAGAAAACAACTTTAATGATCGTAAACTGCAGTTCTAAATTTTAATGCATATGTTGTAGTATGTAGTAGTTGTAATATCTTGTAGAGTTTCTCCCGGTTTCCTGACTAACAATCCCCCAATTAATATTAGAATATGTAGTCACTACAATTTGTGAAAACGCTTTGAGACATCCTCCCGACGTGAAATGGCCTGTATCAAATATAAGGAATATTATTAATATCATTCCACATTTTGAAATGATTACTATTGATTTTCTTTCCCTGTAGGAGAAAAGAAGGAGAAGAAGCAGCAAGCTGGTGGTGGTGATGATGCCAAACCGGTTGACATTTCTCGCTTAGACCTACGAATTGGCTGTATTGTCACTGCCAGGAAACACCCTGATGCTGACTCATTGTATGTGGAAGAGGTTGATGTGGGAGAACCTACCCTAAGAACAGTCGTCAGTGGATTGGTGAAGCATGTACCTTTAGAGGAGGTAATTCCTAACCAAAAAAATGATGTGAAAGTTATGTTGCATGTATTTATACTTGTAATATTTTTAGCTGTATGTTTAAGCAAAAGGTGGGGTGCTCTATTTTGTTATTAAATACATAAGAATGTGCATGCTTGCTGACGTTTCACACCGAAGAAGTGCTAAGTAATTAAACCATAAGACCAAAAGTGTCACCATCAGAGGTCGTGCTTTCAGCCTATTTAGTCCCACTCCATCCTGGAGTCCCTCCGACTCTCTTGATTCCACAAACTTGACACCACAAACTGCTTGATTCTATTTTCTACGAAAAACAAACGATTTTCAAGTGTGGTTTAGGATAAAAGCTTTGAGGTCTTGTACAAAAACAATTTAGCTGAGTATAGCAGTTTGAGGACTTATTTTTTCCTTATAAGTGCTCCTGAGAGAGGTGGCATAATCTTTTGTAAATTCTGAAAACAACAACAAATTGCAATTGTATAGCAGCTTTCATGTCGGGAGGACATCTAAACGATCTGGGCAGTCACAAATTTAGACCGGAGCTAGGGGTTGGGATAAGAGGGGTGGGAGGGTGACTGAAGACACGTTGAAGAGGAAGATCCTGAGATGAGCCTTGAAGGATGCAAGGGAGGGAGCAAGGCAAAGGGATTGTGGGATGGCGTTGCAAAGGATGGGGCATAGCGGATAAAGGCCTGGACTCGAATGGCGTGCTGGGCGGAGAACATGGAGCAGGCCAGAGCCTGCTGAGCCGAGGAAGGACAGGTCTACATCGAGTTAGCAGATCTCAGACGAAGGAGTAAGGCCGTGGAGGGCTTTGAAGGCAAGCACTTCTGTTCATAACTTATTTGCAAAATGTTGTTAAACTTTTTAACACATTTTCAATTTGCTGATTACTTCGATAATTGTAGAAAGAATTTTGATAATCAAATCCTGGGACAATGCCCACTATTAGCATGGAGAAGATCCAAAATATCTCTTGGCCTATACCTTGCCATGACCCAACATGGAAAGCCCCAAACACAAGCTTTAACAATTCGATGCAATATTTCACAATTTCTGCTCTTTACCAATTAGGAGTCGGAGATTACACAGCTATTAGTGATTGTCCAGCTTGAACTTGCCTTGGCTGAAAGACTCCTCCTCCCTCTTATTGAACAGTTATCTGAACGAGTTCCTGCAGGCTACTTGAGCCATTCAATCTGTCAAAGGCTTATCATCATCCACCCTACCAAATCCTTTCATAATCTTACATTTCATTGGAAGATTTATCCTCTCAGAATGTTTATGGCACAGTTAGTTGCACTGAACAAGTGTGCAACTTTGTCCTCTGGTCTGATTCCACATCTTCCTTTCTCCCTCGTTCCCAGTCCTTGATCAAGACTATCTCGCATGAAATGCTACCAAAACCTTTATCTATGTCTTTGTTACTTTCCATCCTGAACTTTTCAAATGCACTCTTCACTGGTCTCTCTGGCTCCACATCCATAAGCTCTAATTTATCCCAAACTCTGCCATCTGCATCCTTCCCAAGCTCCATTTGCTTGATGTCTCCCAGCTGTCTTCATCCTCACCAAAAAATCCCTTCGCCCTAGCACCTCCTTACCGTTGCCCTTCTCCAACCGTATTTTCTGCTTTGGCCTCTGCCCAACTAACCAGTGCTGCCCCCCACCTCTCCCCATTGTGACAAACCTTCGACTCTATGCCCCTAACTTCTGAAACTCCCCCACCCTGGAACTCTCTTCACTTCTATCTAAGTTTCCCCTTAAAACCTCTTCAAACTCACCTATGGTTACCTCCCTCTCCCCCCCCATCACTACTTGGCATTTATCCCTGTCTTTGTAAAGCATTCAGACATTATCCCACATGAAAGGTTTGTATAATTGTTTAGTGTTAAACCTATCTCCAAGTGGGGAGGTGGGGTAGTTATTTAGTAAAAGCATTACTTCATTATTTTGATAACTTCATGTATTTTCAAAAATAATTACTCTGGTCATAAAACCTGTGGCAAATTAAATTTGCCAATTCTACAATTGGAATGGTACAGTGCCTATTTTTGTAAGTTCAGCAATGTCTGTTAAAGAAAATTAAAGGAAACATTTTTTTATACAACTAGCTTTAATGCACAGTGGAGAATGTAAATTCACTCATATAGGTTAGCTGAATTTCTGTCTTATTCTTTCTTTTTGAAGCCCTTTCAACTTCCTCCTCAGTCCACTCTTGCAATATTTTATTGTACTTAAAATTCTTGGTGTGCGGTACCTTCTAAATTGCACTCAACCATTCTGTGCAAGGAAATTGTTTTTCATTGCTTACCAGTGATTTTCATTTTCTTTCACGTGTTTTACATCGTCTCCAGATGTGTGATCACATAAAAAAAAATCCGAAACATGCCAGCCAAATTTGTGCTTGTTCTTTTGAAAGTGGAGCATTGGGCAATTACATGTTTTTCAAGCAATCATATCTTTATTATACTTCAATTCTTGCTTTTTTATGTAAAAAACTGGGGGTGAAGAAATACAGAGTAAGACAACTATGTTCCATGATTATTCCATCTGGGCCATTAGTTCCTGGAACCAGAAGTGCAGTTTAGTGGATGGCAGTGGCATATTGTAAAAATATATATTTCAGGTGGGTTTAGATGAATAGCTAGAACTCAGATTATATTACTACATGAAAAACTACACAGGATTTGCACTATTTTTTGTGTCTTAGTTTCATTCAGCTTTATATGTGCTGACAGTAGCGTTTATGGAGTACACATTTTCCTGCATTATTGATGTCTGGTAGTCTTGATATTGCAAGCTTGATGATTTTGGTGCTATCAACACAATTTGTTTGCAAACGTAATTTCCAGTTGACGATTGGAAAATGTTGGGGAGATTGTGGAATTAATTATGCATACATCGATCTGTCTACATTAAGTCTAGCATATGGTTTTGAAGGAAGATCTTATCAATTTATAAATTAATGGCATAGAATTGTTACTAACAATGTAATTAGGTAATATCTCCCACCTGGAATCTCTTTATTGGTGTACAATGTACAATCACAGATCAAAGAGATATAATAATAATAATCCTTGCATTTGATATAGCGCTTTTGACGTTTTCCAGACGTCTCAAAGCGCTTCACAGAATATGCTGTAAAGTATATTATATATATATATATATATTTGTGGGCGAAACGCGGCAGCCAATTTCGCACAGCAATGTCCCACAAACAGTCATGGATTGAAAATGACCAATTTATTATTTTGGGGGGTTTTTGGAGGGATTATTATTAGGCGCATGGAGTAAGGAAATTTGCCCAAGGTTTTGCCCTGCCCGAAATTGAATCCATGTGTCTCGCTTGCAAGGCGAGCGCTCTATCCGCTGAGCTACAGGACTGCACGGTTGCATGCATCTTGAATCAGTCTATAAAAGAAAGAACAAGTAGCCTAAATTATGTTCCAGATAACCTGAATTAAGAACATAAAGAAAAGTCAAGAATAGAAAAAAAATACTTAAACCTACTTTACCCACTTATAGCATCGAACTTCATTTTAAATGTCCTTTAATTATTTGTCTCTGCTTCCTCACCTAGAAAATTGTTTCAAACATTCATTATTCTTTAGATAAATTCTCTCCTAATATCTGTTATGAAACTTGTTTTTTAATTATTTAAAATTTATGTCCTTGGTCCTACTTTCCTGATTAACTCTCATAAAAAAATTGTACATAGGTGCTCCTTTTTGTGGAGTGGTGACCAGAAATGTGCAGTCCTGTAGCTAGAGTACTCGCATCGTAAGCCAGAGGATCTGGGTTTGAATGCCGGCAGGGCGAAATGTTGGGCAAGTTTCCTTACTCCACACGCCGCTGTTTACCTAGCAGTAAGTAGGAACCCGGTTGTTAGTCGTTGGCGGATTGCTTTTACGGGGCTAATAATTCCTTCAAAATAAATTTTTGGTCACTCAAACCACGACTGTTTGTGGGAAACTGCAGTGCGGAATTGGCTGACCAAAATATACAGTAAAGTGAATTGACTGTGTATTTCGCCCACAAAATATACAGTCAATTCGCTTTACAGTATATTCTGTGAAGCGCTTTGAGACACCTAGAAAACGTGATAATAATAATAATAATCCTTGCATTTGATATAGCGCTTTTCATGTCGGGAGGACGTCCCAAAGCGCTTCACAGAATACACTGTAAAGTGAATTGACTGTATATGTGTGGGCGAACGCGGCAGCCAATTGCGCACAGCAATGTCCCACAAACAGTCGTAGATTGAAAATGACCAATTTATTATTGTTTTTTTTTTGAGGGATTATTATTAGGCTCTGTGTGGAGTAAGGAAACTTGCCCAAGGTTTCGCCCTCTGCCTGGAATTGAACTCAGGTCTCTCACTTGCAAAGCAAGTGCTCTAACCACTGAGCTACAGGACTCCACAATAAGGCATTATATCAAAATGCAAGGATTATTATTGATTATAAATGGCCCCAGTGCATTGTAAAGCCCAAACATAACTTCTGGAAGCTTGAATTGTATGAATTCAAACACTGTACATCTTTTAATTATTTTGCTACATTCTCATGACATTGAAAGTTTCTTTCCCTGGTAACCAACTGCTATTTCAATCCTGTTCATCGTGTGCTTATCATGCACATTGCTTTTATGAGCTTGCAATTTACATTTGTGTTAAAATTATTTTACCATTTGTCTACCTAATTTAATAGTAGATTTAAATGATTTTATAACTTTTTTTTCCTCAGTTATATATCTCAAGTCACCTTGGTTTAGTTGGTAGCACACTTTACCTCTTGGTTACAATGTTGTTCTTGCCTTTATCACCTCCAGGCTCGACTATGCAAACGCCCTGCTTGTCGGCCTTCCCAACTCCTCCCTCCATAGACTGCAGATAATCCAGAACTCTGCAGCCCGTGTCGTCTCCCGCACCAAACTCTGTGACCCCATCTCCCCCACTCTTGGATCCAGTTCAAAATCCTGGTCCTCACATGCAAAGCCCTTCATGGCCTCGCCCCGCCCTACCTCTGTGACCTCCTAACCCCCTACCAACCTGCCCGTTCCCTCCATTCAGCCGGCTCTAGTCTGCTCCACGTCCCCCGACCCACCCGCCCCACCATTGGCGGGAGAGCCTTCAGCCACTCTACCCCCATCCTCTGGAATTCCATCCCCCATCCACTCCGCCTCGTCCCCCTCCTTAGCCTCCTTCAAGTCCCACCTCAAGACCCTCCTCTTCAAACATGCTATTTTACAGTTCTCTAGGTTAATTGGTTATTCACCTGGGCTGTTTGGGGAACCTTGCCTGTAGATATGTGGGCTGCATTTACCAACAGAAATAGGTGGTCACTACCCGTGACAATACTTGCCTGTGAACCGCTTGAAGAAATTTCAATGTGATAAGACACTATAAATTGAAAGGTCTTTCTTAAAAAAATCCACAATTTATTGTTGCTCTCTTAATGTCTCTATGCACCAGTTCCAGATTTTTGAAATGGCATTATAATAATAAATAATAATAATCCTTGCTTTTGACATAGCGCTTTTCATGTCTTCTAGAAGTTTCAAAGCACTTCACAGAATATACTGTAAAGGGAATTGACTGTATATTTGTGGACATTCTAAACATTCTTTGGCATTATTATGTTTTTGCAGATGCAGAATCGGATGGCAGTGTTGCTATGTAACCTTAAAGCAGCTAAAATGAGGGGAGTGGTCTCGCAGGCTATGGTGATGTGTGCAAGCTCACCAGAGAAGGTTGAAATCTTAGACCCACCGAAAGATGCTATACCTGGAGATCGAGTAACCTTTGATGGATATTCTGGTAAGTAGATTAGCTGCCTGATCGCATCCATTAATCCATTTCTTTCCAATTATCAAATTAAAGTCATTGTTGATTGACTATTTTGAAACCTATAGAAGATGGTTATATACATTAGCTGTTTTTATCTCATAATAATCCTTACATTTGCTATAGCACTTTTTACGTCTGGAGGAGCATTTCACAGGACATGCTGTAAAATGGAATGACTATGTATTTTGATATAATGATAAGGTGCTCTAATCAAATGCAAGGATTATTATTAATTATTTTATTATATTCTTGTGTTATTTAGGTGAACCCGACAAAGAGCTAAATCCAAAGAAGAAAACCTGGGAACAGATTCAGCCTGACCTTGGCACAAATACAGAATGTGTTGCTACATACAAAGGTGTACCATTTGAAGTGAAAGGAAAAGGTGTTTGTAAGGCTCAGACAATGGCAAATAGTGGAATTAAATAACATATTTCCATACTATCAGATTATAAGAATGGTTCTAATACTGCAAAAAGTACAATAAAGACATGAATGCATTCATTGGCTGTGAATTATTCACTTTTATGCATGATTGCAGAGTATATGGAATGATCTGCTTGTGATCTTTTTTGGCCGCAACGTACCTGTTTGAAATTTATTATTCATCTTTTCCAATGTATCTTAGTATCCATTTGGAAGTGGCTGTGTGTATACATCCATGTATGCGTGTTGAAAGCTAGAACTGCCACTCTGGTTACTTGAGTACCAATTTAAATACAATTTTTCATTGTTCTATGGCTTAAAGTTTGCTGCCATATACAATACTTCCAACAGTATAAGAAAGACGGTGTAGTGCCAATCTCATCTGCAGAACATTGTCTTCAGGATCTGTTGGCCATCAGTTGTGCAAACGACATATAAAACGAATCAGGGTGGTCCAATCTTTTGGTTGAAATGATTTGCGGGCCAGATGAATCATCCCCTGGGCTGGATGTACCCTGTAGGCCGTCCATTGGACCATCCTAAAGTGAGAGATTGGCTTATCACTACTCAGCTTGGTGCTTAAGTTATATTTATTCAGAATGTGATTTTTTTTTACCAGCAGTTTTCTTGGATTGCTTTGCCAATGCATTTAAAAATAATTTCCTCTAATACTGCAGAATTGTAATCAACATTTATTAATATCATGTGGCCATCTACAAACAACATATTCTAGGATCTGTGTAAAGCAGAAATACTTTTCTAAATACATTTGATTGCTATGTAATTTCTTTTCACAAAGTTAAATCATACATTTTAAGCTTGTCTCATCAATAAGATGTGTTACCAATCCCTGGTGATATTAACTGTAATCCTATCAATACGCTATTAATTTAATAATAAATTGGGTAGCCTACATATTGCTTATTTAGTCTCAATAGGGCAAAGCTTTTTGGTCTCATTTCTTCCATTCCTCCAAACTAATTTGTAGTTTTGAACTAGCTGCTTCCTAATGTTTGTGCTTTAGAATAAAGAGCTGGTAGTTAAGGATTTAGATAAATTATAAGATTCTCTAAACTCTCAATGTTTTGAATTTTTTGTTGTACTGTAGCCATCTATGCCATGATATTTTTGTTACTTTAAACTGAAGCTACTGTGTATAGCTGTATGTGGAACTTTATGTCTTTCTGCACAATGTTCTTTACAAGTCACCCTTGGCTAATGTTACTTGCATTATGATGGTAAATGTACTCAGTACAGTGCTATTTAAACATTGAAGTACACTGGCAACGTTTTGGGGGTTCGTTGTACTAATCTTCCTGCTGTGCCCCAGCTGATAGATATAAGAGTAAGTTAAGAAACCTACCTTGTTCATCTCTAACCCCACTTCCCAGCAGCATTTGATATTAGATATTCTTATACTTGTGATTCACATCCACGCTCGACTACTCCCTGCTTGTCAGCCTTCCTTACTTTTCCCTCCACCACCTGCAGATCATTCAGAATGCTGCAGATTGTGTCCTCTCCGAGACCCTATCAACCCCATCCTCACCTGACTCCCCATCCCCCAGAGGATAGAGTTCAAAATCCTCCCTGTTTCTGTGACCTGCTAATTGCATATTGACTTGTCCTCTCCCTGCACTCATCAGGTTCCGTCCGGCCTGCTCCATGTCTCCCGGCTGACCCACCCCACCATCGGAGTTAAGGTCTTCAACCTCTCTGCCCCCACGCTTTGGAACTCCATCCCACGTTCCCTTCGCCTTGCTTCTTTCAAAGCCCGGATCAAGGCCCTCTTCTTGGACCGTGCCTTCGGTCACCCTCCTACCCCTACCCTTCCTAGTAAGATTGGGGAGGATGGAGGGCAGAGGGGGGATGGAGGGTGATGGAAGGCACGGTGGACGTGGGGGGTTTTGATCCAGGCCTTGAAGGAAGCAAGGGAGGGGGCAAGGCGAAGGGAATGTGGGATGGATTATTATGCATTATTCAGTGTATTATTTATTACTGCACTCTAACCCCACCCTCTGGAACTCCATCCCGCAGTCCCTCTGCCTCGCCCCCTCCCTTGCCTCCTTCAAGACCCTCCTCGTCGACCGTGCCTTCAATCACCCTCCATCCCACTCCTGCCCTCCAACCTGCCCTATCCGGGCCCCCAGTTCAGGTCTGAAACATTGAATGTCCAACATCTTGGGATGTCCTCCCAATGTGAAAGGCACTATACAAATGATATTTGTTGTTGTTGATTCTTCAAAGCACATGTATGCTGCATCTCCAGCATATAGCATACTACACGACATATGGGATGGGTAAAATGGCTTTTCTTTTGTCATTCATTGGTGTGTGATGTGCATGTTTCTGTACAGAAAGTGTCTATGTCATAATTTTGTGTGTTTGTCTGGTTTCACTTTATCAATTTGCCCCCTGTAGCCTGCTTACCTTCAAAAGAGGTTACCGCTATCAAATACACACAGGTCGCTTCTCTCAAACCTGTGCAACATCGGCTTGCTTTCCATAGGTGCAAATGACAAGTTTGACGGGCCCGCAACAGACAATTGCAAACTGGGTGTCGTTTCACAGTCTTTTCAACATCAACAACAACTTGTATTTATCCTTGGGAGATTATATTAATAATTTTATTAATTAACAAATGTTATGTTTCCTAATTGTTCTAGTTTAATAAATTGCTAAAGATGAAAATACTATATTACATAGAATTACGCTATACAAATGCAATTATGTTGTAGAATATACAGCACAGAAACAGTCCCTTCAACCCAATTGGTCTATGCTGGCATTTATGCTCCACATCAGCCTCCTGCCCTTCCTCAACTAAGCCTATCTTCGGGATAATCTCCCTCATTTAAATATGAGGTACAAAAAAAATTTAAAATGACCAATAGAAGGTTTCAGAAATAGACGGTTTAAAACAGACTTCCTTTGTCACAGCTCCTTTGCTTTCTCCTCTCCCTCTGAAGTTGCTCTCCTGGCTTTTGTGTGACTTTGTTTCATTATCTCCTCACAATGAAGCATGATTCCACACCTCTTGATGCATTCATTCTCTTTGAACTTTAGAAATCCAGTCAATTTAATAGACACATTCAATTTGTGAGCCATTCAACCATTGAACATTAAACCTATTCAATTCATACAGATAGTTACAGTAAGAAAACGTAGACTGAAAATTGTGGAGACGATTTAATGTTAAATTGTCACAGTCCACAAAATTCAACAGCTGAAAACCAAAATTGGTTGGTCCCATTTTGCTGGGAACAATACTTCAGGCAGGAATTGAAACAGTGGTGTTTTAAAAGTTTTAAAAAACATAGTGGAGGAGACTAATGTTAAATGTTCACAGTCCACAGAATTCAACAGCTGAAAGCCAAATTGAATGTACAGTATATGGTTTAATATTTGCAATCTAGGACATCTTCAGGAACTTTGTGTAAAATTTGCACTGGCTAATAATATGATGTGGTAAATCAGGGATTCTTGTTACTCATTTCATTGAACAGATGCATATTTGCCGAGATGGCCAGAGACTATTTAACTTGTGTGCAGTGACCACAAAACTATATAATTCTTACCCTTTTTACAGTGAATGGCACAACCTCCAGAGGAGTGACTGAGGACTTGTGATAATTATACACTTTAGCATAATTTCTATTTTCAAATTGTATGGAATTTAGTGTCATAAGTATAATCAGAAGAATACATTGAGCAGATTTATGCTTTTGAATGTTGCATGCGGGGTGGGGGGTGTGACATGAAGATTCCTACTGAATGCAAGTTTATCTGGCCTCAGTTTTAGCATGTTATAGAACACACTGGATGTTATTTATATACAATTTGTTTATTCTGCAGGATAAAAGTTCATTTGAGAATAATTAAATAAAATATAAAAAAANTAATGTGGTCGTTCAATCCACGACAGTTTGTGGAACACTACTGTGCGCAATTTACTGCCACATGTCGCCCATAAAATAGTCACTTTACAGTATATTCTGTGAAGCTGTTTGATGTCGCGAAGATATGATAAGGTGCTATATCAAATGCAAGAATTAGTATTATAAATTGTAACCATAAAAATGGGAACTATTTGTTTCAACACATATTCTGGGGTCCCCGGGCCTTGGCTCTTGCCAATCTGCGCCTAATATTTTCTGGAGTTGGGTAATCGGTATGTGTCCCAACAATAAGAGAGAGTATTTCCATGTGGGGTGGAATGCATGGAACTCTAGTTGGATGCTCTTAAGTATGGTGATGGTTTTCCACTTGGCCAGTCCTGGCTGACTAAAGAAAAATAGACTTTGTACTGATATGGAAAATAATTTGCAAAGGCTCAGCCATAAAACTTATATGAGCAATAAAGTTTTCATTTGTGGTTTAATCATTGAATATTTTGTACATCATATAATGGAAAGCAATCATTTTTAGTGTTCACTCTATTTGTGGGACACTGCTGTACGGAATTGGCTACCACATTTCGCCCACAAGTATACAGTCAAGTCACTTTACAGTGTATTCCGTGAAACGCTTTGAGATGTCTAGAAGACGTGAAAAGCGCTATATCAAATGCAAGGATTATTATTATGTTAAAAATGCTCAATTCAACCAAATAATCTGTCCTCCATTGAGCTGGAGCAGAACTTGTTGCTGCTGGGTAAGCAGTCAGATTTGTGCTGTTGACAAAAGATGTTTGCAGCAATCCTGGCCAAGAATCCTCCAGATAAATTAGTGATCTTATGGCCACCTGTGGGTCCTTGCTGCGTGCAAAAGCTGCGTGCTATGTTAGCCTACAAAAGCAGGCAACACACTTGACATTCAACATTAAAGCATTTGGAGATTTTTGGTGTGATCATACTAAGTTCTTTCTTCTCTTGAGTTCCAATTAATCCTGTGTGCCACTTAATGATTTTTGAAAGCTCGTGAAACTGATTCATCGTATGAAAGACATGAAATGAACAGTTTCCACAGACTTCAGAACCAGACTAAGGTACTGCTACTCAGAATTGGATACCTTAAATCTTATACCTTTAAGCTGTAGGAGATTAAAGCAATGATGTAATGGTTCCCGTGAGGGAAAGTACAGTAACATCTCCCTCAATTACTTTCAATTCAAATTTCACAGGTGAAATAGCATTCGATCATTCAGCTTATTAATTCTGTGCATATAAACTTAATGTGTATTTCACCATTAGATTATTCAATAAAAAAAGCTGAAGACTGAACAACCATTTTTTTAAAATAAAGAAATAAGTGATTGAATGTAAATCTGTATAAATTAGGCAGTTTGTGACCCAGTTGAACTTCTGCTGCTGTCCGTTCTTGATGCATTCAATTAAAACTGTAGCACTTTGTAATGATTTTGTCTAAAAAATGTCATTATTTTAGCCAAAAGTGGGCCTTGCTCATCTCTGAGAAAGTCTGCGCAATTATTGACAAAGTGGTATCTATTGTGTACTGATCTCAGAAGCTGTTTTAATGGCTCGGTAGCAGTTAGCAAATATTCTTCTCCATCATAACCAGCTTTCTCTACTGTATCTCTCTGGGTGAAGACCAGTGCAGTAAATGTATTCCATGAGGATCCAAGAATATCCTGGAGCAACATAAATATTGTTAAAAGCATTCAACATAGAATTGTTTAAATTGTGAACAAATGTACATTTAATGTTGCACTAAACCAAATCACATTCATCATGATCCAGCCTAAAGGCTCCACTTTCTACTCTTTCTCCCCGCTCACCCCCTCCACATTCAAAATTATCTCTCTTTTTCTTCTTTCTCGAAAGCACTGACATACTGGTTCCAAAGTTTACCTGACACTGGCCTCACACCATGGTAGTATTCATGTATAAGCTAAGACAAATTGTGAAAACTGTCACACAAAGACATTTGGTCCATCAATGGTGGCAACTACTCCACTTTATACTTTAGTCCTAATTCCCCGCTCTTATTGATATACATTTTATATTGATAAATGCTGATTGTGAGCAGATCATTCAATTGTGAAAACTAAGCCTGAGTTTTAGTTCACTTTTCAGCACCAATCTCTGACTAGGAACGGACCGATTACTTTCAACATGCTAACATTTCAATTGTCTGATTCCCTTTGGTATACAATGATTTATATAATTGGGCCGTTTGCAAACATAAGCCTGGAAAAAACATAAAACTTTGGCATCCCTTGGAACTAACGGCTTAATAGCTTGGAACTGGTTTATAACCCGAAACTAAGAACAATATTTTAAGGGGTCTGGAATCTGCCCCCAGGATGCAGATGCAGAAAAAAGGAAAGATTTTAAACTTAACACAACATAAGCACTAAAACAGATGGCTTAAGGAAGAAATAATTCAAGTTAAAACTGCAGAAAAGCAAGAGAAATAATGAAAAAGAATAAAGATGTAAAGTTTTCAAAATGTTATATACACTATTTTTAAACTATATAAATCTTTCTGACCTCTCTCCCCACTCCCACTACCCGGTGCCTCCGCTCGGCTGGCTGTGGCCTCCTCCCTGTCCTTCTTCCCCTCCTCTCCACCATCAGTGGCTGCAATTTCAGCCACTACACCCTGAAGCTTGAACTCTCTCCCCCAATCCCTCCGCCTTGCACCCTCCTTCCCCTCTTTTAGATCACAACTGAAGACCTTCCTCTTCGACCTTGCTTACGGCCATCTCCCTCCCCCGGCTCGAAGTCGGGCTCCCCCACTGTTAAGCAATCCGAGATGCTGCCCAGGGCTATATAAATGCAACTTGTTGTTGTAATCTTATCGTAGTTGCCTTGGTTAATGCGTTCCTATATTAGCAAAATCGTTACGGAGACGTACGTGACCTGAAGTCTCAAAACTAAATGACCGCGAAAGAGAGCCCAATTCTCTAACTGCTCCCAGTCCAAGGGTTAACACAATAAGCTCATTTTAAGCAAAACCAGCTTTTTGGATTTTTCTTGAAGCTTTTGCATAATAGTTCACAAAGTGGATAGCATTACTGTCTGGTCACAAGAGTGGATAACCTAACATATCATTACTGTCTAGTCACAGAAGTAGATAACAGTTGACATTAATCTCTTTCAGCTGCCTATCTGGACTCGGAGATTTCTTTTCAGATTTTTTTTGCCCCAAGGCACCGCTACCAGAGAAGACTGTCCAAGCAGCTGTTGATCTTTGAAATCGTCAATGTATGATACAGTGCTCTGGTATTTTAGAACACATAGCCACAATTGAAATAGGCAAAGATCGAAGAGTTTCTTGTTAAGCAATACCATCATGCTTTTTTTCGCTGTAAGTAATATGGCAGTATTTTGATATGTTGCCTTGATAACTTCAGATCAAAAAATGTAGTTATAAATTTGAAGTGGGCATCATTTTTGAACTTATTTAATGTCTCTTTGTCTTTGATAGGTATAAGTCCTTCAATAATTTCAAAGAATTTGATTTTTGACTCCATTCCTTTAAAAATTAGTAGCTGTCTATGCAAACAGAAAACCACACAATCCCACTGTTTGGGGTCCTAATGTACACCTCTACCATTGTAACACCAGCTGTCTGACAGGCAACTTTGGACTTTATATGAAAGTTTAACACATTCATGTGCCCACAGGCTGGAAGCAGAAATGAGCCCAATCTATTCAATACAATGCAGGTCCAACAAGAAGAGCCGAATGATATGGGCTGGAATTTGTTCTGCATCTGTTGCTAAATCTTTTAAATTGATTGATGGAATAGCAGTTATAGTAGGATAAATCATATAGTAGGATAAATTAATACTTGTCTCTCCCACCCCCCTGCCAAATGTGATGTCTCTCACTAACTTTCACCTTATGAGCTAGCCGAGAACTGACTTTCACCTGTTTGAGCAACCATTTGTTTTGATGATGGCCAATCCTAGCATTCATTCAACTTGGCTGTTTGTGGAACATTGCTGTGCGCAATTGGGTTGCCCCGTTCACCTACAAATGCACAATCACTCACTTTGAAGCAGATCTTATGAAAGGCCCTATATAAAATGCAAGGATTATTATTTTAATCAATAACAATTCTTCAAAGTAGATTTATTTCGTAAAGTACGTTTTAAAATTGATTGACAAATCAATACATCTTTTTAAGCTTGTATATGCACCAATCGTTCTGGCAAAATTAGTTTAACTCGCCTGAATCTTTTCAGCTTTACAATATCTTGCCTTTCACATGGGAAAATTCTATCCATCTACAAGCTTCCCTTTCACACTCAGAATTTAGGAAACTTCCACCTACCATCCCACCCCCGGCCCGCTTCCCTGCCATTTTATAAAATATTTATTTACCTTCACCAGATGCATAATTTGATTGTCATCTTCACAGACTGGGATGTCCGCTCTCAACACAATTAAGGCAAAATGAAGACCATCCTTGAAATGTTGTCTCAAACCCTTCCGAATAGAATCTTTTACAAGCTCATTGCTGAGTTTTGGGTGTGGATATCCTGGCGTGTCCAGAACATTCACTTGCAGCCTGAGGTTCTTACCATTGCGACGCATTATATTGTCTACCCAGGTTGCACAGTTCCTGCAGTCTTCTGTCACTGAGTTGAAGGAGAGCTTGCTATTAAAATCATACATTCCAAGCAGACAGTTTCCAGTTGCACTTTTACCACTCTGAATACTTCCCAGCAGTAGAATGTTCAGGAATGTCTCCTCTTGATCGGTCATCATGTATTTGATAGCAATGTGCACCTCTGTGAGAAATACTATTTAGTCTAAAGATAAAGCAGGAAATAGGCATTTAATATTCTTGTTAACTTGATTTATGACTTCTTATAAATATCTACTTCCATGTAATTCCCATTATTTTTGTTTGGTCAGCCGGGTATCTGTGGGCAAATTGATTGCTGCGTTTGCCTACAAATACACGGTTACTACATTTTACATTGCATCCTGTGAAGCACATTCAGACATGCTACCAACAAGAAAGAAAATGCAAGGATTATTATTGTTATAACAAGGCAGAGAGAGATGGAGAGCAAAGCAGTTGGAAACAAATCATTCATCAGAACAAAACCACATCTTTTTAGGAACAGGAGAACACCCAAGCCTATCCCATTTGATTGATAACCCTACCTTGGTGCCTTCTCACCGTGCAATTCCTCCTCTGCCTCTTAAATTATTCCAGAAAAGAGTTTGCCGGTGTTCCTTGCTCCTGACTTTTTCACTTGTGTCCTTGGGATTTGAAGGCATCATTAGAGTGATCAATTTCCCTCAATTAAGACTGATGTCTCTTCACATTCTTGAACACTTGAAGTTGAAATCTATCATCACTTTTAGGAATTGACTCTTCCATCCAGCTCTCTACTTTTTGTTTAAGTCTCTATGCAGCCTGTCTCTTTGTCTCTCAGTTTTTACCTCTGCCTGCCAATTCTTTACTCTTTCCTTCTCTCTTCGTTCTCAGTCTGCATCTTACTGTTCAGTCGACATGTCCCTCTACTATTTTGTAAATGTCTCATCTTTTTCTATTCTCTGTTTTTCTAAATGTACATTTTGTTTTTCAAGTTGAATACAATTGATGAATAATGGCCTTGTTCATTGAGAACAATGGCCTTGTGCCATCTACATAGCCCTCTACTTTTTTATTTCTTATGATTGTCTCTTATCTCTTTATATTTTATGTATTTCTAAACATACATTCTGTTTTTCTGTGTGACTGAAATCCAATGTTGGATTTGCTGTTTTGTCTTTTACTGCAAACTTACCTCAATACTTTAGAAGCGCCACATAATTGTGATCTACATAAAATCGTCCACACTTCCTTTGTTTGGCTGTACTTTGAAACGTATTCATTTGTACCATAGCATTGTTGGCACTAAATGTTTGCTGACTGTTAATTGTTCACTAGAATAGCCCACGTGCCCCTTGGTGTCATCTGGTTATTGCCAAGTCATAGAATGAGACTTTCTGTGTGTTTCTTTGGTGGAATCATCAGAAACATAGAAACGGGAGAAGGTCATTTAGCCCCTCAACCCTGTTCTGCCATTCTATAAGATCATGGCTGATCTGTACCCCAAATTTAACACTTTAAGCCCTGGTATCATGCTGGTGAATCTGCACTGCACCCCCTCCAGAGCTAATATATATATATATTTTAAAAAATGTGGTCACTCAATCCACGTCGGTTTGTGGGACACTGCTGTGCTGTGTGCAATTGGCTGCTGTGTTTCGCCCACAAAATATACAGTTAATTCACTTTGCAGTATATTCTGTGAAGCACTTTGAGACATCTCAATGACGTGATAAGGCACCATATCAAATGCAAGAATTATTATTTATTATTATATCCTTCCTGAGGTGCAGTGGTCAAGACTGAATGTGTCCTCTCCCGCACTAAACTCCATGAGCCCATCTCCCCCATTCTCGCCCGACTCCATTGGCTCCCTATCCTTCAGAAGATCCAGTTCAAGATCGTGGTCCTCACCTACAAAACCCTCCATAACCTCGCCTCACCCTACCTCTGCGATCTCCTAAACCCCTATCAACCCACCCGCTCCCTCCGCTCAACCGGCTCCAGCCTGCTCCACCATGCCATCAGCCACCCCCCTTCCCCTCCCGTCCCTTCTCCCCCCCGACCCCTGCTCTGGTCTGAAATGCTGTACATGTCCAGTGCCTTGGGCCGTCCTCCCGACAAATGTAATCTTGTTGTTGTTGCAGTACTCCAGATGCAGTCTGACCGAGGCTCGTTTACAAATGAAGCATCATTTCCTCTCCTTTATATTCCAGACCCCTTGAGATAAAGGTCATTAGTTTTTTTGGTAACTTTTTGTACCTGTGAGTTTGTTCATGGATACCCTTTGCTCTTCCACAGTTAATAATATTGAAACCTAGGTCACCTTGCTCCTGACAAGAACAACACGATTACATTCGTATAGCGCCTTTCAAACCCGAGCTGGGGTCAGGCAGGGAGAAGGGAGGGGAGGGGAAGGGGTGTGGCAGATGGCATGGTCGAAGAGGAGGGTCGAGGCAGGACTTGAAGGAGGCTAAGGAAGGGGTGAGGCAGAGTGATTGGGGGATGGAATTCCAGAGATTGGGGGCAGAGTGGCTGAAGGCTCTCCCGCCAATGGCCAACAGAGGCAACACCACCCAACTACACCTTCCATATATCCCACGATCTAACTGCCATGGTGGCGGTGTGGCTCTCATCCCCCTGTCCCCGCTCGACCTATCCCCTTATCCTTTAACACCCCTCCAAGGTTTCCCTCAAATTTCTCGTTATCTATCACTCTCCCTCCCCAAGCCCTCCCCCACCTTTCTCCACATCATCTCCACATTCCTATCTTTCCTCTGCTCCGAACGCCTCCTCATCCTTGGTGACTTCAGCCTTCACTTCATCCTCTCCTGCTCTACCTCTGCTGACGTCTCCTCCCTCCTCTCCTACATCAACCTCTCCTTCCACATCCACTCCACCATCCTCGTCTGCAGTCACCCCCTCAACCTGGTGATCACTCGGGCCCTCATCGTCTCTGATTTCACCATCACCCTTCAAAGCCATCTCAGACTATCACTTTATCTCCCTTAACTCCTCAATTCCTCTCCCCACCGCCACCCAACTCACCTCCATCTCTTACCACACCTGGAAAAAAATGTCCCCTCTCTGCTGCCTTGGGGTCATCTGCACTGCGCCCCCTCTGGGCTTCCTTCTGTCGGTCACTCTCCTCCACAACTCTCTATCCACCACTCTCGATGCCTTACTCCCCTCACTTCCTGAACTGTCTCCTACTCACGAAAGTCACCCTGGTACACCAGCCACCTTAAAGCACAGGTGTGTGCCGCTGAACGCACCTGGCTCAAATCCAACTTAACGGTCCATTGGCAGATCTGGCTGGAACTTATCAAACCTTACCACTCTGCTCTGGCCTCTGCTAAATCATCATTCTACTCTAAGACAATCTTGGAGGCCAAGGACAACCCTCTTCTCCATCACCAACCAGCTTCTCTGCCCACCCTTTCATGCTTTGCCCATCCTCTCTCCAGTGCCAACTGTGAGGTGATGCTGGACTTCCTCGAAACCAAAGTCGGGGGGATCCACTCAGCTGCCTCTGCCCTTCCATCTACTACCCCCTCACTAATTTGACCTCACACCCTGGTACCTATCCATCCTTCCCTCCACACCTTCAAACCTGTGTCTCACTCCTCACTCACCATCACTATAACCTGCATGAAACTGATTATCTGCTCCTTCGACCCCATCCCTACCCCTCTCCTTACCTTTCACCTCCACCTCCTTGCCCCTCTACTCATAGACATCATAAACCTCTCCCTGTCCACTGACACCATTGTTGCATCGTTAAAAACGGCCGTCATCGCTCCTATCCTTAAAAAACCGTCCCTGGACTATCCCTGCTCTCAAACATCTCCAACTTCCTTTTACTTTCCAAGGTCTTGGAATGAATCGTTGCTTCCTAGCTTTGCTCCTTCCTCTCCTGCCACTCCCTTCACCCTCCAATTGGGTTTCCATGCTGCCCAAAGCACACTTTGGTCAAAGTGCCAAATGACATTCTGTCCATCTGCGACAAGGGCTCCGTTTGCCTCTTCATCCTCCTTGACCTCTCTGGTGCCTTCGACACCAAAATGGACAGAATTGACTGTAGTTATGGGCGAAACATGGCAGCCACTTGCACACAGCAATGTCCCACAAGCTGTCATGGAGTGAGTGGACAATGTTTTTAAAAAACATTTGGTGGGTGGGGGGGAATTATTACCCCTAGAAAGTGATTCACCTATCAATCGGATTCCTACTTACAGAGGTAAACAGAGATATGTGGAGTAAGGAAACTTGCTTAAGGTTTTGTCCTGCCTGGGAATCGGAAACGAGTCCTCTCACTTGCAAGGCGAGCGCGCCAACCACTACACTATGGGACTCCATAGCGTAGAAAATTCTCACAACAAGAGAGGAGGGGGAGGAAATTAAAACATAATGGGCTGAAAAAAGGAAAACAAAGGTGATTACTTCTTGATGTATTTTACCAGAGAGGGCATTAACAATATACAACATGTTTTATTTCAGCTCTAAGAACTTTGGAATTAGCAAGGCAGAGGTTCTGGAGAGACTCGAAGGGCTGACACATAATACATTCCTGAAATGGGGGGCTTAGAGAGATGAGAAAAGAAATTTATGATGCAATACTGATCGTTTGACAGATGTTGAACACTGGGGAAGTTCCAACCAACTAAAAACAAACAAAATGTGGTTCTCAAATTAAAGAAAGATGGCAAAGCTGTATCTGACAACAACAGACCTACTAAGTCTGGTGTCAATAATTGGAAATCCAATGGAAACAATTAACAGAAACAAAACATGAAATATTGACATGGAAATAATTCACAAAGTGACACCCAACATGGCTTCAGAGGGGATGAAATTATCTGGCCAATCTGATAGATGTTTGGAGAAAAAACATCCCAATTTGTCTGTGGAAGCTATTAAACGTGTTTTATAGTTGGGTGTTTTCAATCTGCTGTATTGTCTCTCTTCCTTCAGACACAAGGAAATTTCCATGCGTGGCATACATATGTAGAACTCTATCTAGTTTGGATGCTCTTAAACATGGTGATGGGTTTCCGCATGTATCAATCACTTGGCTGATCAATAAAACTTATCTACCTATTGACATACCTACCTTTAAAGCTGTTTGTATATGTAAGATGATTACAAAGTCTGTTGTGTTAATCTACAACAACAACAACATTACATTTGTATAGCGCCTTTCACGTTGGGAGGATGTCCCAAGGCATTGATTAGGGTTAATCTATTGTTTCGCTCTCCTAAACTCATCATTTAAATATGCCTCTGTCAAATTTATTTCTGTTTCAAGTGGTTTCTTCTTGTGCCATTAAAACAATATAGATTACGTCTGAAGCCTTTCCTTTCAACCGTATCACTTGCCTTTCCCCCCGGCTCGCTATCAAACTCTGACACTATTAAGTGCTCCAAAATGCTTCCCCACATTATTACAAACGCAAGTTGCTTTTGTTGTACTTAACACTTACTAAAAGAGAGTGAGTTATTGAAGGCTGGGGCTAAATTCTATTAATTATTGATCGGTTGTATTGTTAGGCAAGGTGAAGGCTTCATTTTTGAAGACAATTGTTTCACTTGAGAGAGGGGCCAGCTCTAGATCATGGTCTTCTTTTGAGAGCACATATTAGTAGAGTTACTGAGTAACAGAGAGTTACGCAAAGCCTTCCCCCAACAGACCAATTGGTGGTGAAGTAGTTGCAGTGAGAAAAGAGAATGGTAGATAAAACCATTCTTCTACATTTTCTCACCCTATGAAAGGAAACCTAACCTGTAATTCACTTTATGTGGCGATTATTTAAAGTGAAAACAGGAAGTGCTGGAAATGCATAGCAGATTGATCAGCATCTGAAAGAGATAAGTTAAGGTTTGGATGGGCTGCTTGATTAATCCTTCTTTCGAGGATTCAATTTTACAAAGATCATTGTTGTGGCAATTGTTTTGTATAAGCACAATTTTCTTGGTCTTACATTAAAGAAATACTTTCTCTGCTTTGTTAAACATCTATTTTAAGATGTCTAAATCAATTCATTGCACTGCTGGAGTATTTAACAGACATCTAGAATACGTAGAGTTCCAACACAGCTTGTATGAGTGCAAAGAATTACAAAACCTTCGAAACTAAGTTTAGAAGTCTGTATTCGTAATTGTTTCTTTTCTGTTGTTTTCATTGCCTGGATTTGTGGAGTCCTGTAGCGTATTTATTAGAGCACTCGTCTTGCAAGCGAGAGGACCTGGGTTCCATTCCCAGCAGGGCGAACCGTTAGATGAGTTTCCTTACTCTTCAAGCCCCTGTTTACCTAGCAGAAAGTAGGAACTTGGTTGTTAAACGATTGGCGGATCGCTTTTTCGGAGGTAATAATCTCTTAAAAACCTTAATAATAATTTGGTCACTCAATCCACGACTATTTGTGGGACACTGCTGTACGCAATTAGGTGATGCGCTTCGCCCACAAAATACACAGTCAATTCATTTTACAGCATATTCCGTCAATCTCTTTGAGACTTCTCGAAGATGTGATAAGGCATTTTATCAAATGCAAGGATTATTATTATTAGACTATAAATATTTGCCCCTAAATTAACTTTTTAAATTATTATACTAGCAAATTTAGCTTTCTGATACTTAAAAAGTATTTATTTAAAAGTAATAATTCATCAAAAGGTAAATTCCTTCTAACGTGCCTGTGAGCCTGATCAGTAGAATATTACTTTCTCAACAGCTGCTTCGGTTTAACTTAAAGGTTAAAATATTCTGAGACACTTTTAGAGTATAAAAGGGCATCTAAGTCAAGATCATGGATTCTTTTGCAACAAGTAAAAGATTATAAGAGTATGCACCACCCACAAGGCACAATTGGGAGCACTGTTATCTTTGAATCAAAAACTGGTGGGGTCAGGTCTCATATCATAGACCAGGCTGACGTTTCAGTGAATTAATGGGGGAGTGTTTTATTTGCAGGAGCTCCTGAAGATTGTTGCCAGAGGCTGTTATTGTGGGATACAAATGTCACAGAAAATTAATAAGTTAAAGAAAGAGCCATTTATACTGAACCAATGCAATCACAATGCATTCTGAGAAAGATAAAAGACCATAGCATAAAAGTTTGGCTTAGGATGTCCTCCCGACATGAAAGGTGCAGTACAAATGTAATTTGTATTGTGTTGATGGAACCATACAATAATAATAATCCTTGCCTTTGCATCATGGAACCATCTCAAAGCACTTCACCGGATATACTGTAAAGTGGATTGACTGTATTTTGTGGGACGGCAGCCAGTTTGTGCACATCAATATCCCACAAACAACCATGGAGCGAGTGACCAATTTTATTCAGGATTGTTGGCTGGATACTGTGAAAAACTCCGTTCTCTTGTTGAGTTGTGCCCTGGGATCTTTAACATCCACTTGAGCAGGCAAATATTGACAGATTGATTCATATGGTGCCAAGATAAAGTGAAAAGGGAATGGTAATTTCACAATGGTCAATATAATAATCCTTGCATTTGATATAGCGCTTTTCACGGTCTTTTCGACGTCTCAAAGCGCTTCACAGAATAGACTGTAAAGTGAATTGACCGTATATTTGTGGGCGAAACGTGGCAGCCAATTGCACACAGCAGTGTCCAACAAACAGTCGTGGATTGAAAATGACCAATTTATTATTGTTTTGTTTTGGAGGGATTATTATTAGGCGTATGGAGTAAGGAAACTTGCCCAAGGTTTCGCCCTGCCTGGAATTGAACCCAGGTGTCTCGCTTGCAAGGCGAGTACTCTAACCACTGAGCTACAGGACTCCACATGCCTTATAGTGCCTTATCACATTGTCAATACACCTCAAAGCTTCTTCACAGGATTTGCTGTAAAGTGTAGTGACTGTGCATCTGTATGTGAACGTGATGGCCAATTTGTGCACAGCAAAATAGTATGGGGAGAGAGCAGGGAATTGGGATTAGACATTTTAGTTCCAGTTGGAGAGCTGGCACAAGAACAATCTTAATAGGCCAAACGGCCTCCTTTTGTGCTGCAGTTTAAATGATTCTCTAATTAACCAAGCTCAAGATAGAAATATCATATGTATTGGAATTAACTCGCTTATTTTGCTTTATGTTAAAACAAGTTCACATTGTATTTTTTTTTGTGGCAAACTGAAAACCCGACTGCATTGCTGCAAACTGATCAGACTAAATCTAGTGTGAAATTTGGTGCATTTGTAAAGGGTTTGTACTGGAGCTCAATTGACAGGCATTGGCATTGACCAACTTGAGATATGCAAATTTAGGTGGTACAAATTGAGGTGATGTCCATTCAGAAATAGTCTTTTAAAGTTTTTGGATGATTAGCAGAGCTCTGTATAATTCATGAACTCTCCTTAGCATCCGTGAGAAAAATTGTGAATGAGAAGTATAATTCGTACAGAATGCACTGTTATAATCAGCAGACTAAGACCAGGCATTAGACTAACTGGCCTATAAGCCACTGATTCATATCATATCAGTCTTTTTGTTTGTTTATTGTTATTTGTCGTTTTTAGAGGTTTCAGGGAAGGAAGGTTATTGGCCAGATGTTGTGGAAGAAAGCTTATTGTCCAGATGTTGTGAAATGGAAAATTGTAGCTTGTAATTAAAGATTTCCTTAACACCATGTGTTTGGAAGGGCAACTAAATTAATTTCACTTCATTCACTTCTCCTACATGGCGTCTGTGTGTCCTGTCATTTATATTCCTTGAGCTCTTTCCTCAATCCATCCACCCACCTCTATTCAGCCCTCTCACTCAAGCATTTTGAATTCAAGTGGTATTCCATGTTGCACACTGCCTGTCTCCACTATAACGACAACAGCAACAAGCTTACATGTGTATAGCACCTTTCACGTCGGGAGAGCGTCCCAAATATAAACATAGCAGAGGGTGATCCTCCACACATGGATCAGTTGCCAGCGTCTCCGCCATCCCCAATGAACTGCCCTGCTCCAGTATTATTTCATCCAGCCTTCAGAACAAGTCCCTGCGCTTTTGGAGCTCCTAAAATATTAACCGGAGGCTCCCCAATTTCCTTACTAATTTCCTAAGGATTTTTGAATGTGTTGTATTTGGTCCAAGTATCCAGGGGACAGTTAATAATTGAGATTCCTCATAAGACAATCATTGACTGCTACATATGTTGTTGATTCTGTAGCAGGTTGGCCTAAGTGGACTGTGTCCTGATATTATTTATATGGGCTGATCTAAAAATCACATCTGTGACTTCCTGATCCTCTTTGATCTTAGTATCCAATCTGCCTTTCGGTGACACACTCCAATGCAATGCAGTGCAGTTATGTTTCACAGTTCTGGACATAAATCCTAAGAAAACCTGATCTGTTTTATACAGTGTGATATCATGCAATGAACAGGAACCTTTATTGATCAGTATGAGTACGAAATCAGATATATTCAAATTCTCAAATATGCACAGCCACATGGAGTTACAGCTCACTATTGAAGATGTAATTTGTAATCCTCATTTCTTGTATGCTTTACTAACACAGAAGGCTGTGTTTTGCCATCATGTATACAGTAAGTTTAATATTTGAGTGGGGGAAAATTCCTGGAATAGGTTATCCTATGGGTCCATTGCTTGAGAGGGTCCCTGAACTCTACACCTTCTATTAAAAATTACCTCTCTCATGGCAAATCGTGACTAAGATCATGACTGTCCTGTAAAGGTCCTCCTGTGATGGTTCTCACCCCTTGAAGTATGTGCACATTTTATTAATGCTTTCTTACTAAGTGGCCTCTGCTTCTCTTTTAACCCTGTCGGTATGCGATCCTATTTCAAAGGTGACTCAACTAAGTCAGAGTCACACACAGACAGGTATTCCCAGTTAACCCCAAGGCACTGGGGTTAACAATTGTTCCATCGTCTTATATAGTCGCAGAACATCACAAATTTGCCTACAAATACAATCGCTACACTTTGAGATAGTTTTGTGAAACATTTTGATAAGTTTCAATAAGGCACTATATTAATTGCTCGCACTAGTTGACCTCCGATGTTGACAACTACCCTCCGAAGTGCTAACTCCTTTTCTTGTCGAGAATACTACAGAGACTCGAGGAAACATTCGGTGGAAACAACAGCTTTTTATTAAAAACTAGCAACCTTAGGCTACCTTGCATATAAGGAACACAACCATGGAAGATATGCAACAATGGGCGCAAATATAACAATCACAAATAACTATAACAACTGGCAGCACAATACCACATTAGTAAAGGAACATGAAACTAGCTCTGACTGTACAGTAGTCCTGTACACGTCAGTACATACCAGATGATGACCATTAGTTAGCGACCATGAGGAGTGTCGAGCATTGCTTTATAGAGGCGTATGATGCAATTGCGAGGGTTTTTACCCGCACTAGTGCCCACTTGTTATTTGCAGGCTACTTGGTAATGCTTGTTAGCTGACTGTCAATCAAGCAGCCCTGGGACCTATACATTGCTGCAACGCGTGCAGGCTGCTTGCTAACTCTGAGCTGCAAGCAGCTTCCGCAACTTGGAATCTTACAGAACCCATTTAAGGGGGCAGGCTTCCCTATTTCCCTTAAATAATATTAGACAGTTATATATGCATATTATTTACACATTACAAAAGAATGCCCCACTTTAGAGGCAGATATCCGTTAGATAGCTGATGAAACTCTAAGGCTTTGGGTGGCAGCTTCTGGAAAGCGCTACCTGGAATTTTTCAATGCTGGGGAGGTGCTACATAGTTTGTGGTGCCGCCCTTCAGTTTAGACGTTAAATCAAGGCCATGTCTGCCTGTTTAGGTGGACGTTAAAGATCCCATGGTACAGTACTATTTGAAAAGTATCTCCCGGTGTCCTGGCCAACAATCCCCAAAATACAATTGGTCATTCATTTTGTGGATATTCGTGGAAATTTGATGTGCACAACTTGGCTGTTGCTTTTGCCTATAAAAACATACAGTCAGTATCTTTTACAGTAAATCCTGTGAAACCCACAAAATTTACAGTCAGTAAATTCTGTGAAGGCCTTTGAGACGTCTCGAAGACATGATAAGGCGCTATATCAAATGCAAGGATTATTCTATTATTACAAGCAGTTTGAGACATCCTCCTGAAGTGAAAGGCGCTATACCAAATGATAGTACTATTTGTATTTTACAGAAAAATATATTGTTAGAGCAACAGTACTTTCTTTCAAACCCAGCAAGCTATAATATTTGTTGATTTCTCCCCCCTCTTCCCAGTGGTTTATTCTGTAAAGAAAATCTGTCCTCCTGGCCAAGATAACTAATATACAAAGACAGAGCCACCCAAAGATTAGGTAGAATTTTCTTACGGAATAGATTTAGAATTTCATGGGAATTAGTTACAGGGTATTTCTTGACAAGTCTCCAATAATGACATCCTCTGTGCAAAGGGCATCTCATATGAAGGACATGATGATGCCAGCGCTGGCCACTGCTTACACAAACAGCTGGTGTCAGTAGAGAAAAACAGATCAAAAACAGAGCACAAACCCTATGTAAGATTGTAGGAGTGTGATCTAATCTCCGGGTTCAAATGATACTTATAAACTTTCCTCTTGCAGTTTATGAGACAACATTTAAATCCCTTGATTAGATTAGTGCTTGTAATCACTCCCAGGTATCCATTATTTTATACGTAAGATATACCATGATCTGAATGGTCTTGTGTGCACATGATGCATTTAATAAACCCAATTTTAAAAAAAATATCTGAAACTAATCTTAAAACACATGTAAACTATCATACAGGAAAGCGCTCACGCTGGACTTCCATTCAACATGGTACTTATCCAGTGTGTAGACCCTAGGCTACAATATGCACATGATGAAACCTCTTGTGGATCATTATGTTGGGTCCCCTTGTACAATAGATATCCATCCAAGCAGCATAATGTGCATAAACTGTAATGTAGCCAAATTGAGAGTAGATTGTAGACGACTGAATAGTGGGAACGAAATAAGGGATGAGATTTGCAGAGATTAGAGAGATTTACAATAATAAAAGGGTTGCATTCAAGGAAAATTTTAACAGTCCCCAGGTTGACTGGAACAAGGAAAATATTTGTGGTCAAAATGAGGTAGTGTTTATAGAACATTTCCAGGACTGTTTCCTTATTGAACGTATCAGAACTCCAACCAGGGGATGCAACACTAAATCTGCTTCTGGTTAGTGAACCAGGCAATTAAGGAAGATACCATAGATATAATACAACTTACATTTATATAGCATCTTTAATAATAATATTAGTCCTTGCATTTGATATAGCGCCTTATCATGTCGTTCAGTGTCTCAAAGTGCATCACAGAATATATTGTAAAATTAATTGACTGTGTATTTTGTGGGCAAAAAAGCGACAGCCAATTGAGCACAGCTGTGTGCCACAAACAGTCGTGGATTCAGTGACCAAATTTGTTTTGGGTGGGAAGGATTATTACCCCCCGGAAAGCAATCCGCAATTAGACTGACAGCCGGGTTCCTACATATTCTAGGTGAACAGAGGTGCGTCAAGTAAGGAAACATGCCTAAGGTTTTGTCCTTACCTGGAAATTAAACCCAAAGGATTTGACATCAAGAGGATATGTTCACTGCTTCACAGTGCTGGGTGAGCACCCAAGCTGGGGTGGGAGCTGAGGGTAGGGAGAAGAAACATAACCGAACGTGCGGTCAACGAGGTATATTTTGAGACTGACTTGGACAAGATAAGGGAGGGGGAGAGTCGGAGGGAATCCAGGATGGCCGACCAATGGTGGGGAGGATAGGGCAGGGGTCATGAAGCAGGCCGGTGTTAGCTGAGTGAAGTGAGCAGTCCAGACAGTGTGGATGAAGGACGTCACAGAAGTAAGGTGAAGCAAGATTGTGGGGGAGATTTGAACATCAAAACAAGGTCCGCTGGGGAATGGGGAGCCAGTGGAGCCGGGCAAACATAGGGATGACAGGCTAGCAGAGTCTGGCAATGTAAAGGTAGGAGAACATTTGTGGAATCGTGGGCATAACCTATTTGGTTCATAGTGAGAATAGAGAAAGAAGAAGAGGTGGTGGGCTAGAAGAAAGCAAATTTCAATGGATGGAATGGAGACTTAGGTTATCTAAAGTAGGTGGAGAAAGTGACAAACAAAAAAAATAAGCAGGAGTGGGAGATATTTAAATAGGGCAAAGTTAAATGCAACTAAGAGCAAAGGGGATGAATAAAAGATTCCACAGTTAAATAACCCTTGACCGGCCCTTGCAGGGACCGGCCCTTGCAGGGACCGGCCCTTGCAGGGACCGGCCCTTGCAGGGACCCCCCTTGCAGGGACCGGCCTTGCAGGGACCGGCCCTTGCGGGCCCTTGCAGGGACCGGCCCTTGCAGGGACCGGCCCTTGCAGGGACCGGCCCTTGCAGGGACCGCCCTTCCCCCCGCAGGGACCGGCCCTTGCAGGGACCGGCCCCTTGCAGGGACCGGCCCTTGCAGGGACCGGCCCTTGCAGGGACCGGCCCTTGCAGGGACCGGCCCTTGCAGGGACCGGCCCTTGCAGGGACCGGCCCTTGCAGGGACCGGCCCTTGCAGGGACCGGCCCTTGCAGGGACCGGCCCTTGCAGGGACGGCCCTTGCGGGACCGGCCGAGGGACGGGGGGACCGGCTTGCAGGGACGGCCTTGCAGGGACGCCTTGCAGGGACGGCCCTGCAGGGACCGGCCCTGCAGGGCCGCCCTTGCAGGGACCGGCCCTTGCAGGGACCGGCCCTTGCAGGGACCGGCCTTGCAGGGACCGGCCCTTGCAGGGACCGGCCCTTGCAGGACCGGCCCTTGCAGGGACCGGCCCTTGCAGGGACCGGCCTTGCAGGGACGGCCTGCAGGGAGGCCCTTGCAGGGAGGCCGGGGCCGGCCTTGCGGGCGCCTTGAGGGACCGGCCTTGCAGGGACCGGCCCTTGCAGGGACCGCCCTGCAGGGACCGGCCTTGCAGGGACCGGCCCTTGCAGGGACCGGCCCTTGCAGGACCGGCCCCTTGCAGGGACGCCCTGCAGGGACCGGCCCCTTGCAGGGACCGGCCCTTGCAGGGACCGGCCTTGCAGGGACCGGCCCTTGCAGGGACCGGCCCTTGCAGGGACCGGCCCTTGCAGGGACCGGCCCTTGCAGGGACCGGCCCTTGCAGGGACCGGCCCTTGCAGGGACCGGCCCTTGCAGGGACCGGCCCTTGCAGGGACCGGCCCTTGCAGGGACCGGCCCTTGCAGGGACCGGCCCTTGCAGGGACCGGCCCTTGCAGGGACCGGGCCCTTGCAGGGACCGGCCCTTGCAGGGACCGGCCCTTGCAGGGACCGGCCCTTGCAGGGACCGGCCCTTGCAGGGACCGGCCCTTGCAGGGACCGGCCCTTGCAGGGACCGGCCCTTGCAGGGACCGGCCCTTGCAGGGACCGGCCCCTTGCAGGGACCGGCCCCTTGCAGGGACCGGCCCCTTGCAGGGACCGGCCCCTTGCAGGGACCGGCCCCTTGCAGGGACCGGCCCCTTGCAGGGACCGGCCCCTTGCAGGGACCGGCCCTTGCAGGGACCGGCCCTTGCAGGGACCGGCCCTTGCAGGGACCGCCCTTGCAGGGACCGCCCTTGCAGGGACCGGCCCTTGCAGGGACCGGCCCTTGCAGGGACCGGCCCTTGCAGGGACCGGCCCTTGCAGGGACCGGCCCTTGCAGGGACCGGCCCTTGCAGGGACCGGCCCTTGCAGGGACCGGCCCTTGCAGGGACCGGCCCTTGCAGGGACCGGCCTTGCAGGGACCGGCCCTTGCAGGGACCGGCCCTTGCAGGGACCGGGGGCCCCTTGCAGGGACCGGCCCTTGCAGGGACCGGCCCTTGCAGGGACCGGCCCTTGCAGGACCGGCCCTTGCAGGGACCGGCCCTTGCAGGGACCGGCCCTTGCAGGGACCGGCCCTTGCAGGGACCGGCCTTGCAGGGACCGCCCTTGCAGGGACCGGCCCTTGCAGGGACCGGCCCTTGCAGGGACCGGCCCTTGCAGGGACCGGCCCTTGCAGGGACCGGCCCCCCTTGCAGGGACCGGCCCTTGCAGGGACCGGCCCTTGCAGGGACCGGCCCTTGCAGGGACCGGCCCTTGCAGGGACGGCCCTGCAGGGACCGGCCCTTGCAGGGACCGGCCCTGCAGGGGAACCGGCCCTTGCAGGGACCGGCCCTTGGCAGGGACCGGCCCTTGCAGGGACCGGCCCTTGCAGGGACCGGCCTGCAGGGACCGGCCCTTGCAGGGACCGCAGGGACCGGCCTTGCAGGGACCGGCCTTGCAGGGACCGGCCCTTGCAGGGACCGGCCCTTGCAGGGGACCGGCCTGCAGGGCCGGCCTTGCAGGGACCGGCCCTTGCAGGGACCGGCCCTTGCAGGGACCGGCCCTTGGGACCCCCTTGCAGGGACCGGCCCTTGCAGGGACCGGCCCTTGCAGGGACCGGCCCTTGCAGGGGACCGGGCCCTTGCAGGGACCTGGCCCTTGCAGGGACCGGCCTTGCAGGGACCGGCCCTTGCAGGGACCGGCCCTTGCAGGGACCGCCCTTGCAGGGACCGGCCCTTGCAGGGACCGGCCCTTGCAGGGACCGGGGGGGCCCTTGCAGGGACCGGCCCTTGCAGGGACCGGGCCCTTGCAGGGACCGGCCCTTGCAGGGACCGGCCCTTGCAGGGACCGGCCCTTGCAGGGACCGGCCGCGGGACCGGCCCTTGCAGGGACCGGCCCTTGCAGGGACCGGCCCTTGCAGGGACCGGCCCTTGCAGGGACCGGCCCAGGGGGGGTGGGGGTGACTGGCAGGGAGGGAGGGCGGGGCGGGGCGTGTCGGATTGCCTGGTCCCACCCACCCGCCTCCTGCACTCGGTGACTGGGAGGGATGGCGGGGGGGTTTCGGGGCGGGATTGCCTGGTGCCCCCCCCCCCCCGCCTCCTGCACTCGGTGCAGCGCTGTGAGTTGTGATCCTTTCCAGTGGAGGACACTGGGGACACTGGGGGGACCCCCGATGACCGGACTGGGGGGCCCCGGACACTGGGGGTGTGTGTGTGTGGGAGGCGCTGCTCTGGAGGGATTTCCTGCAAACAGCTGAAGGATAATTGAAGCTGTTTGTGCGGGTCCTTAACCATCACTATTACCATCACCACAGCGCCCCCCCCCCCCCCCCCTGCCCCCCCAGCCCCCTGCCCCCCCCCAGCCCCCTGCCCCCCCAGCCCCCCCAGCCCCCGCCCCCCCCCCCTGCCCCCTCCAGCCCCCTGCCCCCCCAGCCCCCTGCCCCCCCCCTGCCCCCCCAGCCCCCCTGCCCCCCCCTGCCCCCCCTGCCCCCCTTCCCCCCCTGCCCCCCCTGCACCCCCTTCCCCCCACAGCCCCTGCCCCCCCCTGCCCCCCAAGCCCCCTGCCCCCCCCAGCCCCCTGCCCCCCTGCACCCCCTGCACCCCACCAGCCCCCCTGCCCCCACCCCTGCCCCCCCCCCCTGCCCCTGCCCCCCCCCCAGCCCTGCCCCCCCCTGCCCCTGCCCCCCCCCCAGCACCTGCCGGGGAGATAGGTTGTGGGATTGGGGAAATAATAATAATAAATAATAATAATAATAATAGGGCAAAAGATGCTGTTAAGGGTGGCTGGGGGTGGGGAAAGGGGGGCTGTGGCTGAAGTTGGCAGTCAGTGTTGTGAAGATGGAAGAACGTCAACTTGATAAAACCCCAAATGAAAGGTTGAAGATGAGGTTTGAATAAATCGTTGGTTTGATATTCTGTACTGTCTCCGTGAGCTGACGTGAGCCAATGCCTGAAGTGCGGAGATGCTGACGGGAGCCAAGCAGGAAAGCCCTTGTCTTGTCAACATGAAAAACATAAGAAATAGGAGCAGGAGTAGGCCATTCGGCCCCTCAAGCCTGCCCCGCCATTTAATAAGACCATGGCTGATCTTCTAACCTAATTCCAGTTACCCGCCCTATCCCCATATCCCTTAATCCTTTAGGTTTTAAAAATCAATCTCAGTCTTGAATATGTTCAATGACATCCTGATGGAAGAGCTCCCTCTTTCACCAATACTGGTGCCAGTGGTCCACAAAATAAGGCATTATACAAATGCAAGTTCTTCCTTTTCTCCAGCCAGATCTTGTTGCATGTGGAGTCCCAGTACACAGCAAGTACACTTAGCTAAAACCTGCTTCTTTTAATCACAGGCTTCACACGTGGTTCCAATGCGAGTTGGGGTCAAAGTAGGAGACATGTTCCTTCAGGATACCATTCTGTGTGATGGCCTAATGGACGCCTTTTATAACTACCACATGGGTGTAACAGGTAAGAACTGTCACTGAATAAATACAAGGTTTGCATTTAAGTACTGGAAATTAATTGCATTTCCCTCTGTTTTCTAACCTCTCTGAGGATCTGTGGTGTTTAGTTCTAAGGCTACCAGCTGCCCTCCAGTATCTCATTAAAGTGGCCGTACTTCATGTGGGAATCCGAGTGGTAAAGGGTCACTGGGCTGTTTGACCATGAGAGGAGATGGAATATCACAGACAAGTCTCTTCCTTGTGTGTCCACACACAAGCACCTTCCAGCCAGGACCATTGAATGTGATAAGAAGTGGGAACACTGGCTGTATTTTCCTCCTACTTATACAAACTAATTGTAACATCCCATCTGCTGCCAAGCTGAGACCAGGTAACCTGGCACAAATCTGGGTCATCCAAGTCTCAGTTCAACGCCAGGCAGTGCCTTTGTCAACCAAGTGCTCAAATAGAGCAGCTTGGGAATGGAGCAATCTATATGCAGGGTTTGATAAATTTATAAGATAGTATTGTTCTGATTAAAAATGGGGGGCGTTATTTGAATAGAAAATGTTCTTTTGTTTCTATTTAATCATGTATTGTAACCATTTCTTAAAATTAGATACTGAAATAATGGGCAAAATGTGTTTGAGCTCAGATTGCAATCCAAAGTGCCTGTTCCCAGCCTCCAAGACACAGTCGTGTATTAACTACCTCAGCTGTGGAGGTGCTCATCGATGATTGGAAAAATGTGAACAAATTTACTGGAACAAACCTGAATCCTTTCTGAAGTTCAAAATATGGAGGAGGTTAATTCTGTTCTGAACTGTAAAGGGAACATGACTGTTGACTAAAGATGCTCCTACAAAATACACAGTCACTACACACTTCATAGTTGTGAAGCACTTTAAACATCCTCGCGAATAGAAACATACTATTCTTGGTGGAGACCCAGGCATCCTACATGGCTCAGCCAACTTAAGACCAAAAGATTCTGTGGTTGAATTCCTTGGAAGCTCAAGCTTTTAACCTTTTTAGAGCAACAATATATCTTTAAAATTATCCTCTGTGGTGATAGATAAGCAAAGTCACCCGAGGGCAGTACTTTTACACTGTGATGACTGGCCTAACAGAAGCCAGGAAGGTGTGTGTTATCCTAAAACCACCTTGGAGGGTGTGAATGTGTGAACCAAAGCTGTGCAAGCTCATAGAACGGACGTAGATGTAAAGTAGCATGTTACTTGATAGCCATCATTATGTATAGCTACGGTCTCTTGGCCATGCACATATTTGTATAAAGGTTTGAAGCTACAGAACGTTTCCCGAATTACTTTTCTCGTCCTCTCGATGCAGCTGAGAACGTGGCGATGCAGTGGCATGTGAGTCGAGAGGAGCAGGACAAGTTTGCTGTACAGTCCCAGAACCGAAGTGAGGCAGCACAGAAAGCTGGCTATTTTAAAAGAATTGTTCATGTCTCCGTCCCTTCCAGGAGAGGTATGTGCTGTACTCCTAGGAGGAGAGATTTTGAGACTGACTGGTTCATCTGCACGAGCGCGTGTGAGTGCGTGTAGGAGAAGGTTTCAGAAAGTCGCATATTCTAAGCTTTTTCAAGCCTCAAAAACAAATATCATAGAGGGGATCTCTATAGAGGTATATAAGATGCTGAATGAGATTGAGAAAGTAAACCTACAATAATATATTCAGATATACCAAGCCAGCAGAAAACAAGGTACAGGTTCAGAGTTGTAAAGGACATTATTTAGGACACACAACAAGAAGTGTTTCTTTACACGTTGCTGCAACTGCAGTAGATTACCAGGAGGGATGGCAGAAGCTAGGTTGCTGGACACTTTTTTTAAAAAAACTATGCGGTAATGAGAGATGATAGCATGGATATTCTGGAAGGCTCAGATTGAATAGGCCGAAAGGTTTTATTTATCCAAACCTCTTTTGTGATCTTATGTCATCCAGTCTGCCCTAAACCCTATGGGCTTGCAAGAGGTCTTCCAAACTATTTGGCACTCAACCAGACAGAGGCCAACACTATTCACTTCGACTAACATATGTGCCACACTTGTTTTTAAATGTATAACACTTATAAGTCCTGTGGAGTCCTGTGGCTCAGTGGTTAGAGCACTCGCTTTGCAAGCGAGAGACCTGAGTTCAATTCCAGGCAGGGCGAAACCTTGGGCAAGTTCCCTTACTCCACACGCCTAATAATAATCCCTCCAAAAACCAAAACCAATAATAAATTGGTCATTTTCAATCTACGACTGTTTGTGGGACATTGCTGTGCGCAATTGGCTGCCGCGTTTGCCCACAAATATACAGTCAATTCACTTTACAGTGTGTTCTGTGAAGCGCTTTGGGACGTCCTCCCGACGTGAAGAGCGCTATATCAAATGCAAGGATTATTATTATTATTATAATGAAATTAAAATTTTATTTGGTACTATTGTGTAGCCTCGAAGTGCTACATTTTAATTAGGAGCCTTAATAGTCTAACATCATCCTCTCTCTCTCTCTCTCTCTCTCTCTCTCTCTTCAGGGCCTATCGAGGTGTCAACCGATGAGTTTCCCCGTCACGGAAGCACCTTCGAAGCCATGTCTAAACTAAAGCCGGCTTTCGCAAAGGGTGTATCTGGCACTGTCACTGCTGCTAATGCTTCAGGTCAGCAGAAAGAATCACTTTTGTAATTTGCTTATAAAGTCGTTGAAAAGAAGGCAGTAACTTTACTGACAACACACTCTGTTTGCTGTTCTGCAGGAATAGATGACGGGGCCGCAGCTGTGATTCTGATGAAGAAATCAAAAGCTGACAAGAAATGCCTGAAACCTATGGCTCAGATTGTATCCTGGGCCGAGGCTGGTTTGGATCCTGCCATTATGGGAGTCGGGCCTATAGCAGCAATAAGGAAGGCCGTAAGTAATACAAGAATATTGTTAATACTTACACCTCTTCACAGCATAGAGCCTTAACCAGACTCAAACATGTTCATTTATTAGCACAACTCTACTTTTATATGGTGTGTCCTGTTTTGGGAATGGGCTATCCTGCAAGTGAGAGAATTGGCAGCTATTCTGCCCCCAGGACTCTGCTATTGTTTTTTAAGCACCTGCAGGAGACGAGACTGGGGTCATGGCTCAACTCCAGGTATCTCCCTTTCCCATTTGGAAAAGGTCTGCTCGGTCACTCCTCACATGGCTGATATCATTGACTGAGGAGCGGTCAAATTGTGTCCCCCTGAAGTAGGGTCAAATAGATTGTTTTCTTTTCAACCAATGATTCACCCACTGTGCATTCCACCATCTTCATATTCAAGGGTAATGACTTAGATTTACTATTTATTCTAGGTAGAAAAAGCCGGCTGGACGCTGGATGAAGTTGATCTCTTCGAAATCAATGAAGCTTTTGCATCACAGTCTGTAGCTGTTGTCAAGGAACTGGGTATAAACCCAGAGAAGGTGAGAAATGTAGATATAAAAAATTGGCACTACAACTAAATGCAATTGATCCTTTTTACTTCCTGATTCACCCAATGGGTCAATGTGGGATGTAATAAAACAACAAATTGCATTTATAAAGCGCCTTTCATGTCGGGAGGATGTCCCAAGCCACTGCAGTCGAGGGTTTGCATCCAAGCTGGGGTTGGATTCGGGAGGGATGGGGGTCAGGAAGATGACCGGTCAGAGGAAGGTTTTGAGGACCTTGAAGGAGGTAAGGGAGAGTTGAGGTGGTAGGGCTCTCGTTGGAGTTCCACAAAGTGAGAGCAGATAGGCTGAAAGCCTGACTGCTGATGGTAGGATAGGCAGTGGACCTGAAGCAGGCCAGTGGAGTAAGGAGAAAATTAGGGAAAAGGTTTTCCCTCTTTTTTTAAAAAATGCATTTTTTGTGTTTGTCTTTCTAGGTAAACATCCAAGGTGGTGCTATTGCTTTAGGTCACCCTCTGGGAATGTCTGGGTGCCGCATTCTGGTTACACTTCTCTACGCACTGGAGAGAACAGGAAAAAAGCGTGGCATTGCTTCTTTGTGTATAGGAGGTGGAATGGGAATAGCTATGTGTGTTGAAAGGGAATAAATTGCTCCTAAATTTTACGACAAGAACTGAAGATACTCTGCAGCTAAGCTACTGACTGGATAAAATTGAGCTTTTATTTTAGAGGTTACAGCCTGATTCCAATGAAATGTAGGTGCATTTTGTTTTCATAATGAATGTGTAAAGTAGGTAGGTTTTAAAACTATTCAAAACTTCAGTCCACATAAAATGGTTCTGAAAATTAGTGTAACTTTTAAATATTTGATTAAAAGTACTGAAGTTTGAAATCATAGTAATATTGTGTATGTGGAATCCATACTTTTGTTAAAATTCATAAATTCCTTCCTATTATCTCTCAATTCAGATTGACCATTTTTTTCTTTATGAAATAAATTGCTCAATGTACCATTGCTGAATCTTGTAAACTGACTCTCAAATTACATCAAGTGCCAGTATTTGTAGAAGGGCAAGATGGTTGAATACATGTGAGAAAGCAGGGGAACATTCATTGTATTTTAATTTTGCTTTAATTGATTTACAAATGCTCCCTAATACTTTTGAGCATTTTATCATTCCCCATGGTAAGATCAGCAACCAAGAATCAGAGAGGTTACTTATTTGGGGAGATAATAATCATCCTTGTATTTGATATAGTGCCTTATTACATCCTTCCCCAGTAGTATTTTTAATGAATGTTTTCCCCAGTGAATTTGTGTGAGGGAGAAATCATGTCCACAATGAAATAACATACACAATTAATTAGATTTGAAAAGACCAGAAGCACAACATCAACGTTTATTCATGAAATTAAGGTGGTCTCTTAACAGCTCCCTACATAGATGGGCTGATCACTTGACAACTGTCACATTTTATTTCTGAAGGAGCTTGAAGCACAACTGTCAATGTACAGGAAATAATTTTGCACAAATAACTTGAAAGAGTTGACTATAGGTAACAAAGTAAGAGGTCTTTTAAATCCGGTTTGTGCCAAATAGCACTAAACAAGCATAGTAAATTAAACAGAGCACTAAACAAGTGGCACTGGATTTCAGACACGTATGACAAGCTGCTCAATCTAGAACAGAAGTACAAGAAGCGCCTGATGGATGCCAAGAGTTAAACATGAATTATAGCAGCTGATTTTAGAACTCAGGTGCTTCAGCCATTAAGCTCTCCACTTTGAACTGCATCTTGGTAACTCTTTCCTTTGTCTTGCTTTTCATCTGGGTAAAGTTTGATGAGATCATCAATTCGCAGGATGGTTATAGCAGCTTCTGTTGCAAACTTCAGACTCTTGACTTTAACCATAGTAGGCTCAAAGACACCAGCTTGTTTGTTGTCCCTTGGCTTCCCATTCAATAAATCAAGACCAATCCTGCACAAACAAAATGTGAATTTGATTAACACTGTTTTAATAGCCAGTCACTACAATATTAGTAAAACATGCATAATTTCCGATTGAATTCTGACAACTCAGCCATAAAAGTTACTTTAACAAGATGGAGAAAATCAATTTTGCACTTTACTGCTATCTGGGGCACCAGGTCACCAAAAATCAATGATTGCTCATGAATTACAACAATGTTCAAATTTAGTTTCATCGCTGATTCAGACAACAATGGGTCTCAAGTCACAATCTTTTGCAGACCACAGTACAATAAAATTTTTACCATTTCAAAGTTTTGCGATCAGGATTGACCTGAGCTTCGTTGTGGAATGCACGCAACTTTTCAACAAGGTCTGTAGAATCCTGAGCAGCATTCACTGCCAGAGTCTTAGGAATAACCAACATGGCCCGGGAAAATTCTGCAGTGGCAAGTTGTTCACGTGATCCCTAAACAAAAAGACAACCAACAGTTAAATACATGAAGTACTTTTAACTTATTTTCTTAAAATAATTTTTAATACTGCAAATTAATAGGGACAGTAATCCATGGTTAATCAGCTCAAAGCATACGGTAAAAGTGCCCTCCCCCAATAATCTTGAAATACAATTAAACCCATACCAAACTAGTTGCATAGTTTTCCAGGTAGATGGAGAGTGCGGCTTCCACAGCCCCACCTCCTGGAACTAAAGACTTGGACTCAAGCACTCTCTTCACAACACAGAGTGCATCATGTAGGGAGCGCTCCATCTCATCACACATGAAATCATTTGCTCCTCGCAGAATGATTGATGCAGAAGTACGGGCCTTTGTACTGAAAAATACAAATTAAACTTTACAACAATAGTACTTGTGAGGGTTGGGTTAAACTCATTTTAAAATGTCAGCATCAATTTATACCTCACTTTTAGAAATCAGAATCTAGATCCCTCTTTCAATCACAAACATTGTGTGCACTGCTCCTGAATGAACAATACCTATTGCTTATATACTGTTATGCAAAGCAATATTCATTGCCGACTTCAACCAGGAATAGATGTGACAGTTCTACTTTCATCAGCAAACTGCTTAGATTATATTTATATGCACAACAAATTTAATCTGCATCTGTGCAGTCAATATAAAAAAGATTCAACCCCATTACAATCCCAACATCTTTTTCAATTCTGCAACACTAACAGTAACATTACAAGATACTACACTGTATACATTGGAGATAATTTTTTATGTTCAGCTAATGCATTACTGAGAAGACATCAGCAAGGTCTTCAACAACAACAACAACAAGATTCCATTTATAGAGCGCCTTTCACGTCAGGAGGACGTCCCAAGGCGCTGCACATTTGGGTCATGACCCGAGCAGGGGGGAAATGGTCAGGGTGAGGGGAGGGAAGGGAGGGAGAGAGGAGAGGGGAAATGGTCAGGGTGAGGGCAGGGAAGGGAGGGAGCGAGGAGGAGGAAGAGAGTCGAGAGGGGAGCTGAAGGCACGGTCAAAGAGAAAGGTTTTGAGACCGGCCTTGAAGGAGGAGAGGGAGGAGGCGGCGAAGGCACTGGGGGATGGAGTTCCAGAGCCTGGGGGCTGAGAGGCTGAAGGCCCGACCACCGATAGTAGGGCGGTTGGGGCGGGGGACGTGGAGCAGACCGGAGCCAGAGGAACGGAGGGTACGGGCAGGTAGGTAGGGGGATAGTAGGTTGGAGAGGTAGGAGGGAGCAAGGCCGTGAATGGCCTTGTAGGTGAGGATGAGGATCTTGAAATCAATCCTCTGGGGATGGGGAGCCAGTGGAGGCGAGCGAGGGTGGGAGTGATGTGATCGCGAAGCCTGGTGCGGGACAGTACACGAGCTGCAGAGTTCTGAATGACCTGCAGCTTGTGTAGGGAGGTGGCGGGAAGGCCGGCGAGGAGAGAGTTCCCATAGTCCAGCCGTTGAGGTGGACAAAGGACGTGAACCAGGGGTTTCGAGCGGCGTGAGGGGTGGAGGTAGTGCCGTAATCTGGCGATATTCCGGAGGTGATGGAAGGCGGTGCCAGTTGTGGTGCGGATGTGAGGGAGAAAGGACAGCTCAGGGTCGAACAAAACGCCGAGGTTCCTGACTGGCTTTGAGAGGTGGAGAGTGCAGCCTTGGATGCTGATGGTGTCAGCGCCTGAGGTGCGGAGGCGCTGACGTGAGCCAATCAGGAGGGCCTCGGTTTTTCGCACGTTGAGCTGAAGAAAGTTGTCTCTCGTCCAGGACTCGATGTCGGACAGGCAGGCTGTCAGGACATCGGTGGTCGTGGAGTTGAGAGTAGAGGAGGAAAGGTAGAGTTGGGTGTCATCCGCATACATGTGGAAGTTAACTCCATGTCTGCGGATGATGTCACCGAGGGGGAGCATATAGAGGGTGAAGAGGAGGGGACCAAGGACAGAGCCCTGAGGGACACCACATGAGACAGTGCGGGGGGTGGAGGAGAAGCCATTCGTCGAGACGAAGTGAAGACGGTGAGAAAGGTACGACCTAAACCATTCAAGGACAGTGCCTTGAAGGTTGAGGTGGGAGGACAAGCGGTGGAGTAGGATAGCGTGGTCGACCGTATCGAATGCTGCCGATAGGTCGAGGAGGACGAGGAGACAGAGGGAGCCCTGGTCACAGATGGTCAGGATATCATTGGTGACCTTGACCAGGGCAGTTTTCTGTGCTATGGGCAGCACGGAAACCTGACTGAAGGGGTTCGAAAAGAGAATGGGTGGAGAGGAAAGAGCGCAGTTGGGAGGCGACAACTCTTTCCAAGACCTTGGAGAGAAAGGGGAGGTTGGAGATGGGCCGGTAGCTTGATAGCTGCGACGCATCAAGGGAGGGTTTTTCAGGGTGGGCGTGATGATGGCAGTTTTAATGGAATGGGGACAGAGCCAGAGGAGAGGGACAGGTTTATGATGTCAGTGATGTGTGGGGCAAGAAAATGGAGCTGGGAGATAAGGAGTGGAGTGGGGGTCACACAAGGCTTCAGTCACACAAGGCTGAATATTCTCTATCCCAAGCGTACAACTGCTCATGCCACAGATATTAGCAGGGCAGCAAATAAATGGGAGTTCAGTAAGTTGTACATGTTTTTCTTACTTTTTAACAAGTATCAGTTCATCATCGCATATCCTTTCTTGAACCACCTCCTCAGCTTGGCCCACTAAAGAGGGATCAAAACTCTCATCTCCTTCCAAGTTTGCAAGAGTTGAACAGATAGTTGCTATAAACAAAAACAGGTAAAAATCATCAGAAAAGGTTTCTCAGTCCAAGACACCCTTTTCTGATTTACGTACTTTTAACACTTCAACAAAATACATTTGTATAGCGCCTTTCATGTCGGGAGGACGTCAGAATCACTAGGAAAATTCCAGCTGATTCCGAATGCCAACCTTTCAAAATTGAATGACATTAATATTGGACATTAAACTCGATAGCTTGTCACTCCAAGGGTAAAGAGCTGAGCAATAAGTTATCCCGGGGTACGAGTTTGATAAAGGTCCTCCCAGCTGCTCCGTGGCTTTTGGCCCTATCCTGTCACACGATAAGATGTAAGACAGCGTAGCAGGCCACGGCTTAGCCTCTGCAACGCATCTGAGCATAGGCACCCAACCTCCGCTACCAATCACAGCATCGGGCTGGAGGCCTTTGTAATGCAAGATGCCATATTACAGAACCAGTTATCAGATCAATTTTCGACTAAGAAGATAGCGAATAAGCTATTTTCTGCTCGCTGGATTCAAACAATCTGAGTCAGTCATAGTGGCTATCACTAGCCACTATGAATGTCAGCACAGACAGAGGCTACTCAGTGCACCATTGATCCGCGCTAGGAGTTGGGCCCACAGAAT